>NW_016107842.1:24471-69741 GCF_001604975.1 Cebus imitator
ATTCCATCAGCAATGTGTAGACTTCTCATCTCTGAATCCTGGCCAGCACTCAGCATTGTCACCATTTTTTATTATGTCCATTCTAATGGGTGTGTAGTGGTATCTCACCATGATTTGAACCTGCATTTCTCAATGGATGATGTTGGCCACCTTCTCATGTGAATTTTTGTTATCCTTATATCCTCATTGATAAAGTATCTATTCAAGATTTTCCCCATTATTTTGTGTGTGGCTTCTTTTGCTCGATATTTTTTAGCTTTTTATGAAATAATTAAAAACTTACAAAAAGTTGCAAAAATAGGACATAGAGTTCTATAAATGCTTCGACCAGCTGCCCTCATTGGTGACATCTTATATAATTACAGTACAACATCAAAACCAGGAAATTGACACTAGTAGAATACTCTTAGCAAAACTATTGACCTTATTCAGATTTCACCAGTTTTTATGAGCATTCATTTGTGTGTATGCGTAGTTCTAGGCAATCTGATTCCATGTATAGGTTTGTGTCACTATTGACAAATCAAGATACAGACTATTCCATCTCTGAAATGAAACTCCCTCATGCTACTGCTTTCTAATCTCACCAATCCCCCACCCTCCATTCTTGTCTTCTGGTAACCATTAATCTGTTCTTCATCTTAATATTTTCTCATTTTCAGAATGTAATATAAATGGAAACATACAGTATGCAACCTTTGAGATTGTCTTTTTTTTTCTGAAAATACTGCCTTTGAGATTTATCCAGGTTGTTGCATGTATCAATACTTTGTTCCTTTTATTGCTGAATAGTAGTCCATGGTATGGACGTGCCAAAGTTTATTTCACCAATCACTCATTGAAAGACATTTGGGTTGTTTACAGTTTGGGGATATTATACATGAAGCTGTTATGAACATTCATGTACTGGTTTTTATGTGAACATACGTTTTCATCTCTCTGGGAGAAATGCTGAGGAGAGTAATTGCTGATTTGTATGGTCAATGTGTGTTTAGCTTTATAAGAAACTGCCAAAATATTTTACAGCATGCCTGAACTATTTTAGATTTCCAATTGCAATGCAAGAGTAGTCCCATTTCTCTGTATCTTTGCTATCGTTTGGTTTTACCACTTTTTTATTTTAGCCATTTTAATAGATGTGTATATTGTGGTAGTTTTAATTTGCATTTCTCTAATGGTAAATATCTTTTCACCTACTTTTTTGGCCATCTGAACCTCACTTTTTTTTCTGAAATGTCTGTTCATGTATTTTGCACATGCTCCAATCGAACTCTTTAGAGTTGAATTTTGAGTATTCTTAATATGTTTTAGCTATCAGTTCTTTATTGTACATATGACTTTCAAATACCACCTCCCAGTCTGTGGCTTGTCTTCTTGTCCTCTTAACAGGATCCTTCACAATAAAAATGTTTTTAAAGTTGATTAAGTCCAATTTATCAACTTTTTCTTTTATGATTTATACTGTTGTCATCTCTAAAATCTTTTCACTTAGCCCTAAGTCCTGAAGATTTTTTCCCATGTTCTTTTAACGATTTTATAGTTTTGCATTTAAATCCCTGAAACGTCTTAAATTTATTTTTGTGTGAGATGTGAAGTTTACATCAACGTTCATTTTTTTCTTACCTATGGATGTCCAATTACTTCAGCATCATTTGTTGAAAAGACTATCCTTCCTCTATTGAAAAGGATTTTTGCACCTTTGTACAAAAGTACAGTTTGCTGTACTGGTGTGGATCTATTTATAGATTCTGTATTCAATTCCATTGTACATCCTTCCACTAATAGCATACTGTCTTGATTACTGTAGCTATATAGTAAGATTTAATTTCTTCTTTTTCAAAACTGATTTAGCTAGTCTGGCTCCTTTGCCTTTCTGTATTCATTTTAGAATAAGATTATCTACAAAAAAAGTTTTTCTGGGAGTTTGACAATAACTGTGCCCAATATAGATTTGGAAAGAATTGATATATTTATCATCTTGGTTCTTCTGAATCCATGAATACCCTATGGTTGTTCATTTATTTAGGTCTTCTTTTATTTCATTCAAGAAGTTTTTTTTTTTTTTAATTGTATTTTAAGTTCAGGTCATGTGTATGAAATGCAGGTTTCTTACATCGGTGAATTTTCTAATTTTCAGCACTCAATCTGCATGTTTGCTTAGATTAATACCTAAGTATTTCATATTTTTGGAGCTATCATAAATATATGCATTTTAATTTTTTTCTTCCACATGTGTGTTTCTGGCATACAGAAATATGACTGATTTTTACATGTTGATCCTATATCTTGCAACCTCAACTGGCCTTGCCTTCTAAGAGTTTTGCAAATTTAAAATTGTTTGTTTTCTTAATGTTCAGTTATTACAATTATTTAATTATTCTGAGTAGAAATCATTTGTTAGATATGTGATTTTTAAATATGTTCTTCCAGTCTTTAACTTTCCTTTTCATTCTCTTAACAATGTCTTTCACAGAGCAACAGTCTTTAATTTTGATGAAGTCCCCTCTGTTAATTTTTTTCTTTAATTGTTCACACTTTTGACGTTTTATCTATGAACTCTTTGCCTAATCCCAGGTTACGAAAATTTTTCTCCTATATTTTCTTCTAAAAGTTTTGTAATTTTCTATTTTACATTTAGGTCTATGCTTCATTTTAAGTTAGCTTTATAAGATGGGAGGTTTATTTCAAGTTTCATTTTTTTGCATATGGATGCCCAATAGTTTCCATGTCATTTGTTAAAAAGGGTTTTCTTTCTTCATTGAATTATTTTTTGCACCTCTGTCAAAAATCAATTGGCCATACTTGTATGGGTCCATTTCTGGACTCTATTCTATTGCATTGATCTATTTATCTGTTTTTGAGTCTAATTGACATTGTCTTGATTACTGAAGTTTTTTTTATATTTCTTAAAAATGAGTAGTATATTTGCTTCAACTTTATACTTTTCATTCAGATTTATTTTAGATACTATAGTTACTTTGCCTTTCCATACAAATTTTAAAATCAGTTTGTCTATACCTACTCTGATTGGCAGCCTCTAATGATGCCCCCAGTGTTTCTGTCTCCTGGTGTTCACAGCCTTGTGTAATTTCTCCCCAAGTAACTCGCTTCTCAAAACAGAATTCAGCAATGTTGAGGGAATGTCACTTCCAAGATTAAGTTTAAAAAGGTGTATCTGCTGTCTTGACAACAGACTCTCTCTTGCTAGCTTTGATGACACAAATTGGCATGTTGGAGAGTTCCATGTTAGAGAAATGAGAAAGGCCTCTAGGCAACAACCAAAGAGGAATTGAGGCCCTTAGTCAAATAGCTCACATACAACTGAATCTTGTTAATAAGTACATGACTTTGGAAATGGATCCTTCTCCAGTCAAGAGTTAAAATTAGCCCAGCCTATATCTTGATTGCAGCCTGTCAGAAATGTATAATAGGAATCCATGTCCAGATTCCTGACGCACAGAAATTGTGAGATGATAAACGCATATTGTTTTAAGTCACAACATTTTGGGGTAATTGAATATACAGCAGTAAAAGAATTAATATACCCACAAAAATTTCTGCTAATATTTTAATTGAAATTGTGTTAAATATATAGATCAATTTGGAGAAAATGGAGATCTTTACTATGTTGAGTCTTCAAATCCACAAACACAGAGTCTTGTTATTTATTTATTTAGATCTTTGATTTCATTGATCAGCATTTTGTTTTCAGTACACATATCTTTTAAATGATTTATTATATTTATATATATTTCATTTTCTAGAGCTATTAAAAATATTTTTCACAAATTTTGGTTTCTAATTATTTATTGCTAGGATATAAAAATTTGATTTTTTGTGTGTGTTTTGACCTAGTAGCCTATGACATCATCAAGCTTATGTATTAGTTCTAAGAAGTTTTTATAGATTCCCTCGGCTATTCTCCATAAACAGTGATACCATTTTGGAACAGAGACAGTTGTATTTCTTCCCTTTCAATTTACATATCTTTTATTTCTTTTTATTTCCTTATACACTACACAGAATTTCCCGTAGTATTGAATAGGAGTGGTGAGAGTGGACATGTTTGTCTTATTCCTGATCCTTTATCAGACTGAGTACATGTCCTTCTATTTCTAGTTTGCTGAGTGTTTTCTCATGAATGGATGTTGAACTTTGTCAAATGCCTTTTCCAAGTCAAGTGATATAACTGTGCTTTTTAGATTTTTAGATTGTTAATATGACAGAATTCATTGATTGATTTTCAAATGTTAAGTCTTGCATTCCTGAAACATAGCTCTTTTGGTTGTGGTTTTTTATTCCCTTCATATATCGTTGGATTTTATTTTTTAATATTTTGTTGAGGATTGTTAGATCTCTAGTCATGAGGGGTGTAAATATGTACTTTTAGTTTTTCATTTGTACTGTCTTTGTATGGCTTTAATATCAAGGTAATGCTAGCCTCATAAAATCTATTTTAGAAGAAAGTATTCTCAGCCAGGCACGGGGGCTCACACCTGTAATCCCAGCACTTTGGGTGGCCAAGGCAGGCAAATCACGAGGTTAGGTGTTCGAGACCAGCCTGAGTAACATGGTGAAACCCCATCTCTACTAAAAATAATTTTTTTTTTTAATTATGCAGGCGTGGTGGCGCATGTCTGTAATCCCAGATACTCAGGAGGCTGATGCAGGAGAATCGCTTGGACCCGAGGGGCAGAGTTTGCAGTAAGCTGAGATCATGCCACTGCAGTCAGCCTGGGTGACAGAGTGAGACTCCATCAAAAAAAAAAGAAAGAAAGAAAGGATTATCTTCTTGCAATTTTCTAAGAAACATTTTGTACAATTGGTGCTATTTCTTCCTTAAATGTTTGGTAAAGTTTGCCAATGAAACCATCTTGGCCTGTAGATTTCCTTTTTGAAAAAATTTAACTATTACTTCAATCACTTTAATGATTATGGGACTATCAGGTTATTTATTTCATCTCCAGCAAAAATTAATATGTAACTTGCAAGTTTTGAGATTCTCCATTTCATGTAAATTGCATTTTTATAATTGTTCATAGCATTCCCTTATTACTGCTTTAAAATGTATGTAGAGTGTGATGTGAAATCTCTTCTTTCATTACTGAATATTGGTGATATGTGTCTTTATTTCTTAGTAAGTCTTACTGTAGTTTTTATCAATTTTATTCATCTTTTCATGATAGCAACTATTTCATTAATTTTCTTTATTTTTTGCTTTCAATTTTATTGATTCTTTCTCTTAGCTTTGTTATTCTTTCCTTCTAGTTGTTTTGGGTTTATTTTGCTCTTTCTTTTCTAGTTTCATAAGATGGAAACTTAGGTTACTGATTTTTGGAGTTTCCCTCTTCTCTAATATAAGCATTTAATGCTGCCAATTTCCCTCTAAGTACTACTTTACCTGAATTCCACAAGTTGGTTGGTTGTATTTTCATTTTTGTTTAGTTCAAAATATTTTCTAACTTCTCTCGAGACTTCCTCTTTGACTCATGAAGTATTTAGGAGTATGCTATTTAAATTCCACATGACTGGAGATTTTTACCCTTATCTTTCTGTTATTTATGTATAACTTTATTCTTAGAGAACAAATTGACATATCTTTTATGATTTCAGTCTTAAAATTTATTGTTTTGTTTTATGTCCTATGATACATTCTATCTTGATAAATGATCCATGTACATTTGGGAAGGACCTGCATTCTCCTGCTGATTGGTGGAGTGCTCTGTAAATGTCAATTATACACTGTTAATTTATGATGTTTTACATTCTCCTATAACTTTGTTGATTTTCTTTCTGAGTTCTATCAATTATTGAGAGAAGATTTTATTGAAGTCTCCAACTGTAATTGTGGTTTGTTTTCCATTTTTTCCTTATATATTTTTTTACTACTCTGCGCCTTCTCTTCTGTCTTCTTTTAGGTCGTTTTAACTTTTTAGTGTTCCATTTTAATTTCTCTATATTTTTACTTTTTTTTTTTTTTTTTTTTTTTTTTTTTTTTTTTTTTTTTTTTTTTTTTTGAGATGGAGTCTTGCTCTGTCGCCCAAGCTGGAGTGCAGTGGCATGATCTCGGCTCACTGCAACCTCCGCCTCCCAGGTCCCAGTTCAAGCAATTCTCCTACCTCAGCCTCCCAAGTAGCTGGGATTCCAGGCATGAGCCATCATGCCCAGCTAATTTTTGTATTTTTTAGTAGAGACGGGATTTCACCATGTTGGCCAGGCTGGTCTTGAGCTCCTGACCGCAGGTGATCCACACGCCTCAGCCTCCCAAAGTGCTGGGATTATAAGCGTGAGCCACCACGCCTGGCCTGCATAGTCTTATATAATTTTTGAGTGGTTGCTATAGGAATTATAATATTTATACTATACTTATTGTTGTCTACATAGGATCAATATTTTACCACTACAAGTAGTCTGTAGAAACCTTTTCACCTTTTAAGTCCCTTTACTCTGCTTCATTTTATGTTGTAACTCTCTTATGTATAACACTGACTAATATTAAAAACTTATCAAGCATTATAGTTTTTGCTTTCATTTATCAAAAAAATTTTAAATAATGCAATAAAATAATGACAGCCAATGATACCTACTTGGATATTTGCAATTTCTCTTTCTTTTCTCTCCTAATGTTGCAAATTTCTTTCTGGTATCATTTTCCTTCTTTCTGAACTTCTTCCCTTAGCAATTCTTCCAGAGTAGTTCTGCTGGCAAAAAAAAAAAAAAAAAAAAAAAATCCTCTTTATTCTTCATCTGAGATTGTCATTATTTCTGAAGAATTGTTTTTGCTTGATGTAGAATTTAGGGCTGATAATTCTCTTCTTTTACAACTTTGAAAATGCTCTTCCAATTCCTTCTGCCATCCATTGTTTCTAATAAGAAATCAGCTCTTGGTTGAATCATTATTCTCTAAAAAGTAATGTGCCTGGCCAGGAGCGGTGGCTCACACCTGTAATCCCAGCACTTTTGGAGGCCAAAGTGGATGGATCACCTGAGGTCAGGAGGTTGAGACCAGCCTGGCCAACAAGGTGAAACCTTGTTGGTCTCTGCTAAAAATACAAAATTTACCCAGGCGTGGTGGCACATGCCTGTAATCCCAGCTACGCAGGAGGCTGAGGCAGGAGGATGGTTTGAACCTGGAAGATGGAGGCTGCAGTGAGCCAAGATCACGCCACTGTACTCCAGCCTGGGTGACAGGGTGAGCCTCAATGTAAAAAAAAAAAAAAAAAAAAAAGTAACGTGCTATTTTTTTCTCTGATTTCTTTCAAGATCCTTTATTTAAATTTAGTTTCCAGCAATTTCATTATGATGTGTCTGGGTATGGATTTCTTTGGGTTTATCCTATTTGGGATGCACTAAACTTCTTAAATCTATAGTATTGAATCTATAGTAGGTTCATGTCTTTCACCAAATCTGGGAAGTTTATGTCCAATGTTTTCTCAAACACTTTTTCTGTATATTACTCCTTCTCCTTTCTTGAATTCCAATGACCCAAATGTTAGACTTTTTGTTATAATCTCACAGGTCCCCAAGACTCTTTCCATTCTTTTAAAGTCTTTTTTACTCAAATGTTCAAATTGGATAATAAAATTTTTACTGATGTATCTTCTGGCCTTTTTTCTTTTTTTTTAAATTTATTTGTTTAACTTTAGGTGCATACTATATCTGGCATTTTTCCCATGTTTTCAAATTCGCTGATTTCTTTTCTCTCTTGCCTTCATTCTGCTGTTAACTTATGGTGAGTTTTTCTTTTCTTTAGCTTTGGTTATTTTATATTTCAATTCTAAAAGTATCCACATGATTCTTCTTTATATTTTCTATTTCTTTGCTGAGGCCTTCTTTCCACGTTTACAACAGCGTTCATCTTCACTTATTTGAAGCATTTTCACAATAGCTGCTTTAACGTCTTTGTCAGAATGTTCCAACAATTATGTAATTTCAGTGTTGGTATCTGTTGACTGTGTTTTCTCATGCAAGTAAAATGATCCTCGTATACTGAGTAATTTTTCATTATATCTTGGACATTTTGAATATCATGTTATGGGCCTCTGGATCTTGTTTAAATAATATGGAGAATGTTGATATTATTGTTTTAGCAGGTAATTGACCCAGTTAGGTTGAGGCCACAAGTTCTTGCCAGCCTTCTGCTGGCTGCTTTCAATGTCACTTCCAATTTCAAAGCCTTTTCAGTGCTGATTGGATCTGTCCCTCATGTGCACCACCAAGTGGCCAGTCTGTGCCCTAGGCAGTGGTCTATTCTGTTGCATGGGTCCTATGTGTGCATGCACAGCCATGGGTGAGTTTGAGAGTTCATCAAGAACTTGAAGAGGTTATTTTCCCAAACCCTTCCCTCTCCGCCATCTCCCCAGGACATGCTGGTTCCCTGGGGCTCTTGTTTGTGGTCCTCCAGCCAGAAATCTGAAGCTTTATTTACCTTACCTGGGTGCACATTTCCTGCCACCTGTGCTGTGTTTAGGGACAAGTGACCAGAAGACAGAGAATGAAAAATTTCAATGGGAGTTTGCCCCACCTTCTTGGAATCTCAGCTTCTCCCATCACAGAGAAAGAGTCTCCTCTCTCAGTGTTTCAGGGTAACGTAGGTTGTTTTCTCTATTACATCTACCTCCTCTGCTGCCATTGGATTGCTTGGGCTGAAGTGTAAGAGAATAGAGAAACAAACAAACAAACAAAAAAGAGTAGATTTTCCAGCTCTGAGCATTAGAAGACCATTTTGCTGCTTCTAGAGCCAGAGTAGAGGTCTTCCTCTGGAGCTCTCTCTCTTTACCCCAAGCCTGATTCCAGGTTCCAGGTTGCATTGTCTTCATGCTGGTGGATACTGAAGGAAAAATGGGATAAACTCACTGCCATTTCAGTGTTCCTTTTTTTTTTTTTTTTATTTTGAGACCGAGTCTTGCTCTGTTGCCAGGTACCAGGCTGGAGTGCAGTGGCGCAATCTCGGTGCAACCTCCGCCTTCCGGGTTCAAGTGATTCTCCTGTCTCAGCCTCCCAAGTAGCTGGGACTACAGATGCATGCCACCACACCCAGCTAATTTTTTGTATTTTTTAGTAGAGATGGGGTTTCACCATGTTGGCCAGGATGGTCTTGATCTCTTGGCCTCGTGATGCTACTTTTAATTCTTGTCTTTTTTTGCCTTTTGCCTCCTATTGTTTATATTTCATACCCCTCAAATACCTACTCCATGCATTTGTTCCAACTTCTATAGCCATATTCACTGGGAGACACAGAGTGAAGTTGTTTAGTCTTATCCAGTACCAGAGACCCCAGATATTTTATAGTCTTTGGCTATTTGTTTAGGACTTGCTTTCTAATGAGTTAGACTGGAAAGCCTGTGAGATCATGGATTGTGTCTTTTTGACTAGTACAACTCTAGACTGGTACATAGTAGATGCTTAATACCATTTTCGGTGAACAATTGATTCAGTGACTAAATGAATAAATGATTAATGTTTGGTTATTAGTTTTTCAAATTCTAAAGCTATTGATTCATTTTAAGTAGTAATTCATAATTTTTACTTCTACTTAACTAGACAGATGTAATACCTTATTAAGACTCATATTTAATTCATATGTGTAATTGTAGCTACACACAAAAAAATTTTTTTACATTTCTTATGGAAATATTCAACTATAGTAAAGTGTAATTTCATCTGTTGCAGCTCTTACTGAAAATAACTGATAATTTTAACTACAGTATAATTTATGTTCAAAAGTATAATAACCAACAACATTTCAGCTAAGCAGGGAAAAATAATATTAGTAGACCTTATAAAAGCTATTTGAATACCTAAAACTTAATCTGTCCTCTAAGTGACAAATGCTTTTCTTTTCCTTGTATACAGGAACATGCTCACACCATCACAAGCTTAGAGATAGACTTTGGCAGGAATCTGCCTGTCTTTTGGGTTAAACAGACATTCCAATTAGTAGCTGGATTTGGGCTCCTTGTCATGTGACCTGTGTGTGACAGCCATTTAGCACAATGACTTCACCTTCTTCAGTCTTGAGCTGTAGCAAGAAAGGAGTAGGGCAATTGAAGTATTTTTTTAAATAGTGCCACTATCATCAAAGAAATTTAATAGATTCATAAGCTGTTACAAAGCCTATATATATTTCACACAGAAGGTCATGATAGTAATTCCTAAAGGACTCTGTCTTTCCTTTATGAAGTTTCTTTTCCCCCTCAGTCACACAGAGAGAAAAAAAGAGCATGAATAGAGAACATACACTTTACTCCAAAAGGCAGTTCCTAAAACACAGCTCATGGTAGGTTAGTAAAGGTTAGGGTTTTAATTTTTTTTCTTCATTTCAAATTTTAAAATGTCACAACAAAAAGTATTACCGCAACTTACAAATAACAAAGATGATCTAACGTCAATGGGTAAATGGGGTCTGGGGGGCGAGACAGGGCCACCAGTAACTATAATTTCAGGCTGCTTTGTAGTGTTATGCTCTTATGCTTTCTATCCAAGGTGACTGATATAATTGGATTATTATCTGAACAAAGTCTAGAGAGATTAATAAAAAATAAATGCTGCCTTTTCCACACGATATATGTCCTCCATTGAATTTAAAAACTGTTGTTTCCATAGTTTTCTTCTTCTGACTACCTTAGAAGGTTGACCATGGGCTTTCTTCTAGGTCAAATTCTACTGTCTGTGACCCTGACACTACACTACAGTTGCCTTTCTCAGGCCTCTACTCTGAGCTACCCTTGCCTAGAAACAGTTATAAACTCATAGTGTGTAGGAAAGTACTACCTTTCCAGAAAATCATGAAGTTTCACTGTATTTCTAATTTTAATGCCAACAATGGCTTTTCTGAATGAGGAGGGCCAGGTGATCAATAGCAAATTAAGATACAGAAAAAAGAAAAGTTTTATAGCACATTGCATGTGGGTCAAAGAAGCTACATATTTGATATTCCAAACGCTTGACCACAAATCAGAACATCTGGGTTCTAGTATGAACTCTGCTATTGATCTATAACTCCAAGTATGCTATTTACTTTCCCTAGACCATTTTTTTTTAATCTTCAAATTAAAAGTAACTATACCAGTCTTTATATTCGGTTAAGGAAATTCACTTCTTCATGAATAATAGTGGCTACCCTGATTTTTTTTTCTCTTTGTATATCAATGAATTTTTCTCCCTAGATATCTGAAGAACTGTGATTACTTAAAAATTATTTCTTTATTCTTAAGCACAATGAGTGATTCAAAATATATCTGTGTCATTAATTGCGAATAATTTTTCCTGCTATGAAGTGTGTTTCTTTAAGTTTCAAGGGATTATTTTTTCTTGCTCCAGATTTTATATGGAAGTTTTATTTTCAGTTGTGCCTTTCTCATTTATGTATAAGCTACTAACCTGTGCTTAGTTCTCAATTTGCTTACTTATTCAATCTCCTTTTACCTCTTACTCTTTTGTATCTTCCTATCTTTGTAGTTCTACTTGAACATGCTTAATATTCTTTGTGAATTCTTCTTCAGCATGAACAATTTGGAATACTTTCTTCTGTATCCTAGTTTGCATTTTATTCAAGATTAGGTTCTTCTGGTTTTGCTCTTCCTGGCTCTTTTCACTCATTTTTCCCCCTCTTTCTTTTACTGATTTTTGTTCTCTATTATTGTTGCATTATATTATCATAGCTTCCATATTATTTTTATCTGTCTCATACTTAATATTTCATACTTTTTTGTGCAGATATATTTCTGAGTGAATTATCCTTGACACCATTCATACCTTATTTCAGGATTTTTTTTTAATACTGCTCATCCGAGCTTTAATTTGAGTGTTTTCAATCCTTTCTGAGTTTAGGAAAATGGAGGAGTAGTCAACATTTCAATAGAACTCTTTTAAACAGTTGTGAAATTTGAGCTCTGCTTTCTCTTCTGAAAACCTGTACCAAGTCCCAGTCCACCCAGCTTGCTCTCTGAACTCTATCTCTGCTAGATAACCATCACTTTCTAGCTCCACTAGAAACCCATATCCTTAAAGCTAAGTAAACAATTTATGCCAAAATTCAAGTGAGCTTAATCATACATGAGCAATCAATCAAATCACTCCTATTTATTTCAGGTACAATACCTTCAAATCCAAAAACAAAGAAAAGTAACTTCAACCCCCCCAGTAAAATCCTTTGTTTTATTTCGTAGAGTGAGTTTAAACTTGACCACAGAAAACACCTTCAAAGAGGCATTAATGTTGGAAAATGCTAGATCTGAGGTATAGAATCAGATGCATGATTTCCTAAGTTATCCAAAACTTGGGAATTCACTCAGCCTCCATCAAAATTCCTTGTTCTGGATACATTTTAACTTTAGAAAGGATGTGAGCCCATTCTTTTTAAGTTTTTTATACTATGTATTTCTAAATTTCATATAACACCATAATTTATGCTGGGAATGATATGAATAGTAGCAGTGGTATATTGGCAAATGTTTAAAAACTAGCCCACTTGGAGACGAAGAGGGGAAAACCACAATTGATTGTTAATTTCCACAGTGGTATAAATACTCTCACCACAGCTAATTTCAAGTTACCAATATAATGTCACTAGATATGGAGGTGGAAATATATGTGCCACAATTCAGTTCTCACAAGGTGATGAGAACCAGTTCCAGCACACTACTGTGTGCTTCAAATATAATATTGCAAGTACTTCAAGAATCGTTTAAACATATGCAAGATTAGCCCTACCTGGCCCACATTGCCATTCAGTTCTGTTTTGAAGGAAGCAACATTGTTGGAAGCTAAAGTAAAGAAACAGAAACACTTTCTGTCCCCAAGTGAGTTTGGAATAATATCTTCTATCCAAAGCCTGCAAATATTTTAAGCCCAAATAATAGCAGTTTTGCCCTTTAGAATTTCTTTTTTACAAAGTACTTCAGGTACTAGTATGAGCAGCACTATCAAAATGTAAACTCTTATTATAACTTTTAACTTCTGAAATTACAGTTATTAACGAGGATTATACAAATATCTTTTATAAGTTAAGGCAAAGCCTACATACAATTAAACCCAAGCCACCATATGAATAAATAAGTTGATACTCCAAGGTTATTTCATATACTGTTCAATGACAACTGCAGCTGTGCCACTATTGATAAAGTGCTGCTGTGAAATTAATATAATGTATTAGGAAAAATGCTATGTGCAGTTCTTGGAGATGCAGAAATCTGAGTGTGTGGTAGAGAAAAAGAAAGGAATAGCAGAGAATAGTCTAAAAGAGAACATTTAGATTTTTTTTAGAGTGATGGAAGCCCAGCTGCTCATCTGGAGTCACTAGATGCCTTGACTACTCATCCCAGATGCTATGCAAATAGTTATGCCATGCTATTTAAAGGTTGAGTGAAGGCACTGTGTTTTTAGGAATGCTCCAAAGACAGACACACTCTTATTCCTATGAGATGTCAGATGTTGTGTTTTTTTTTTTTTTTGTATTAGACACTATACCTTTAAGGTTGACACATTTGTCAGTTAACAGTTGGAAACTTGAAAGGGAGAGCCTAGAATTCTGAGGCACCGAAGACAGGACAGTTAAGTTTTAATTAGGATATAAAAGAAGATGGGAGTTTATATTGGACTTGGAAAAATGTCCAGTTGTAAACGTAAAAATTATTTACAAATAAATCAAAAAATATATTTATAGCTGGACATCATTTAGGTTCAGTGGCCTTCATTTATCAAATTGTTTTACCAGGATAGGAGAATGCAGTCAAGACACAAAAAGAAGCTACTGGATAAAAGAATAATTGGACAGAGTGAGGAAGGGGGTACAGAGGGGCAGAACGAGCCAAAGAAAGACTGTTGTGGAAAACATCCATTTTCCAAATTTTTGCTTCCATTTGCCTCTTCATGTATTGTTTTCTTAGCAATCTTTGGAGAAGTGCCATAGGATATTTTCATCCAGTTCCTGATGGAAAATAAAGACTGTCTTCACTAATTCTTCAAATAACAAACAAAATAGCAACTTAATATGACCCCAAAGGAATGAAAACATAGCTTAAAAAATAAAACATGGTTCAATACTAACATAATTGAGTTTTAAAGAAAGTTAAATTAATAGAAAATTCAATGGTAAAGCTATCCATACATTTGCATGTCATTCCCTTCGCCTGAAACAGCCCCTTTGCTTCCACATCTCTAAAGCATGCCTACTCTTCAGTTCTAAGTTTAAATCCTACTTCATCCATGAAGTCTTCCCCAAATACTCCAATCATGTTTCCTACCCAACTGCATAGTGCTCAATGTCTCTGTAAAATATTTGACGTTCATCCTTATTTTGTGTTGTATTTCTACTGATCATTCACTATGTGTCAAGTACAGTATTTATCAACTTCACATATTTTATCAGATTGAATCTTTGCATGTACCCTGTTATCCAGTTTTGAGTATGTACATTTGATATAGAAGAGAGCAGAAATTAAGGGAGGTGAACTGGACCACAAGAAAATGGGAGAAGGTGATAAATGCAGCTTAGATATACTGCAATGTTTGTGTTCTTTCTACTGATACCTATACTATGCATGCTTCTCATTTCCCTCAAGTAGACCATACACCTCTTGAAAGAAGGAACTATGTATCATATCCCTTCCTTGCACCTCTCTATTCCTATTCTACATCATCTTGAATGACAAAAACCATATAATATCATGCATATGTTTGAGAAAAACAAGAACAATGAGATATCATATAGGGGTATCAATGAGTAGATTTCTACAAGTATTCCAGAGTATTATTCCTGAGGAACTCAAAATTTAGCAAAAGGATACATAGTTCATAAAAATATTAGGAACAATTTGGTGCCAGTCTTTCTCTGTTTCCATACCATAATGCCAATTTGTGACTTGGTTAAGACGTTCGCTTTCTCATACAGTAATACCGAAAGCAAGTGACTGGGAAAATTGATTAAGAGAGGGGCTTATCAATGGCATGAAGGAGCCTAACACAGATACACGTCTGGCTGCCTTTTATTAAAACAAACTGAAATTGTGAATCTTCAAGTGATTACAATGCAAATGGAAACACTTGGCAGTTTCCTTGAATATATAATGAAGGATTACCCTCATACCCACATTTAGATCCTGCAGTGTGCATAACATTGAGGAAAGGCCAGGAAAGTGACAACTCCTTAATTAGTTAGTGCTCAGTGACAAATTGGGGAAAGTTGCTCTGGAATCTGTAGAGAAGGAGGAGATGGTAGATTGTTTAAAAGTCTCTCTCTCTTCTCTATTATATGTTTCACAAAGCATGTGTTTTCATTTCATTGTTAAAGATGTACAAACCCAAAGAAATGAGATTCACTAAATACCATGCTAAAAACCAAATGAAGGGTTTTGCTTCATTTAGTACCTGAATCAACACTACTTTACCTATCAAGGCAGACCTGAAATTTCCTTTTACCAATTTTTCTTCTGATATGAGAAAAGCAATTAGAACCAACTACCAAATTTTATTCATCAGTGCCCTGGTAGGCAAGCTGTTTGAAAAAACATATTTTAAGTAATTTTCTTTAAAATGTTATCCTGTAAGCAGTCACACCCTCCTTCTAGAGTTATGGCTCAAATTATTTATTGAATTACATCAAATGCCATAGTGAATTTAGTAATGATAGCTGTATATAATAATTACATGCTACATTGCCTCCATTGGAAACCATGGTAACTGATCAGTTACTGTTTCAGCCTCCCGCCATAGCTGAGAATAGCACAGAGGAAAAATATACCCATCATCACACAAATTCAATCTGCAGATAAGCTTGGAGGGAGGGCTACATTTGGCCATTTCATCCTTTTATTGTCCCATTTAGGACTGTCCTAGACTATGCTAGGCTTGATTCTTCCCCAGAGCCTTTGCATTTACTCTTCCTCCTATCTGGAATGCTCTCCCTCTATTCTTTACATAGCTGATTCCATCTTGTCACTCATGATTGAGCTTAAATGTCATCTCTGAGAAGACTTCCCTGACTGCCTGACCCCAAGGACTAAACTAGTTCCCTCCAATTCTCTGTCACCTGGAGAGCACTTATAATTTTCTGAAATAATTTTGACATGTGTTTATTTACATGTATATTACCTTTACACATAATGTGCTGTGTAATATATAACTCCTGGGTTATTATCTCCTTGAGAACAGTCACCTTGTCTTTCTTATTCTCAACAATAATCTTAATGGTTATCTCCTTCTCCAACACTACACACAGTCTTTCCCCCACAAAACAAATAAAAGGCAATACTTTGATAGATATGTATATTTCAATGAAAGATACACATTAGATTCTCCACAAATATCTGGTAAATGAGAAAAAAGAAATGGAAAAGATGAATCAATCAAAAAAAAAAAGTCCCTTTTCCAAGTGGCATTCCTCCAAATACTTGAGGAAAATTATCCTGCCTTATTTGCAACTCTTCTCAAAGCTACATAATTTCTTCCATTCTTCTTCTTAGATCTGTTTTCAACATATCTGAACACATCTTTATGTGTCTTGGACTTCTCAGTTTATTAATATTTCATCTTAAAATCTGGCAGAAAAAACCAAGTCAGATTTTTCCAATGTGATACAACCAGTGCAGATATGGTTACTGACAGACATAATCAAAATAACTTCATCCTGTGAGGCCTGCGTAAGCCACTAGTCAACCAGCCACCCTCCTGAGATGCTATGTTGTTTCTACAGTGGTAAACTGAGGCAGATGTGGTACTACTTGTCCCTATAGTGGTAATCTGAGGTGTGATACAATGCAGTGCTTCTCAAATTTTACTATTCAGACACTTCCCCTTAGGATCCCTTAGGATCTTCCTTCTCAGATATATTTCAACTCTGCTATAAAATGACTGGCAATGAGATCAAGCCTCTCTTAAAATGAAAATTCTGATTCAGTTGGTTTGGGGAGAAGGCCAAGATTCTACTATTTCTAGTAAGCTGCTGGTCTACAGGCATTATTTTGAGTGGCAAGTGCTACTGGAATGCTGAACCTGGAAAAAGAGAATCCAGTTTGAATTGAAGCCTTAACATTTAATAACAGTATACAGGTGAACATCTTAATGGGTTTTCTTATCTATAAAGCACAAATAAATAGAACTGTCTTAGAGGGAGATTTTTTAAGAGTTAAATAAGATAATTAATATGTTGGCACATAGTAGGAATGTAATGAATATTATCTCAATGAATGGCCTTCTATCAGTGGAAGTTGGCAGTTCATATTGAATATATAGTCTGAAAAAGAACTAGCATTTTTTCATAGAAATGGCTTCTAGGCAAAATTTCCTCTCATCTAGCATTTGTACATTTGATTTTTTTTTTTCTGAACCTAAGTACAGGATTTAACATTTATAACTATTAAATTTCATCTTGTTAGCTTTGGCCAGCATTCCAACCTGTCAAGATTGTTTTGAATTAAGATTCAGCTACTCGATGTATTAGCCATTGCTCCAAGCTTTATGTCATCTGCAAATTTGATAAGTATGCCTTCTATGTCATTATACATATCGTTAAAATGTTGAGTAAGACAAGACCAATGGCTGAGATATTCTACATTTTATTTGTTTTGAAGGAAAGACTACTCATGGGGTAGGGGGAGAAGCTGAGATTGTTTGACAAACTACAAATCTATTTAACTGAATATTATCCAGTCTACCTTTCTCTATTTTTCCCTATATAGATTCCATAAAATAGTTCTATGACATTGATGAATTAAATGAAAACACATTATGCCTATGGAATTTTACCTTTCCATCTAAAACTCAAAACAAAAAGTGAAACAAGATTAGTTTTGCATAAGATATTCTTGGTGAACCTAAACTATCTCCTAGTAATCACCATGTTCTTTTCTAAGCATTCAGTCACAGTCTGTTAACAACCTACTTTGTAATTTCAACAAGCAAGAATTCATGTTGTAGTTGTTGGTTGCATATGCATTCTCTGACTAGAGACTTTTAGACACATTTTCCCCAAATTCTCGAGAATGTTTCATGCATGTTTATCATATGCAAACACCTTTTCCTTACCCTTGTAGGTAATTCATATCGTTCTGAAGATAGATTCATTTAAAACAGGCAGGCATGCCTTATTCCTTACATATCTCAGCATTTACTTCCCTCTTGATCATTTTTATTCTACTCTCTCTCTCTGTTTTTAGTCCCATTTTCCTCAAAATAAAAGATAAATCTAACATAACAATTGAGTAATTCTGATCATTGTTTCTTCTGTAATTCATCTTTCTTTTGGGAATACCCTGTAAAAATCCATTCTGATGAGAGTTCTTTGCAGCCACAATAGTTTTTGTATGTGGCTGCCCCTCCGGCAACATGTGGTACAACCCCATCTTATCTTACTTATATTTTAACTGTTTTAAAACCATTGGTAATGAAATAAAACATTTCTTTTCTTTTTTGTCAACATTTTTGGAATAAATAGTGATCTTCTTTATTTAAAGAAAAGTTTATTTTCCTGTTTTGATCATTATAAAACTACACCTTCCCCACTCATATTTTTGCATGATTCATACATAATGAATCAGTTAAAACAAATTGGATTCTTAATTTATTTGAGATGCCCTGATTTTTCATCAAAACGAAACAAACTCAATCACCTCCTACAGACATGTGCACACACGCATAAAAACATGAACACACATCCTGGCTTCATCAAGTTCCCTGGTTCTCTACTAGTCTTACCATGTCTTCAAAGGTCCCTTTTTAACAGCCTGCATGCTAAACATCAATTCCCTAGGTGACACTGGCCCCTTCTGAAACCCAGTGATGAGGTCATAAAGGAACTGGGATTAACCCTACTTGTCACTGCTTGCGAGATGGAGGTTCCAAACATGATTTTTGCTAGCCTCAACAGAGAACCAAGGAACCTGACATAGCTAGTTAGTTGTATATGTGTGTATGTCCATGTGTGAGATGGTAATGTTAGTTTTGTTTCGATGGCCAAGTAGGGCAACTCAAATAAATTAACATATCTATTTATTTTAACTGATTAATTTAATAGAAACATGATTGTATATAGCTACGAACAGGAAAAGTTATAGTTTTACAATGTGGACTCAGAGCAAAATGGTGGCTAGCCAAAGGCCACACTGTTTGTAAGACATGGAGGCTGGATGCCACCTTGGCTTATGGGACTCCAAAAACCATGTGGACATAAGATACAAGTACTGGCAGTGGATAGGTAAGGAAATACAGAAAGGCAAAGGTGCATGGGAGTTTACGGTGATGTAGAGAAACATATGAAGAGTGGTGCTTTATTTTTTTCAAAATACTTACACTCACGTTCACAATGTCTCTTCCCTTGTTAGTATCTCAAAGTTGTCCTAGGTGCTAAATTTTCCTTCTAACCTTTAGAGACCAGAGGTCTTAAGAAGTTTGGGAAGGATCAAGAAAACAAGGCCGGGCACAGTGACTCACGCCTGTAATCCCAGTACTTTGGGAGACCAAGGCGGGTGGATCATGAAGTCAGGTGTTCAAGACCAGCCTGCCGACATAGTAAAACCCGCCTCCACTAAAAATATAAAAAATTAGCCAGGCGTGGTGGTGCGTTCTTGCAATCCCAGCTACTCAGGAGGCTGAGACAGGAGAATCACTTGAACCTGGGAGGCAGAGGTTGCAGTGAGCCAAGATTGCGCCACTACACTCCAGCCTGGGTGACAGAGTGAGACTCCAACTCAGAAAAGGAAAAGAAAATGAGCTTAGATGATACATAACCAGCAGCCATGCACCCACGAGAAATTCCAATCACCATACAGAAGTATTCCATGAAATCTGTAGTTGCTATTTTTACAGCTGCCCTCTACCTGGCACCGATAAAGCTTGGACTGGACACTACAATTTTTCCACACATGCCTCAAAAGAACCAAATGCTTCCACCACCTTGCCTTTCAAAAGAGTTCCTTGGCCATGCTATATGGTGCTTGCTTCTGCCTTCCCAATCTCCAGTGTTAATATATCCCCTTGGCAGACATGAAGAATACCAGCTACAAGTGAATCCGGGTAATGTAGCATTTAACATCCCTGTCTTTGGGGCACTGGAAGGCAACTAGAGGCAGTTAAGAGTGGTGTTGAGCAAGTCTGCTTGGTGATACATAATAGGGAACTACTTTTTAGATTCCCACCCTTTTTAACAAATTCATGTCTTCTGCAAACTCAGGAGATTATTCCTGAGTGCATTCCCTAAGGAAAGGTGTTCAGAACTAATGCCATCTCAAGGTGTTTGTTCTCTTCTAATATTGTTACAGAGCAATGAATGCTCAGGATATACGTCATCGGTCTTGTATTTTTCCTACAACTTGTTTCCACAGCAATTAAAAGCTTGAGGTTATTTCGTTGTGTTTTTCATGTTTACAAAAATACTGGTGGTGTTGAAAGGACAGATGAATAGGCTCTCTAAGTGTGGCACAGAAAGCAAGGGCAGAACTTTCAATTCCACAAAGCAGCTCACAAATTCTCCTTTATTGCCAGCACAATCTGCCTCTGGCTTTAAAAACAATAACTGAATCTTTTCATTTTTCTCTCTTAAAAAAAAATGTGTTCCTGTTCTCAAAGAGACAAATTTTCATTTTTTCCTATGCTTCCAATAATTTATTAATCTCAGAAGCCAATTATTAGAAGGAAGAGGATATCACAGAAAGAAATCATGAACTATAGATTTGGGAGATAAATGAACAGAGGGAAACTCAAGGGTATTTTAAAGTTACTACTGATTTCTTCACCAGTGTGAAAAACCAAAGGTTTACAATTCCTAAATTAAGGCCTTGAGGTAACATTAGAACATTTTATATTTATCTGTACAAGTGGACATTGTATATTTATCAGCCACTTGTGTGGGTGACTCCTAAAATTACCACTAAAAAGAAGATTTATACTTTAGGAGTCTCTCTTGCCTCTGTTTGAGCCCTAAGATATCATGGTCAATGGCACCATCCTAAAATCTATTTTTACCAGCTATAATTGTTAAGGAATAATTTCCTAGGTATAATTTTTACACAGAAATAGCACAAAATTAATATAACAATTTGATGATTTTGTACATATGTATAAACTCATGTTACCATCATAATCCAGGTTATAAATATATTCATCACCCCCAAAAGTTTTCTTGTCTGCCTTTGTGGTTTTGTGCATGGAGGAGAGTAAGAACACTTAATATGAATTTACCCCTCCTACCAAATTTTAGATACATAATACCTTATTGTTAACTATAGGTACTGTGTTGTATAGCCAATAAGGCCAAAATTCTTGTATTGTGTATGCATCTATCCATACGGCCCCAGAATTAATGAGTGCCTCCTCCACTTGCTTGCCCTTTAAAGATGCACAGAGCTAGCCATGCCTTGTAGAGGAATTATTTGGCCAACCCACTTCCCCTTGCTTGGAACCAACCATGAAATAATTAGAATACTGCCTTATCTTTTTCCATTATGTTTCTGGAAATTAGGGCAAAATAGGAGACTGGAGGAAGCATAAAATAAAAGCTAGACTTCAGGACACAGGAAAGCTTAGAGAATAACTGTTTTGGGTGTCCTCTGATCAATGCCATTTAATCTGGCACCTTTTGGTTTGTGCATCTGTTCATGATCCCGATTCTTTATATTCTTGCTTGATCCTGGATCCTTCTCAGAATACTTAGTCTAGCTTTAGAGAAAAAGCTTAAGCAATTAACTACATTGCAATGTGGAATGTGGTCAATACCTAAAACATGTACAGGTAAAGCACTATATATAGGAATTCAGAGAGGTTACTATATATGCTTGAATACAAGGCAAGTCATTTTTCTACAAATTACCTCCCCCTTATATTGCATTCCTCATACATTGTGTCACACTACATGTTCCATCAATAAATATACTTTGAACAACAAACTACTATTCCAGAAAAACATATTAGCCTAAACACAATCTCAGGTAGACAAGGTACTCAAGGCCTTAATTTGGGAATTGTAAACCTTTGTTTGTTCACATTGGTGAAGGAAATCAGTAGTAATTTTAAAGTACCCTGGAGTTTCCCTCTGCTCATTTATCTCCCAAATCTATAGTTCATGTTTTCTTTCTATGATATCCTCTTCCTTCCTTGGGTCTCTTACTTCAGGGTACATCAGAATCAACTGGAGTGTTTTTTAAAATACAGATTGCTGAGCCCCATCCTAAAACTTTGAGGTCTAGAGTGAGGCTGAAGCATTCATAGTTCTAACAAATACCCAAGTAATGCTCATGCTGCTAGTCTGAGGACCTTATTTTGAGAACCACTGCTCTACTAATAATGGTTTCAAATCAGTGGTTCTAAACTCTTGTTGCACATTACAATTCTCTGGGGAGATTTCACAAACTAAAATTCCAAGGCTGCATCCCAGATCAATCAAATTAGAACACTGGGGAGAGGACCTCAGGGTGCCTTGCTTACAGTTTTTATGCTCTTCAAGTAATTCTAGGCTCCAGCTAGGGTTGAAAACACCTGTTTTAAATCAGTATCAACCAATTTCAGCTAAAATAATCAGGGTATTTTCCTATATTACAAGTCACTAAGAAAAAATAATAATTAGTTTTTTAAAGAGGAAAACATACTTGGCCTAAACTCAGTAAATAATCTTAGGGTATGTGGCTTTACATGTGCAAATGATGATATATGGTTCATTTGTGGAAATCACTAATATATGCCTAAAGGAAAGAATGGAAAATAAAGAAATGAAACACTCTTCTAATCATACAGGATTTTTGCAGCTTGAGTTAAAGCTTCTAGTAGCAGCATTACAGGAAGTGGTATATTTGGGACAACATAAGTGAAAGCAAAGATAGCGTGTTCTGGAAAATCATGTTGGAGAACCAAAATGAGTGATCTTAGTGATCATAAAGATAATGATACTGAAGGCATAGGTGCCACGTTTGAGTAACATTGTTTTAAAAAAGTGAAAATATCACAAAGCAATATTTCTAAAATAACTGAGGTTTTATAAATGTGATTTTAAATATGCATGTGTAACTTTTTGATACATTTGATATTGTCAGTAGACTATATATACGTGTGTGTGTGTGTGTGTGTGTGTGTAGTCATGTGGATTGGTCAAATGTATTGAGTACTAGCAATACAGATATGAAGCCATCGTTTAGAATCATCTTTGAAAGTGTATTTGAAATATATTCAAATATATTATAAATATTTTAATATCTTCAAAATATATTTGAGTTGGCCAATTTTTTTTCTGAGACAGTGTTTTGCTCCTGTTGCCCAGGCTGGAGTGCAATGGCGTGATCTCAGCTCACTGCAATCATGGCATCCTGGGTTGAAGCGATTCTCCTGCCTCAGCCTCCCAAGTAGGTGGGATTACAGGCATGCACCACCATGCCTGGCTAATTTTGTATTTTTAGTAGAGATGGGGTTTCCCCATGTTGGTCAGGCCGGTCTCAAACTCCTGACCTCAGGTGATCTGCCTGCCTCCGCCTCCCAAAGTGCTGGGATTACAGGCATAAGCCACCGTACCCCGTCGGCCAATATTTTTTATTCTGTCCACTCATGAACTTGGATAACATCTCATGTCCAGTGATATACAGAATTTTTGGCTAAAAGCATCAGAAATGTCTTCTGAAAGGGGTGCTATTTGAGCTAGCCTTCTTAAAATAAGTAGGCATTCATCAAATAACTAGAAAGTAGAAAGTTCTTCCAAACAGGAGAAACCACATGAGTTGTGGAATTGTGAAAAGAAAGCAAAAGGTGAGTAGTAAAAACGCCAAGATGAAAAAGTAATACACTGCTAAATGATGGTGACAACATCAAAAGATAAGGAAATTTTACTTTTATTCAGAGTATTTTCCAGATGATGCTTCCTCCAGTAACAGATCTCTGGAAACATCCTATTGCTCCTCACCCCTCTTCAGCCTTCACTTCTCTTCAGAAAAACTTGAAACTTTCGAAAATGATTCTAAATGATGGCTTAACATCTGTATTGCTAGTCCGCATCTGACATTCAAAAACTTTGTGTCATAGATTCCCATGAACAGTTAGAGATCTTAAAGCAGAAGATAACTTGTCACATAAATTTAGTATTTCAATTATCTATTGCTATGTAACATGCATCCAAAAAATGTAGTGGTTTCTAAAATCAATATTATCTTTCATGATTGTTTATTAATGAAGTGTTTCTTCTGCCTCACACGGCATTGGCTAAGATACAGGGATATTTACAAAATTCAAAATGTTTACTGAGTTGTCAGCCAGAGGCTTTAGTTCTCCTGCAGGTGGGACTCTCCACATAGCTACTTGGGTTTCTTCACAATAAGGTAAACGGGGTCAAAGAACGACTATTCAGGACAGGAAGTGGAAGAAACACAGAACCATGGCCGCTATGGTTGCTGTTTGCGGTGGTCTAGGGAGGAAGAAGGTGACACAGCTGGTAACGGCTGCTATCAGCCTTACACATCCCAGGACTCACACAGTGCTGTGGAGAAGAGGATTTTCACAATATAAACAGATATCCAGCAATGAGGATCTGCCCATTCCAATGGAAAGCCCTTATAAAGAACCTCTTAAGAAATGTATTTTATGTGGAAAGCATGTAGATTATAAGAAGGTACAGCTTTTGGCCCAGCTTGTTTCACCATTTACTGGAGGCATTTATGGAAGGCACATTACAGGTCTTTGTGTGAAGAAAGAGAAAGAAATAACAAAAGCAATTAAGAGAGCTCAAATAATGGGGTTTATGCTAGTTACATACAAGGATCCTGCATATCTCAAGGACCCTAAAGTTTGTAACAGCAGATATCAGGAACAACTTCTATCACGTTACCACCAATAAACTTATTTTACAGCAAAGAATGACTGTGCAAAAAGGTGAATGAGTAAGCTACAGATCTCTTAAGGCTCATCCATAGATGTTACGCAGTATCACTTGAGATGCATTCCATTCCAAACAGGTGAAAAAAAGCTGACTCTACCTTTCCTTAGAGGAGGGGCAAGATCACATTGCAAAGTGTATGTGGGATGTTAAATATAGTTATGGCCATCTTTGAAAATACAATGTACCACACACACAGAAGTCTAGCCATTAACCAATAAGTGGGGATTTCAAGGGTTAGCAGTAAATGTGATGACAATATTGTATAAAATTATATAAATTATTACATTTAAAAATCATCTTAAAGCATAAAGAGAAATCGAAAATTAGCCCAGACTGAGAAGGTAAAGATCTTTACTATTCTTCATCAGGATGAGGTAATATAGATAAAACCAGCTGCAATGTTGTCAGCTAAACAGTAGGTGCTGGACCGTAATAATTCCAACGAAGCAAAGTGGATCTGAGTTTTAATAAACAAATATATATATATTGACTTAATATATATTAAATATTTATATACAATTTTCTAGAAAATATTATATATATATATACATTCATGTAATTTTCCAGAACACCTTTTGTGGTCATGTCTTTCTTATTCAACTTGATTGTGGTAGCATTGGTGATAGCAGCAGGAGGATAACAGTAGAATCTATTTCTTAAAATCATAACATTTTTATGGGGACTTCCAGTTTCCAATTCTGCACGTAAAGAATTTGGAAGTCACCACTTTGTCCTAACAAGTAAAATGCTGAACAAACTGAAAACTCAACAATTCTTCTTAGATCCGTAAGAGAAGTGTGGTCACAAGGCAAACTGCTGTCCCCAAGATTGAAGGGACAGGTAGGTGGATACAGAGAATTACAACATAGCAGAGCAGAAACCTTTTTGGGAACCAAAGCTGATACAGGAAAATCTGGACTGTAATTGACAATTGCTGTAGGCAGAGCATGAACAACTCTGAGAGTTAAGAACTCCAAGGTGGACTGGGCATGGTGGCTCACACCTGTAATCCCAGCACTCTAGGAGGCCAAGGCGGGTGAATCACAAGGTCAGGAGTTCAAGACCATCCTGGCCAACATGGCAAAACCCCGTCTCTACTAAAAATACAAAAATTAGACGGACATGGTGGCATGCGCCTGTACACCCAACTGCTCAGGAGACTGAGGCAGTAGAATCACTTGAACCCAGGAGGCAGAGGTTGCAGTGAGCCAAGATCATGCCACTGCACTGAGCCTGGGCAACAGAGCAAGACTTTATCTCCAAAAAGAAAAGAAAAGAAAAGCAAGGCAAAGAAAAGGAAAGGAAAGGAAAAAAAGAAAAGAAAGAGAAAAGAAAAGAAGCCACCTCTATAACATAAAAGCACAAGGTAAAGCAGCAAGTGCTGGTGTAGAAGCTGCAGCAAGTTATCCAGAGGATCTAGCTAAAATAATTGATGAAAGTGGCTACGTTAAACAACAAATTTTCAATTTAGATTAAACAGCCTTATAGTAGACAAAGATGTTATCTAGGACTTTCATAGTTAGAGAGGAGAAGTCAATACACATATGAAAAGATGGTAACTTTAATCAGAGTTTTGTAGCTTTCCTCATATAGATTTTGTACATGTTTCCTTAGATTTATACCTAAGTATTTCATTTTTGTGGGTGCTAAAGCAAATAATATTGTGTTTTTAAACTTCAAATCTCACATGTTCATGGTCGATATATAGGAAAACAATTAATTTTTGGATATTAAGCTTACATCCTGCAACCTTGCTATAATAGCTTATTAGTTCCAGGAGGATTTTGTCAATTCTTTCAGATTTTCAACATTGACAAACATGTTATCTACAAATAAGAACAGTTTTATTTCTTTCTTCTCAATCTATATATTTCTTATTTCCTTTTCTTGCCTTTTTGCTAGCTAGGACTTAGTGTATGGTATTGAAAATATCCTCCACATCATGTGTCATTAGGGAAAGGCAAATTAAAGCAACAATGAGATACCAATATACATCTATGAGGATGGCTAAAACCCCAAACAGTAAAAATAGTAAATGCTCGCAATGATGTGGAGCACAGGAATTCTCATTCTTTCTTGGTGGAAATGTAAAATGGCACAGCCACTTTGGAAGACAGTTTCGTGATTTCTTCCAAAACTAAAGATACTTTACTATACAATCCAGCAATCACATCACCTCCTTGTTATTTACCCAAAGGAGTTGAAAACCTATATCCATATAGAAACTTGTACACAGATGTTTATAGCAGCTTTATTAATCACCAAAACTTGGAAGCTGCCAAGATGTCCTTTAGTATGTGAATGATTAAACTGTGATACATTGAGACAATAGAGTATCATTCATATGCTAAAAAGAAATGAGCTATCAAGCCATGGAAAGGCATTGAGGAAACTTAAATTCATATTACTAAGTGAAATAAGGCAACATTAAAAGGCTACAGACTATATTATTCTAACTATATGACATTCTAGAAAAGGCAAAACTATGGAGACAGTAAAAAGATCGGTGGGTTTCCAGGTGTTAGGGGCAAGGGAGGCGTGAATATGTAGAGTACAGAGGAATTACAGGGCAGTAAAAATACTGTGTGATAGTATAATGATGGATACATGCCATTAATACATTTGTTCAAATTCACAGAACGAATGTACCACACCAACGTAAACTATGGACTCTCAGTGATAATGATGTGTCAGTGTAGTTCATCAGTTGTAACCAATTTATCACTTTGGTGGGAGATGTTTATAACTGGGGAGACTATGCATATGTAGGGTATAAGGTTTATGAGATATCTCTGTATCTTTCTGTCAATTTTCTTGTGAACCTAAAATTGCTCTCAAAATTATCTTTTAAAAAATCATAACAGGCTGGGCATGGTGGCTCACATCCGTAATCCCAGCACTTTGGGAGGCCAAGGCAGGCTGATCATGAGGTCAAGAGATCGAGATCATCCTGGCCAACATGGTGAAACTCCGTCTCTACTAAAAATACAAAAATTAGCTGGGTGTGGTGGTGCACGCCCGTAGTCACAGCTACTCAGGAGGCTGAGGCAGGAGAATCACTTGAACCCGGGAGGAGGAGGTTGCAGTGAGCAAAGATCATGCCACTGCACTCCAGCCCAGCTACAGAGGGAGACTCTGCCTCAAAAAAAAAGAAAAAATAGTAACAACTACCATTTACTGAATTATTCGTCTATACTAAGTACTGGAAGCCATCATTTAATTCTCTTTCAACATTTAATTGTCACAACCACACTATGAGAAAAATACTACCACCTTAATTTTATAGAAAAGTAAAGCTTCAAGAGGTTGTACTTTTCCTGAAGTATACAGCTAACAACCCATAAAGATGGGGTTCTAGCTCAGGAGTTGACAGGTTTGTTGTTTTGTTTTCTGTAAAGGGCCAGACAGTAAACATGTTTGGCTTTGTGGGTCATCTGGTCTCTGTCACAACTAAATAAGCACTCTACTGTGCCACTGTAGCATGAAAGTGGCCAAAGATAATATGGAAACTAATGAGCAGGACTGTGTTTCAACAAACCATTATTTATAAAAATAAGCAGTAGATAAGATCTGGCCTGAAAGCTATAATTTTCTGACTCCTATTCTTGCTCAAGACTGATCTAAGTTTCTTGACTCCGATTTCATGAAAATATGTCTTTTATATTTTTACATCCCCATGCAACATCTAGCACACCGACCATGTTTGCCTAGGCACTCAAAAAAGATTTGTTGATGGAATGACCAATAAATATGACTAATACTAAATACCAAAAAGTCAACTAATACTTATTGGGCATCTACTATTTCCTAGGCACTGTTATAATCACTTGATATATGTCACTGAACAAAACAGAAATCCTTGCCTATGAGGAGCTTAAAATTTATAAATCTCCAACTTGTATAGCATAATTATGTGGGTTTCATATTACTGCCATAACAAATTACTGCCATCACAAACATAGTGGCTTAAAACAACACAATTCTGTTATCTTACTGTTCTGTAGGCGAGAAGTCCAACATGAGTCTCACCAGGCTAAAATGAAGGCATTAGCAGGGCTGTGTTCCTTTTTGGAGGATCTAGTGGAAGCTTTGTTTCCTCCCTCATTATGGTTCTTGGCAGAATTCATTCTCTAAACACAGTTCCCAGTGTCTCAGAACTAGCAACTTGGTGTTGAATCATTCTCCTGCTTGCATCTTTCTTTCTGACTACAGCCAGGAACTGTTCTCCAATTTTAATGACCTGTGTGATTAAATTGGGCCTACTTGGATAATCCAGTATAATCTCCCCATCTCAAGTTCTTTACTTTTAGTCACATTTGAAAAGTATCTTTTGTCATGTAAAGTAACGTATTCACAGGTGCCAGAGATTAGGACATGGGCATCTTTTGGGGGACATTATTTTGTCTACCACAAATACCATCATAGAATTTCATATTAAATCTGATGAATTTGATCTTTGCCAATGGATCATACTTCTAGTGAGTCAATATATGATATAAATAATAAATTACGTAATTATAAATATAATTATAAATCAATGTGTGATAATTCATTAATATCAGATAGAAAAAATTACACTTTCCCCAGCCTTGCTCAAATCTGTAGATTTGAGAATTGCTAATGCTCAAGCCAGTTCTAAATAATGCCAGCAGTTTTCAAAGACTCTTACCTAAAATTAAAAACATTAAAAACAAGTCTTTTTATCATAAGCCTGATGTATCTTGAATGAAATCTACATTTTGAACACACACTGTACATTATTAGCTCCTGCCTAAAAATAAGATTCCTACATGTCATTGAACTGAAGCACTGTCCCTGCCCTTGCCATGTTAGCTCAGGCCACTTGACTGGCCTCTGCCTTAGCTTTATGATTTGCCTTTCAGTCCCCTAACATCGACTAGAATTTTAGCTACAAAGCTGTCATCTTCTCTGATCCTTACCAATCCCCCCTACTGCATTTACATCCCAGGCACTGGTCAGGTCTTCCTCCAACTGAGATGGACAATATCAATCATAATGCAAGACTTTTAGCTCCAGGAGAGTTACTCTCTGGTTTGCCCAACCTTTTATTCATTGACAGGATCTAAACTGGCCCAAATTCCCCTAAGCCACAACATTGAGGCTTGGTCTACTCATCACTCTAGCTTCTCAACCTTAGGCCTACCCTTAAAGCTAGCCTAGTTCCCAAAATCCAACCCTATGTATATAATTTGTCTTCCTTAATGGCTCTACCATCTACCCATGGTCAAATTAAAAACCTTAGAGTAATATTCAATTCCACTCTGCCTTTATCCCCAACTTTAAGTCACCATATTGTACTGATCACCATGGAACAAAGCATAGAGAAAGAGGACTGGCAGGGGAAATAACAGTTTCTGTTAGAGAAAAAAGCCTACTTTTCACCCTGAGACATTCAGCAACCCTTGGCAATGAAGCACCCTCAGGTCAGGAGAGAATGTTCTTTATGATCTCTGGAATGAAAGGAGACTTTTGAAAGTTCTGCTTCTGGTTCAAGTAGAAAGAATATTAATCTTAGAGTTGTAAAGACCTGGTTTCTTTTATAGACTTTGCTGCCTATTTTGATTATTTTTTCAACTAGGAAATGCAAATAACACCTACCTCATGGAGTTGTTTTGAAAATTAAATAAGGTAATGAGTATGAAAGCACTTTGTAAAATGCGTGTATCAGCTGTTATCATTATGATTATCCCACTAATGCCCCCCTGTCTCCACTGCAACAAATATCACAACTGTTCAGGGTAAGGAGTGAATATTATAAGCTAATCATTCAGATTCATTCAAAAGACCATTCATTTTTGTTTTATCATATTAGCAGAGGTTATTTTACTCTAATCCTGTCCATCAAGTTACATTTTGGACAGAACTCAGTCTAATCCAACCTGCCAATATTCGGCTTGGCTCTACTTAAAGATTCATTCAACCACCTTCTCTGAAAGCACAAGCCAACATTTGTGTATGTTTGAATCATAAATCATATGCTAACAAGATGCCAAAAGCAGTCACCTCTTTTATGAATCAGTCATTGATTCCCAAGACTGAATTAGCCCCTTCTTCTTCTATTTTCCATCATATCTTGCCAACCCTGTGATAGCATTTGTAATATGGCATTATAATGGTGTCTTTGATATTCTACAAGAGATTGTGGCAACTCTAGGGTACAGAATTAGTCTTTTTATTCTCATTCATGACACAGTAGATAGCCAATACGTGTTTATTAAAACAAAGGAGGGAGTAGAAGGAGATCCACATTATAGGGGAAATTACCCCTTAAATAGTTACATTACTCTAGCATATTTTAGGTATGTAGGAATTTCAAATAAAGTAGAAGCAAAATAAAGAAAAAACATTCTTTCCAAAAATCTCCAGTTTACTTTTCTATAGCATGTTTAAGAGGTGTTATCAGATGTTTGTAAGTGCAATATAAATTAGGTTAATTATTCCAAACACTTTGCATTAGAGATATGTGAAAGAAGAAGCAGTTTATTTGAATCTCTCAGCTCTTGAGTGATATGTCCTGTGCCTTCTGGAGAAGGAGAGAGCTTAAGTTTTATTTAGAGAAAAATCTAGCATTACATCTAGAATATAGATGTGCTGGTGAGAAGCAAGATCAGAGAGGGAGGAAATTTTCTTATTTGGAAAGTTGTTCCTGACACCTTACACTAAAATTAACTCCAGATGGATTAAAGACTTAAACATAAGACCTAACACCATAAAAACCCTAGAAGAAAATCTAGGCAAAACCATTCAGGACGTAGGTGTAGGCAAGGACTTCATGACCAAAACACCAAAAGCATTGACAACAAAAGCCAAAATAGACAAATGGGACCTAATCAAACTCCACAGCTTCTGCACAGCAAAAGAAACAATCATTAGAGTGAATCGGCAACCAACAGATTGGGAAAAAATTTTTGCAGTTTACCCATCTGACAAAGGGCTGATATCCAGAATTTACAAAGAACTAAAACAGATTTACAAGAAAAAAACTAACAAGCCCATTCAAAAGTGGGCAAAGGATATGAACAGACACTTTACAAAAGAAGACATATGTGAGGCCAATAAACATATGAAAAAATGCTCATCATCGCTGGTCATCAGAGAAATGCAAATCAAAACTACATTGAGATACCATCTCACACCAGTTAGAATGGCAATCATTAAAAAATCTGGAGACAACAGATGCTGGAGAGGATGTGGAGAAATAGGAACACTTTTACACTGTCGGTGGGAGTGTAAATTAGTTCAACCATTGTGGAAGATAGTGTGGCGATTCCTCAAGGACCTAGAAATAGAAATTCCATTTGACCCAGCAATCCCATTACTGGGTATATATCCAAAGGATTACAAATCGTTCTACTATAAGGACACGTGCACACGAATGTTCATTGCAGCACTGTTTACAATAGCAAAGACCTGGAACCAACCCAAATGCCCATCGATGATAGACTGGATAGGGAAAATGTGGCACATATACACCATGGAATATTATGCAGCCATCAAAAACGATGAGTTTGGGTCCTTTGTAGGGACATGGATGAACCTGGAAACCATCATTCTCAGCAAACTGACAGAAGAGCAGAAGATCAAATACCACATGTTCTCACTCATAGGCGGGTGTTGAACAATGAGAACACATGGACACAGGGAGGGGAGCACTACACACTGGGGTCAGTTGGGGGGAAATAGGGGAGGGACGGTGGGGGGTGGGAAGCTGGGGAGAGATAGCAAGGGGAGAAATGCCAGATATAGGTGATGGGAAGGAAGGCAGCAAATCACACTGCCACGTGTGTTCCTATGTAACAATTTTGCATGTTCTTCACATGTACCCCCAAACCTAAAATGCAATAAAATAAATAAATGGGGGAAAAAAAAGAATTTTCATTACATACTTTCAAACAATAACATCACCTATCTTGATATCATATAATCCCTTCTTGGTTCATTGATATTTAAGTTTAAAATTAGCCCAAGTAACCCTTAGATTAAATACAAATGAAAATTCTGTGCTATAGCATACACTTTTTAAGGCACTGCTACCATTGGAAAATATGATTCTCCTGAGTTCCTGAGTTAGGTAAGGGGTCAGGGCTTCAATGACTACCCTACTGCGCTTCCGTCATGCATCACAAATGTCGACATGTACCCCTGAGAGTCTTGTTGAAATGCAGATTCTGATTCAGTGGGTATGATTCAGTGGATCCAGGTCATGTACAAAGTCTAACTTTTTAACATTTCCAACAATTTCCCAGGTGATGCCCAAGCTCCTGATCTGTAACCTACATATTGAGTAACAAAGTTATCCTAGACATGGTGATTTTTTAAAATTCACTATCAGTGACAATTTTTAAGGTAAACTATTACTATATTTCCCCTATGTCAGTGGTTATGAAAATTTTTCCCACTTAACACCTTTTACTTGAGAGAATAACAGCCTTGAAAATAATAAACAGCCTTGAAACATTGAAGCTTTTAGTCCAAATTTAATCACTATGTAAAATGTGGCTTATGTAATGATTAAGAAATGATAATGTCCTTGGCAGATGAGGTAAATTATGTTTAAGCTACATTTTCTTTCTTCAAAAAGCCCTTTTCTATGGCTCAACATGGGAATAAAAGGGATTTCTCATCTCATGTGAGCATTTCCCATAATGAGATAGCTCTTGTGATAATTTAACTGACTAGGAAAGCCAATCCAGACAGCCCTTAATCAGTAATGACAAATTGAACACCTTAAAAGTAAAAGAAGTTGTGTTTTCCAGTACTTGCCATATTAAATTTTAGCCATGCCCTAGAGTTATAAAACTGCTTCTTCATCAATCCATTCTCCATGCCACTAACATTACATATTTTGGCTGAGCATTCAAGAGTAGAAATTTTAAACCAATGACAGAAGAACTACAGTCCCTAGACAGCATACATTCTTCCATGGCAGAATTTAAAATATGCAAGCCTTCACACTCAGTTTGAAAGCTTTCCCTCTCATTTTCAACTTCTCACTAATCCTCATTTATTCTGTTTCCTCCCTACCATAATCAGTTGATAGGCTATATAAAGTTGTGGATAAAGTAAATTTTATGAGAAAAATTATATATATTGTACTTTAGGTTCTGGGGTACATGTGCAGATCATGCAGGATTGTTGCATAGGTACACACATGGCAATGTGGTTTGCTGCCTCCATCCCCCTGTCACCTATATCTGGCATTTCTCTCCATAAATTATATTTTAAGTGCACTTAACAAAAATTACTTTTTGTGATGAATTCTATGCAAAGAAATAAATCATTCTTTGTAAACAATCATTCCCCAAATATCTGTTAACAATGTTTTCAAGTTCTTTTCTCATTATTTTAAAGCTGAATATGTCTGTACTTTCATTTTATGCATCACTTTAAGTATTTTTGTTTTGTTTAATTCAACAAAGGGAAACTAACACCCATGAGACTGGTGAAGGATCTGGGGCTAACAAGAGGAGGAGGTGGCTACCAGTAGTAGGGCTGAAAGTGTAAGAGGAGAGATCCATTATCTAGAACCCAGGAAGACCTGTGGTTAAAGGAAAGCGACACCCTGTGCCCTTGAAGACAGGAATACAGCCGCTTCCCTTCCACTCACCAAACCCAACACTGAATTGACAATGTCAACAGAGGTCAGACTCCTAAAGCACAGAGCAGGAAAGCAGGGTAGAAAAGCATGGAGATAGAACTTATAAGGCTGTAAAAAGTGTACTGGGCACAGTGGCAGGTATTGATAACATATAGGAAATAGGAGAATTGTGGGAACATTTACTTACTGAATGTTGAGACCATTAATCCTTTTCCCACAGTCAGCTCCAGAATTTCAGTAGTCAAGCTTCAATACTCCAGGCAGGAGATTGGATGGTTCATCTCTGGGGGATGAAAAAGAAATGAAAAGCTAAATTAAATGTTGGAAGATAGAATTGAGAAAAAAATTCCTTAATATAAACCAAAAAGATGAAGAAATGAAAAATCAGAGAAAAAGATAAGAAAAGTGAGGATGAAGCCAACAGTTCTAGAATTCAACATGAATAAACAGTTATAGAGTCCCAGCACGTGAAGGGTGATAATGAAAGAGAAGAAATTATTAAAAAAAAAAAATTCAGCAAAACTTTCCAGATGGATTTCCAGATTGGAAAGACTTGCCAACTATGCAGCACAATAGATTAAATCAGGCCCTCACGAAGGAAACTTTACCATAGAATTTAAGATCACTGAGAAAAACTGAAGATACTGTGAACTTCCAGAAAGGGAGAAAAAACAGGTCATATACAAAGAATCAAACATGAGACTATTTCTGACTTTTTAACAGAAAAATAAGAAGCCTGTAGGCAATGGAGCAATATCACCAAACTTTTGAAGAAACACAATACCCAACCTATAATTCTATACTCAGCCAAATTATCAATTAAAAGGCTTTTTCAGATATTCAAAAACTCAAAATTTTATCTCCTAGCATCTCTTTCTCATTTGGTTACTGAAAAATGTGTTATATCAAAATGAAGAGTGTAAACCAGAATACAAGAGGAAATAGAATACAGGAAACATAAAACTCAGAAAAAAAGATATCCCAGAATAACCTATATGCACCATGCAGGGAAAATAACCAGTTCAATTTAGAGAGATTTTTTTTCAGAAAAAATAAAACGCCTGAATGCATTAGGGAGAAACTTAGATAATTAATTAGGGAGATAAGTTTTGTTAGTGATAAGTATACATAAAACTAGGTATAAGTTTCGTTAGTGATAAGTATATATGAAACTAAGTAACTATAACATAAGGCAATTATTAGTTTCTGAAAAAAATATTTTGCAAAATACAAAGAATCGCAATATATGATGCAACTCAGTTACAAATAGTGTTTACACAGTTACACTAATATAAATATTGAAGATTGAAGATTGCACTAATTTACAATAGGAAGTCTGGATATGTGAGGATGGAGAAAAAAAGAGAATGGAGTTTTCATTTTTCTTTGTGGAATGTCAATCAATAATATTTATGCCCAGAAAATCAAGAAGTAGGAAGAAAAGCATGTTATTTAGGGAAATGGAAGTAAATACTCAAAAGACATAGCTAAATGATTATTTTAGTTTTCTGTATAATTTGCATACAAATAATAAGTAGCTATATTTTTCTGCATTCAAAATTTAATGAAATTTTTAAATTAAATTTAAAATATAAAAATCAATTTCAAAATTTTAAAGATAATATATTTCTGTCACTTCTGAGGTATGATAGATCACAAATTACAGCATGCAATTCTTGTCTTTGTTTATGTGATTATTTTTTGACATATTTAATTGCAAAGGGAAATGTTTGCTATTCTAATTATTTCATAAAACATGATTAAACCAAATGTTAGCATTAGAGTAAATGATTCCTCTTATTCTTTTGTTTACTAAAACATGAATAAAGAACCTAGATGCATCTTTGAAGATTTCTACAATTTCTTACATTGATTAATCTTTGTACCATGTTTAGATTATTATGACTTGAAATTCTTCTTGAAAGTTGACATTACCCTTAATGAAATACTGGAAGTTTGAAATAATGGAAATTCCTTGCTATATAATAGATGAAAATTATAAATCTTTTTTTTCTAAGACTGACTTTCTTTGTCAAGACTTTGATGAACAGTTTCTAATAATGACATTTTCCCAGGACAATTTGAAGATTATACTTTAGAATTCTTAATTAAGTTCTGTTGCTTCAACATGCCAACACTATAGCACATCAACAATGTGAATTTTCTCCTCCACTTTGTATAATGCCTCTTAAAATCTATGACAGGAAAAATTTATCTTACTCACTTCACCAATCTCCTAACTAGGAAAAAAAGAAGAGGATATAGTTTCATACTATGCTTAGAGAGTGGATAGAAACTGAGAAGTATGCTAAGAAAATATAAAGATTTACCTAAAATTCATTTGCATAGTAATTTGAAAAGAATATATGTCCATGACTATTTAAGTTATGAAAAAATGAATAGGAGAATTGACATGGAAAAACATAATTATCAATTCCAAATCAAAAGATGAAAAAATAATATCAAGCTCTTTCATTCACATTTTATATGTATTCATTTATATATTCCTAAAAACAAGTGTATAAATAAACACTATTACTATAGTAACCTATTTTACAAATAATGAAGCTGAGACATGAAAGTGAAGAAATTTACCCTGCTAGAAAGTTGTAAATATGGAAGGCAAACCCAAACATCTTTGAGCAGAAACTATCTTTCAAGTCACTATTCTAAAACAATTTATATTTAACTTTTAGCTAATTATGGTATTTCAACAGATTCTATTTGTGTAGTATAAATATAAGAACAGTTTATCTTTCTCCTCATTCATTTTCAACTTCAATGCTGTAATGCATTTTCTTCAATGTTTGTGATCCAGCCCTAACCTAGCTTTGTTTAAGAAAAAAAAAAAAAAAAAAAAAAAAAAAATTGGAGCCAAGATGACCAACTAGATGCAGCCAGGAAGAGCTTCGACCACCAAGAGAGACCAGACCATCAAGTAGACTGGGATATTCTGAACAGATTTTCAGAAAGAAGGCATTAAGAGTGGACATACAACAGGTGCAAATCCCAGGATGACAGGGGAGGAGGCTGGAAACCCTGCAGGGGGTTGCCAAGCACCTGTTCCTGGCCCTGAGAACCTCCTAGGAAAGAGGTGAGTGAAATGGGTATAGAATGGCCCACTTTCACCATGAACCTTCATGATCCTAGCTATGGGAGATGCCACAATTCCCAGGCACATTTGAGTTGGCAGTGAGAAATGCCTAGCAAGTTGGCAGAGATAGCACTCCAGCCTGTGTGGAGCCCAGAAGGTTTGGCATGGGATTGGCTGCATTGGAGCATGGCCATGGGAACCCATCCCCCAAGACTTGCCATACTTCCCTAGGTGACTTTAGACTTTGTTATTAATAGCTGCCAGATCTAGACAGAGCAAGGCTGTCTTACTGGTGAGAGAGGGGCGGTGTGATCTGAGAACCCCTTGTCTCCTGGTCTTTCCTAGGATCCCTGCCTGGCTGAAGCCACTTGCAGCACAACTACTGCCATAGCTCTTTCACCAGCATACCCCACCTAACCATTGGAGTGCTTTTGCAAATGGACATCCACCAGCAGACATTGACCCACAGCCTTCCCTTGCCAGTGTGCAATTACCCGCAACCTCTCCCCACTGCCCTGCCAGCACAAACGTGTGTGCAGACCTGCCACCACCTTGCCAACCCACATGTGCATGGGAGCCCACCACTGTACCACCGGAGTGCTTTTCCTAGAAGCCCCATGTTGTTGTGTTGTTCCTAGCAGACTGGGAGCACTTTGACCTCTCCAGCGTATCAGGTGCTTAACCTCAAAAAAAACCATACGGGTCTGGTACCAGCCTCTTGTGGTTACAGCATGTAGCCCAGTAGTGCTGAGTTGAGTCTGGGCCTCCTGAAAGCATCCAGAAATGCAGCCAATTGACCAAGCCTAACTTACACTGCAGTTAAATCCTCAAGGACCTCAATATAAAAGCAAAAAGGCTCATCCAAAAGACAGCAACTTCAAAGTTTGAAGGAATATCAGCCCACACAGATGAAAAAGAATCAGTGCAAGAACTCTGGCAACTCTAAAAGTCAAAGTGTCTTCTTACCTCCAAACTACTGCACTAGGTCCCTAGCACTGGTTCTTAACCAGACTGAAATGGCTGAAATGACATAAAATTCAGAATCTGTATGGCAAGGAAGCTCATCAACATACAGGATAAGGTTAAAACCCAATCCAAGGAAAACAGTAAAATGGTCCAAGAGTTGAAAAATGACACAGCCATTTTAAGAAAGAACCAAACTGTACTTCTGGAAATGAAAAATTTACTACAGGAATTTCAGAATGCAATTGGAAGCATTAATAACAGAATAGACAAAGCTAAGGAAAGAATATCAGAGCTCAAAGACAGTTCCTTCTAATTAATGCAGGCAGAATACAATAAAGATATAAGAATTTTTTAAATGAACCAAACCTCCAAGAAATGTGGTACTATTTAAAGAAATCAAACCTACAAATCACTGGCATTCCTAAACAAGATGGAGAGATAGAAAGACATTTGGAAAACTTATTTGAGGATATTGTCCACAAAAATTTTCCTAACCTTGCTAGAGAAGTCAACATGCAAATTCAGAAAATTGAGAACCCTTGCAAGATACTATACAAGATGATCATCCCCAAGACACATAGTCAGCAGATTCTCAAAAGTCAATGTGAAAGAAAAAATCTTAAAGACAGCCAGAGAGAATGGACAGGTCACATAAAAAGGGAACACCATTAACAGTAGACCTTTCAGCAGAAACCTTATAAGCCAGAAGAGATTGGGAGACTATATTCAGCATCTTTAACCTCTTTCCCATTTAGAAAAAAAGAATGCAGCTCACTGCCAATGCTCATTTAATTTTGTATAAACATGCTCCTTGAGGCTGAAGCACATCTGACTGATTTTCAACATGAAAATAAAATATAAAAGCTTCTCTTGGAGTTATTTCTAAACAGAACTAACATCAGAATCATTAGAATCATCTATTTCAGGAAAATCAGATCTGTCGAATGAATCTTTGGCCAATAACTGTTTGAGAACAAAGTTAACATCATGCATAGGAATGCTACATTTTCTAAAATGTGATATTCTCAGTGATCAAGAATTACTCCATTTTGTAAATGGAAATACCACTACTAAAAACAGAATGCTATAAATATAATGATGTCTTTTGTTTCTAAGTTGACACACTAGAGCAATGCAAAAATAATAATAAAAGTGAGATATTTTGTGGGAAATTTATCTCAGAGTAGCTATAGCTGCCAGCAAGTATTCTTGGGGTATATGGGGAAAAGGTTAAAGAAAAGACATTCCAACCAAGAATTTTATATCCAACCAAACTAAGCTTCATAAGTGAAGGAGAAATAAAATACTTTTCAGACAAGCAAATGCTAAGGGGATTTGTTTCCACCAGAGCTGTTTTACAAGAGGTTCTTTAGGTAGTTCTAAACATGGAAATGGAAGACTGGTACCTGCCACCATAAAAACACACTTAAGTACTTAGCCCACTGACACTATAAAGCAACTATACAACAAAGTCTGCACAACAACCAGCTAACAACATGATGACAGGATCAAATCCTCACATATTAATATTAACCTTGAATTTAAATGGGCTAAACACCCCCACTTAAAAGATACAGAGTGGCAAGTAGGATAAAAACGCAAGACCCAACTATATGTTGTATTAGGGTTCTTTGGAGGGACAGAATCAATAGGATATGTGTATATATAAAAGGGAGTTTATTAGGAAGAATTGGCTCATGCGATTACAAGGCAAAATCCCGCAATGGGGGAAAGAGAGAAGCCATCATTGACTCATTCAGGTTCGAAAGCCTAAAACTCAGGAAAGTTGACAGTATAGCCTTTGGCCTCTGGCCAAAAGCCTGAAAGTACCTAGGAAGCTGCTGGTACAAATCCCAGAGTCTAAAGGCTGAAAAACCTACATTCTGATATCTAAGGGCAGGAGGAGGAAGAGTGGAAGCAAGCATCCAGCATGGGAACAAGAAAGAGAGCCAGAAGACTCAGTAAATAAACATCCCACCTTCTTCCACCTGCTTTGTTCAAGCTGTCCTGGTAGCTGATTGGATGGTACCCACCCACATTGAGGTGGGTTTTCCTCTCCTAGTCCACTGAATTAAAAGGCAGTCTCCTGTAGCTATACCCTCACAAACATATGCAGAAACAATACATTACAAGCCATCTAGGCATCCCACAATCCAATCAAGTTGACACCTAATATTAACCATCACATTTGTCTTCAAGAGATCCATGTCACATGCAATGACACCAATAGGCTCAAAGTAAAGGGATGGAGGAAGATCTATCAAGCAAATGGAAAACAAAAAAATCAGGGGTTACTATTCTTATTTCAGACAAAACATACTTTAAACCAACAACAATCAAAAAGGACAAAGAAGGGCATAACATGACGATAAAGGGTTCAATTCAACAAGAAGACTTAACTATCCTAAATATATATGCACCCAACACTGGAGCATCCAGATTCATAAAACAAGTTCTTAGAGACCTACAAAGAGACTTAGACGACAACACAATAATAGTGGAACACTGCAACACCCTGCTCACAGTGTTAGATAGATTATCTAGGCAGAAAACTAACAAATATATTTGGGACCTAGACTCAACATTTGACAAAATTGACCTAACAGACACCTACAGAACACTCCACCCAAGAACAGCAGAATATACATTCTTCTCATTTGCACAGGGCACAGACTCTATGTTTGACCATATGCTCAGCCATAAAGCAATTTTCAATAATTTCAAAACACTGAAATCACATCAACCACACTACTGTACCACAGCACAATAAAAGTAGAACTCAATTCCAAGAAGATCTCTCAAAATCACGTAATTACATGAAAATTAAACAAAATTCATCATCATTAACCTTTTCCCAATTAGAAAAAAAAAAAGTACAGCACACTGCCAATGCTCATTTAATTATATATAATCACACTCTTTGAGGATGAAGAGCCTGATTTTCAATGTGAAAATAAAATATAATAAATGACTTTTGAGTAAAGAATGAAATCAAGGCAGAAATTTTTAAAAATTAATTGAAACTACTAAAAACAAAGACACAACGTACCAGCATCTCTGGGACACAGCAAAAGCAGTATTAAGAGGAAAGTTTATGATGTTAAATGCCCACATTAAAAATTTAGAAAGGTTTTTAATTAACAACCTAGCATCACACATAGGGGAACAAGAAAAACAAGTGCAAACCAACCTCAAACCTAACAGAAGGAAAGAAATACCAAAATCAGAGCTGAACTGAATGAAACTGAGACAAGTAAGTCCATACAAAAGATCAACTAAACCAAAAGTTGGTTAGTTGAAAGAATAAATAAGATTGATATGCCAATACCTGGATTAATGAAGAAGAAAAGAGAGAAGAGCTAAAAAATCCATCAGAAATGAAAAAGGGGACATTACCACTGATCCCACAGAAATACAAACAAAACCCTCGGACTATTATGAATACCTCTATGCACACAAACTAGAAAACTTAGAAGTGGATAAATTCATGAAAACATACAACCTCCCAAGATTCAACCAGCAAGAAATTGAAAGCCTGAACAGACCAATAATCTACCAACCCAAAAAAAGTCCCTGACAAGGTATATTCACAGCTTAATTCTACCACATATACAAAGAGGACCTGGTACCAATCCTATTGAAACAATTCCAAAAAATAGAGGAGGAAGGACTCCTTCCTAACTCATTCTGTGAGAACAGCATCATTCTGATACCAAAACCTGGAAGACACATAACAAAAAAAGAAAATGTCAGGTCAACATCCTTGATGAACATAGATGCACAATCCTCAGCAAAATACTAGCAAATCCAACCTAGCAGCACATCAGAAAACTAATTTGCCATGATCAAGTAAGCTTTATTCCAGGGAGGTAAGTTTGGCTCAACACATAAAAATCAGTAAATGTGATCTATCACATTAATAGAACTAAAAAATAAACCCACATGCTCATCTCAATAGATGCAGGAAAGGCTTCAATAAAATTCAACATCCCTTCATGTTAAAAACCCTCAACAAACTAGGCGTCAGCGGAACATATCTCAAAATAATAAGAACCATCTATGACAAACTCACAGCCAACATCACAATGAATGGGCAAAAGCTGGAAGCATTCCCCCTGAGAACCATAACAGGATAAGGATGCCCACTCTCACCACTCTTATTCAACATAGTACTGGAAGAACTAGCAAGAGCAATGAAGCAAGAGAAAAAAAACTTACCCAAATAGGAGAAAGGAAGTCAATCTATCGCTCTTTGCAGATGATATGATTCTATACCTAGAAAACCCCTTTTTCTCTGCTGAAGTCCCCTAGAACTGATAAACAACTTCAGCAAAGTTTCAGCATAAAAATCAATGTACAAAAATCAGTAACATTTCCATTTATTTATTTATTTATTCATAGAGATGAGGACTCACTATGCTTCCCAGGCTGGTCTCGAACTCCTGAGTTCAAGTGATCCTCCCACCTTGGCCTCCCAAAGTACTGGGATTACAGGTGTGTAATCCATGCCCATTCCCAGTAGCATTTCTATACAGCAATAACATCCAAGTTGAGGGCCAAATCAACAATACTATCCCATTCACAAAAGCCACAAAAGAACAAAATACCTAGAAGTACAGCTAACCAGGGAGGTGAAACATCTCTACCACAATGAGTATTACAGGACACTGCTGACACAGATGGAAACACATTCCATGCTCATGGACTGGAAGAATCAATTTTGTTAGAAGGCCATACTGCCCAAAGCAATTTATAGATTCAATGCTATTCTTATCAAACTACCAACATCATTTTTCACAGAATTAGAGATAACTTTTCTAAAATTCATATGTAACCACAAAAGAGCCTGAATAGCCAAACTAATCCTAAGCAAAAAGAACAAAGCTGGAGGCTTCCCATTACCTGACTTCAAACTGTAAGGCTACAATAACCACAACAGCGTTGAACTGGTATAACAAAAGACACACAGATCAATGGAACAGGTTAGACTAATCCAGAAATAAAGCCTCACACCTACAACCATCTGACCTTTGACAAAGTCAACAAAAACAATGGGGAAAGGACTTCCTATTCAATAATTGGTGCTAGGATAACTGGCTAGCCATATGCAAAAGACTGCAACTGGAATATTTCACCACATACAAAAATTAACTCAAGATGAATTAAAGAGTTAAATTAAAGACCTCAGACTAAAATACTCTAGAAGAAAACCTAGGAGATACCATTCTGGACATACACACTGGCAAAGATTTCATGACAAAGTCTCCAAAAACATTGCAACAAAAACAAAAATTGACAAGTGGGACCTAATTAAAGAGCTTCCGCACAGCATAAGAAACTATAAACAGAGTAAATAGGCAATCTACAGAATGAGAGGAAATATTTGCAAACTATTGCATCTGACAAAAGTCTAAAATCCAGCATCTATAAGAAGCTTAAATTAACAACCAAAAAACCAACAACCTTATTTAAAAATGGGCAAAGGACATGAACAGATACTTCTCAAAAGAAGACATGTACATGTCCAACAAGCATATGAAAAAATGCTCAACATCACTAATAATTAGAGAAATACAAATCCAAACCACAATGAGATACCATCACACAGCAGCCAGAATGACTATCATTAAAAAGTCAAAAAATAACAGATAATGGCAAGGTTGCAGAGAAAAGGGAATGCTTATACACTGCTGGTGGGAATGTAAACTAGTTCAGCCACTGTGGGAAAGCAGTTTTGTGATTTCTGAAAGAATTTAAAACAGAGCTACCATTCAAGTTAGTAATCCCATTACTGAGCATACATTCAAAGGAATATAAATCATTTTACCAAAAAGACATATGCATTCCTGTGTTCATCGTGGCACTATTCACAATAGCAAAGACATGAAATCCACGTAGATGTCCATAAACAGTCAGCTGAATAAGGAAAATGTGGTACATATACACCATGGAATACTACACAACCAGAAAAAAGAACGAGATAATAGCCTTTGCGGCAACAGACGTGCAGCTGGAGGCCATCATCCTGACTGAATTAACACAGGAACAGAAAACCAAATACTGCATATTCATACTTATAAGTAAGAGCTAAAAACTGAATACACATGGATACAAAGATGAAAATAACAGATACTGGGGCCCACTTGAGGGTACAGAGTGGGACGAGAGTGAGGGTTGAAAACTACCTATTGCATACTATGGTCACTACCTGGTGATAAAATCATTTTTACACCAAACCCTAGTACATGCAATTTACCCATGTAACAAACCTGCATATATATCCCCTGAACCTAAGACAACAGTTGAAAAAGAAAAAAATAGCTAAGTGCAGTGTCTCACACCTGTAATCCCAGCACTTTGGGAGGTCGAGGTGGGTGAATTACCTGAGATCAGGCATTTGAGACCAGCCTGGCCAACATGGTAAAACCCCATCTCTGCTAAAAATACAAAAATTAGCCAGGCATGGTGGCGGGAACCTGTAATCCCAGCTACTCAGGAGGCTAAGGCACGAGAATCACCTGAACCTGGGAGGCAGAGGTTGCAGTGGGCCTAGATTGTGCCACTGCACTCCAGCCTGGGTAACAGAGCAAGACTCCGGCACTGTTTACAATAGCAAAGACCTGGAATCAACCCAAATGCCCATCGATGATAGACTGGACAGGGAAAATGTGGCACATATACACCATGGAATATTATGCAGCCATCAAAAACGATGAGTTTGTGTCCTTTGTAGGGACATGGATGAAC
>NW_016107842.1:69906-71598 GCF_001604975.1 Cebus imitator
GATGCCAGATGTAGGTGATGGGGGGGAAGGCAGCAAATCACACTGCCACGTGTGTACCTATGCAACAATCTTGCATGTTCTTCACATGTACCCCAAAACCTAAAAGGCAATAAAATAAATAAATGGGAAAAAAAAGAAAAGGAAATAGAAAAACACCAAATCTAAAAATGTTGCCAATCATAAATCCTACCAAAATAGTAATTTCTGGTTTTCTTTAAAAATACTTCCTTTGTTTGACTCATCATTTGGAATTGTGGATGTTTTGACTTGTTTGGGGCATAAAGTGATTCCCTGGCTGTCTTAACCACACAATATCCACAACCTTCCCTTGTTATTCTCTATCTTCTTCTTAGGCTTTACTTTTCTCCATAATACTTATCATAATCTGACATTACATTATATACTATATCTATTTGTTTATATTCTTTTGCCTCCAATATAAATGCCTTAAGGACAAGAACCTTGTCTTGTTTTCCATTATAAACCTCATAGCTAGAACGGTGCCTAGCATATAATACACACTCAATTCATACTTGTTGAATGAATAAATTAACAAATTGTTTTTCACTTGTAAAGAGATACCATCACGTATACTAAGGAGAAACACTAAACCTCATAGCATTACATTAAATATAATGCATTATAAATTGCATATAGTTAAATTCCTAGTGATCTTTAATTTGATATCTATTCAAAAGTCTTTATAATTGGCCTTTAAAAGTATTACTACTTTGAGTCTATTAGTAATTTTTTCTCACTTCAATGTAAAAATGTCCCTAAGAAATATATTTCTACTCATTAACAAGATTATCTAAATGAGAGATATAATTGTTCTATGAGCATCTTTGTTCTAATTCACTTTAGTTCTTTAAAAACAGGGAGAGGTATGCAGATTGAGAACTCTTCAAAATACATTGTTCCTTCCTGTATATAATTTACAACCTTTTCATTATATTCCCAACATTTTTACCACTCATGTGCTATGCTCCAAGCATTTTGGTGAGAAGCACTTCATGAATAAAATGTACCAGTGCCTGTACAATTTGTAAGAAGAATACCTCAAGGATACTTGAAATAGAGCACATTTTGACACTTCACACTTATAATAATTCATACTCCAGAGGTCTTTTTCATCTTGTATATCAGCAAGCTGGAAAACCTCCATAGACAGGAAGGGTAAATTCCCTAAGCCTATGTGCTATGTCCCTGAAAGGACTGGGCTACAATTGCTCCCTTCCCACACATGACATTTTCAAAAGTTAAAATCTACTAATGGCCCCTCAAGCAAAACCTTTTTGCCTTTTGGTGATGTTGTGACACCGACTAAGAGCTCTCATATTGTATTAAGTATGAAGGTATATCCCCCAGTTACATTATTAGTAGTGCCCAAGAGAGGAGAATTATCTGGCTTAACGTATTCCTAGTTTTTGATCATCTGCTAAAGAATAATAATACATGTTTGCAAAATAAATCATCAGTACACAAAAGCTTAACATTATCATCCACCTCAAATTGAACATTAATTGGAACATAACAAATACTTGGAGTATTTCTTATACTTAAACATCTCCCACATCCCTAATGTTTTTCCTAAAATTCCATTTTTTCTGTTATCTTAATTTACAATTGAAAGTTGACCTCCAAAGTAACACAAATACTATGTATACCACATATTGAATATAGCTGCTCTTG
>NW_016107842.1:72746-95463 GCF_001604975.1 Cebus imitator
CACACTGCCATGTGTGTACCTATGCACCAATCTTACATGTTCTTCACATGTACTCCAAAACCTAAAATGCAATTTAAAAAATAAATTAAAAAAAAAAAAAGAGTTTAGAACTCATTTGGAGAAGAATGGAGTATCTCGAACCACTTTCAGCACAGAGACATGTGATCAGTGTGACTGCCTTGTGGAGGTCCGATTAAAGGGGTCAAAATCAGAGGCAGAGGAAAATATGGGAAGGCTGTTGTAGGCATGAGATGATGGCAGCTTAAACTAGAATGGTGTCAGTAAAGCACAAAGAGAAATAGACGGCTAGATTTCACAGCTATTCAGGATGCAGAAGCATGAGGTTTGGCTGGTGTTTAGTGGTCTGCTGAAAGTGAGTAGTAACAGAGAGGAAAAAAGTAAAGGATGGGACTCAGGCTTCTTCACAGAGGCCCTCATATTCAAGCTGAGTTGCCCAGAATGCAGTTGGATATATAGGTCCAGAGCTCAGGAGAAAGAACTAGTATGAAAGGCGGGACTACTCTGGTTTTCATTCTACCTCTGTGGCCACTGCTTCTTCTAACTTATTTTATTTGACACACAGATACAGACGTTATTTCTAATGATTCCATCCTCATACATACTCTCTTCCACTCCACACACTCTTCCCCATTGATTTCACGTACACCCTCAGTGTTAACTACCAGCAATGTTTAGGTTCCTCACAAAAGCATTGTATTTGGGAGAAGATCCTGGGAAACACCAAAAGAGGAGTAGTAAAGTAATATAGGGAAGGGAAAGTAGCCTATAAAGGGTGAATTTCCAAGCAAGTTACACTGGGGGTAACTAGAGCTAAAACTCACTGGGGAAGTCTGGTAAACTATGCAGAAGACATGCCTCAGAGTTATCCAACTTGAGAGGTGAGGGAGCTTATGCATTAATATACCAATTTCAGTCAGCCATTGGTCAATGGCTTCCGGCCTGGGTACATGGGTACATGGGTAGAGAAGGTTGTGACAGTAGAAAAAATACTTAGTCATAAAAATGCAATTGCAAGTCTACCCTATGCAGATAAAGCCCATAGACACATTGGCAGAACAATTACAGAATCTGTTACAACATATGTGTACAACTCCCAAACCTATAGCTTCAGAAAAATTATAATATTGAAAGTCAGGTTCCACTGTGAAACTATAAACTACCATCTAAAATGAGCTGTTGATTAAAAGGACCAAGAAGAGAGAAGTCAGAGAGCCAAAATATGGAACCAAGCAAACATTAAGAGAACCAGAGAGGTAAATATTAAACATTCAGAATACAGGAGATGGAAACTGCCTAGCTACACAAAGTGAGTTCTGAGGATCAGTAGTCTCAGCATCACTTGAGAGAGTATTAGAAATACAGACCTAATGAATTACAATTCACAGAAGCAAGATGTCCAGTTCTTACATATGCACATTAAAGTTTAAGAAACACTTGTCTTTCTTTAGAGCTTGCGTCACCATAATGAAGACTTCTAAAATGCATTCCTAGGTGCTTATATTTGGATGGGTGCCCATATCCATTGCCTGCAATCCCTAATCCTTTTAAGTAACACCCAGATCTACTAAACTCTTTAAGCCAAAAATCTAGACTCCTCTCTCTATTACCCACCATTGACAGTCTCTATGACTCTCTCCCAATGCAATAGTGTAGCTCTGTATCCTTTACAAAAGATAATTGCAATAACTTTTTCACTGGTATCATTGACTTCTGGGTCTTCCTGCCCCAATTTAACCTCTAAAATGACACAGAGCAATTCTTAAAATACAAACTACAATACTGTTCCTCACTTAAATAATAGAGTGGTTACCCAACAACTTTGAGACAAATTCCTAACTACTTAGTCTAGCACCATGAGCTCATCCATGATCTGGTACCTGCTTACCTTCTTGCAAATATACTGGCCTAATATAGTTAATGTAATTTGAGCATTAAATTTAGTGCTAAACTTCCTGTCAATCAACTCATAAAGGACATGAGAGTTACATAATCTTTATCTTTAACAGTCTGGTACTTTAAAATTTTCCTTTGCTACTCTGGATTTAACAGCAGGTTAAAAGGCCATAAAAAGCCCCTTTCTCTAAGTATGATGTATCCTGGGTTATTTCCAGGCTCTAGCCCGTAAGCTAGTGCAAGGATGATAATCCTCTGTTAAAAACCTGAATTGTTATGTTCAAGACTGTCCCTTAATTTCCAGATATCATTTATCTGGCTTACAGACAACAGGTGCTCTTTTTCTTGAACACAGAAGTCATAAATCAGTCCTGTTCCTTACCAAAATTAGCCCCAACCAGGAACTTTATCGAAGCCAGGAGCCATGAGAACCCATCCAAAATACCGTAATCTGTTTTGTGTTACTATGAAAGAATACTTGGGAGTGGGTCATTTATTAAGAATAAAAATTTATTTCTCACAGTTCTGTAGGCTGCAAAATCCAAGATCAAGGTGCAAGCATCTGATGTACACACACACACACACACACACACACACACAACCACAGAGGGGCACAAGCAAACTTTTAGAAATGATGGAAATGTTTATTACCTTGATTGTAGTGATGGTATCACATGTGTATGCATATGCCCAAACTCACCAATAAAATATGCTGATTTTGAACATCAATTATACCTCAACAAAGCATTAATCCATTAATATGCTATATGTGCACATGTCTTGGAAGGGCAAGTCAGGAGTGAACTCTATGCCTTCACATAGCCGAAGAGCAGAAGGCGGAGAACCAATTCCTGTAAGTCTTTTTTAATAGTAGCATTAACATACACGAGGCCAGAGCCCCCATGATCTAAACACTTTCCATTAGGCCTACCTCTCAAAAATGTTGCATTGGATATTAAATTTCTCACACATAAACTGTGAGGGCCACATTCAAATCATAGCACCAAAAAGGAGGCAAATCAGACGATTATTGTTTTATGATCAAATTTTTAAAGAGATGAAGGTATTTCTGGTATTCAATTTTGGATGACTTTCTTTCCTGAGCTATGATACAAGGAAAATCAAATAATATTATGTACAATATCTTTAAAAGGATTTTCAACAATAAATTGTTTGTATATTTTCTTTTTAAAAATAGCTTTGTTGAGGTATAATTGATGTTCAAAATCAGCATATTTTATTGGTGAGTTTGGGCATATGCATACGCATATGTGATACCACCACTACAATCAGGGTAATTATAACATTTCCATCACTTCTAAAAGTTTATTTGTGCCCTCTGTGATTGTGTGTGTGTGTGTGTGTGTGTGTGTGTGTGTGTGTTAAAAACACTTAACATGAGATCTACCCCCTCAACAAATTTTTAAGTGCACAATACCATATTGTTAAATATGCATAGGCAGCAAATCAAAAATAGACATGTAGGACTACAGCAAACTAAAAAGCAAAGCAAAGGAAATAACAGAGTGAAAAGGAAAATATGGAATGGAAGAAACATTTGTAAACCATTTATCTGACAAAAAGTTAATATCCAAAATATATAATAAACTCCTATAATTTAACAATATACAAAAACCCAATTTTAAAATGGACAAAGGACTTGAGTAGACATTTTTTCATTAAAAATCATATAAATGGCCACCAGGTGTATGAAAAAGCATCAAACATCACTAATCATCAGGAAAGTGAAAATAAAAACCACAATGAGATATCACTTCACACGTCGTAGCATAACTATTATCAGAAAAACAAAAGATAACTGTTGGCCAGAATGTAGAGAAACAGAAACTTCACTTGTTGGTGGGAATGTAAAATGGTGTAGCCACTCTGGAAAACAGTATGGAAGTTTCTCAAAAAAATTTAAAAATACTAGAACATATGATCCAGCAAACCAACTCTGGACATATTTCCAAAAGAATAAAAATCAGGTTTTGAAGCAATAGCTGCAGTCCCAAGTTTATTGCAGCATTATTTACAATAGTCATGATATAGAAACAATCTAAATGTTTATCAGATAAATGGATAAATTATATACATACATACAATAGAATATTATTCAGCCTTTAAAAAGAGGGAAATCTTACCAAACAATGGATGAACTTGTAGGACATTATTCTAAGTGAAATAAGCCAGTCATAGATGTACAGATACACATGATTCCATTTAAGCAAAGTATCAGAAATAGTCAAACTCACAGTAGCAGAGAATAGAATGGTGGCTGGTTTTTTCCAGGGGTTGTGTGGAGTGGGAAAAAGGGAGTTGTTGCTCAATGGGTTTAAATTCTAATTATGCAAGATGAATAGGTTCTAGCAATCTGTTGTATGTTATGTTTCTATTTATATTTTCAAACCATAGATAAAGGTTAAGGGCATGATACTTTTGCAACCTCAAACAAAAGCAACTGGACTTGGAATTGGAAGGCTTGCTTTGCATTCCAGATTGCAATTTGTTGCCAGCAGGAACCAAAGCAAGTTAATCTATTAATGTCAGTTTTCCCATATATAAAATGTGGATAAAAATATTCAGTCTTAATGTTGGTATGAGAATTGAACTAGCCAACAGATATAAAGGCATCTAGAATAGTGCCCAACATACAATAAGCACAAACTAAATATTAGTGTCTTCTTTGTATTCCTCAAACATTAAATATTCATCAGCTAGGATATCTTTCAGGAGTAGAAGTTAATTCTCATAATAAATTTACCGTTTAGTAAAACAAAGACAAAAAGCACAGAACTCTGCAATTTCTAAACTACAACATGGCCAATGTGAAATTGCTTTTGCAATAACAACTAGCAAGGCTCAACAAAAAATAAACCTTTAAAACTATGTAGTCAGTTCCCAAGAAAAAAATAAATTTTTATATGCTAGAAATGTGGATTTCAAAGTCAAAGTATTATAAGCAAAGTAGAAACCTCACAAATTCTCAAAGCAAAATTTTCACAAGTTAATATGGCAGCAACCCTGGGGGATGATATTAAAAATAAAAGTATATATTGTTTTGTTACATATTTATAATCAAGTATATTGAGATATAATTTCAATGTAATTATAATTTATTATATACAATTTATTATATAGAATTATATAATTTATCTTATAATTATATATGTTGAGATATTATAATTACAATATCTATATATAATATAGATTATATTGGAGTATCATAATAATGATTGGAGTATCATATATCTATATATAATATATAGATATTAATTTAATTATATTATATATTGAGATATATATTTTATATTATATAATTATATATTTTATATTTATAATTATATATTATATAATATATATATAGCTTTTTATCTCAAATAATTATATATCTCTCAATATATAATATATATTCAGATTATTATATTTAGATTATAATTATGTTATACATTGAGATATTATGTATATAATATGATAATTATATATAATTTTATATATAATTTTATATATATATAATATATATATTATATATATATTATTTATATATAATATATAAATATCTCAATGTATAACATAATTATAATTACATAATATCTCAACATATAATATATAATTATTATATGATTATATGATTAATTATACATAAATTATGATACTACATTGTTTATATATAAATTCTGGGGTACCATCCAATGTATTTTGGTTAATGTACACTCTAGTTGCCATCATATTCAAAATAGAGCATTTCCAACTTCCCAGAAAGTGCCCATCTCCTCCTACCAATCAATTCCTGTTGCCATCCTCAGCCCAGACAACCACTGATCTGCCTTATAACACTACAACCTAGCTTTGCCTTTTCTAGAATTATATAAATGGAGTTATACAGCATGTCTGGCTTCTTTTGCTTTTGTGTCCAGCTTCTTTCACTTAGCATGTGTTTTTAAATTCATCAATCAAGAATGCATCAGTAGTCCATTCTTTTTACTGCTGAGTAATATTCCATTGTATGAATACATGATACATTGTTTAGCCATTCACCAGTTGATTAACATTTGGGTTGTTCCCAGTTTTTATCTATTACACATAAAGTTTTCTGTAAAGTAAGATGTTTTTATCTTGAAAAGGATACCAAGGAATGAGATTGCTGAGCTATATGATAATTTACATTTACCTTTCTAAGAAACTGTTTTCTAAAGTAGTTATATCATTTCATATTGTACCAGCAATGAGACTTCTAGTTGTTTCATCTTTACCGTTTGATATTATCACCCTTTTGAATTTTAGCCATTCTAGTAGGTGTGACTTTAATTTGCATCTCCATAATGAGTAATGCTGTTGAGCATCTTTTCATAGACCATTTATATATCTCCTTTTGTATAGTATCTGTTCAAATATTTTGCCTATTTTTTACATTGTGCTGTTTAGCTTTTATTATTGATTTGAAATATTTTCTTAAATGCTCTTGATATGTAACTTTAGTTTTAATCTATAAAGAAGATATGAAATGAAGGCTTGGATAGGTACAAGGCAAAAATTTAGTGTTGAGACATTCTTCATAAAACTAGAACTTTTGAGAAGAGCTGTATTTCTAGTTAAGACCCTCACCATCATCCCTGGAAAATGGCAAAATAAAAAACTGCCTTATCTTTTTGTCTCTAAATTAAAAAAAAAAAAAAAGTCTCATGAGAAAGTGGGACCTCAAGATAGTGTAACACATGGATTTTGAATCCAAATGTGCCCTCCCTAGTGATGGTGGATTTTCCAAGTTGAGATGGTAACATAAAATTAGCTCTGAACTGGTAAAATCCTTGGGGTGAGTAGCATAAGCAACCAGAAAGCCACTCTTTTTATGTTTCAACAGCCGAGGCATATTATTAATTCCTCCATAGAGAAATCTCAGCTAAAGACGGTGAGATAATTAGGCTGGGTGCGGTGGTGCACACCTGTAATCCCAGCACTTTGGGAGGTGGATCACCTGAGGTCAAGAGTTCGAGACCCATCTGACCAAAATGGTGAAACCCCATCTCTACTAAATACAAAAAATTAGCCAGGCACGATGGTGCATCCTTGTAATCTTAGCTACCTGGGAGGCTGAAGCAGGAGAATCATTTGAACCTGGGAGGCAGAGGTTGCAGTGAGCCGAGATCACACCATCGCACTCCAGCCTGGGCAACAAGAGTGAAATTCCATCTCAAAAAAAAGAAAAAAAGATGAGACCAAAACAAGAAGAAGAAATAATCTATCTTGAAAAGCTTCATACGTTACACAAAAGTAGGAATAGACCGTAAAATCTTTGAGTTAATAGAAAAATATTTTAAGTATTAAAATACATAGTAGACACTCTAAGGAAAGAATGATATTCTATGAAAAAATAAAAGGCACATTTGAAAGTAAACTGAATATGACTTTTATAATGAAAAATACAGCTTTGAGGTCTGTGAGCTGCCTAATTAGTAGGGGAATTTGGACAGTTTTTAAAATCCAATTTAACATTGTCATTGATTCTACACTCAGAGTGACCACGATGTTCAGATTCTGCCAATTATGCTAAATAAATAGAGATGTTTTATATAAGTTTTGCCCTTGTGTGTTGTCCCAAAGGGTTGCACACATGAGGCAACAGAGCTTTGACCAGCGACTCTAGGTACATTGAGTCTTTTAAAATATCTAATGATTTACATACAAAAAAGTGTGAATGAGAGACATGATGACAAAGTACAAGTCTCCTCAGAGACAGAGTGATAACTATCTAATACTACCTTTGAGCTGATGCTTGAATTCTTCTATAGTAGTCTGGTAAGTTGTCTTAGCCTTTCCTGGACCTGCTCAATGATAGGAATTTCACTACCTCCAGCAGCTTTCAATTCAATTTTGGAACTATTGAGTGTTCTCCTTATACTAAGCTAAAATCAGTGTACTTAGTATTGCTCCATTTTCTGGTTCTGCTCTTTGAAGTAATTCAGAACAATTTTAAACGCTCTTCAAAATGCATGTGGAAAACAGCTATAACCATTCAACATGTCCCCAGTTCCCTTTACTAGTCACTGAGTGACATAGCTTTGAGTCTTTTGACCACTCCACTCAGTCTTCTTTAGCCACAATCCATTTTATATTGTTTTTCTTGAATGTGAAAACCAAAAGTAAACACAATTTTCCTTTTGTAGTCAACTACTAAAAATTAGGGTTATTTCAAGATGTATAAAGCAAAAATGTTACAAATACAAGGAATATTTTAAAAATAAAATACAGTTATCATGGAAGAATTTAGTATACCCCATAAGAAATTGGAAGATCATCTGGGTACAGTGGCTAACACCTGTAATCCCAGCACTTTCGGGTGCCATGGTGGGTGGATTCCTTGACCGCAGGAGTTTGAGACCAGCCTGGGAAACATCGTGAGACCTCATCTCTACAAAAAATATAAAAATTAGCCAGGAAGGGTGGGGTGTACCTGTAGTCCCAGCTGCTTGGGAGGCCAAGGTGGGAGAATCACCTGAGCCTGGGAGGTCAAGGCTGCAGTGAGCCATGATTGCACCACTGCATTCCACCCTGGGCAACAGAGTGAGACCCTGCCTCAAACAAAACAAAACAAAACAAAAAAGCAAGAAAGAAATTGGCATATCAAATAAGGAGAAAAATGATAAGTATAACAGTGAACTTAAATACTATAAATAATTAGATTAGCTCAAAGTATCAGTGTGAAAAATACCACACCCTACTCTACAAACAAGGAATGTTCTTTTTTTCCTTTTTCCAAAGTGTACAGGATATTTTCAAAAAATAATGATTAAATAGGACCTTAATAAATCTGCCATAGAACTTCTATAGAACTAAACACCAATAACAAAGAATAAGAGATTGCAGCCACTTGGAAATGTAAAACTTCAATTTGGAGTAACCGCAATTAAAATAGAATCAAAACTACATAAGCAAACTTTTTGAAAATTAATGGTATTAGTAAGCCTATCTGTGAAATAAAATAATATTAGAAAGTGTGCTCAGATGACTATAGCCTTAAAGAGTTTTATTTCTATATAAAAATGTGAAAAAGAAATGAACTACATAGTCAACTCAAAAAGTGAGAAATCACAACAAAATAAAATAAAATAAAAAAGTAAGAGAAAGAATTTTTTTTAACTAGAAAGCTAAATAAAGTAGCAAGGACTGGAACTAAAAAATAAAACCAAGAGCTAATACTTTTAAAGGACCAGTAAACTCGCCAACCTCTGGGAAGTCTGAAAGAGAAGGCAAAAAATGGATATTTTAAAAATATATGACTACTATATTTATTCTAATGAATTTGAAAATCTTAATTAAATGGATAATTTTTCAAAGGAAAATATGAATGAGCAAAAATGACCAAGCAAAGGTTAAAAAAATTAAATAAAACAATACTCACAGAAGAAAAAACTGGGGATTCAAATGTTTTATGAGAGAATGGGGGGATGATCTATTAAAATATTGAAGAAAAAATAATTTCTTTGTAAATTAAGCTACTCCAAAACATAGAGATGAGTCCTCCAATTTATTTCATGAAGCCGGCAAAATCATAATTCCAAATCCTAAAAAGGATAGTAACATAAACTGAGGCCAAATCACATACAAGCCCAGAAGCAAAATCTGAAATAAACTAATAGCAAAGCCAATCTATGAGAGGATTTTAAAGTAATTCACCATGACCAAAATAGTTTCTTTCAGAAATGCAAAATTGGTTTAACTTTTGGACGCCCATTAATGTATGATCAGACTGATAGAAGTTGACAGGGAATCTGATAAAATTCAGTAAGCATTCATGATTTTAAGATAATAAAATCTCCTTGTAAATTAGAAATAGGAGGGTACATGCTTAACATTTTAAAAATAAAAAGACATCCACCCACATCGTTATACTTAATGGTGAAATATTAGAGACATTAGCATAATTATTTAAGATACATTTAGACCATAAAGCACTTATGAGAGTAGGAGCCCCAATTTGGGTTTTGCTCACCATCGCATCTCTAGTGCCTAGCACAGTGCCAGATGCTCCTAATTTTTCTTTCTCACTAGCTTCTCCTTATTCTCTTTTGCTGGCTTCTCTTCATCTTCACAACTTCTAAAGGTTGTCTTTCAATACTTCTTTCTGCTCTTTGTACTCACTCCCCAGGTAACTTCATCCAGTACCGTGGCTTAAAGGTCATCTGTATGCTGATGACTCATAGTCTTCTCCGTCTATTTTGCTACTTAAAATCTGTGGTAAACACCACTATTGGCTTTTGCTCTTAAAATCTGCTTCTCCTCGAGTCCCCCTCCACCCCATTCTCAGTAAATGGTGACACTGTCCAACCAGTTTCTCAGGACAGGGATTGAAACGTCTTCCATACTTTTACCCTAATTTTCCATCTACTAACTGTAACGAGCCATGGATCAGCAAGTCTCATTGGCACTACTGCCAAAATATATGATGAGTCTGACCATTCATTGTTCACATTAGCACTGCTTACTACCAGGCCCAAGCCACCAATTCCTTGCAATCAGATAGATAATTACCAAAACTTCAAATTAGTTTCCCTGTTTCCATTCTCAATCCTCTGTTGCCATTCCAACCAGCCGTTTTCTTTCTTTCTTTCTCTCTCTCTCTCTCTTTCTCTTTCTCTTTCCTTCTTTCTTTCTTTCTGACAGACTCGCTCTGTCACACAGGCTGGAGTACAGTGGTGCAATCTTGGCTCACTATAGCCTCCACTCCTGGGTTCAAGCAATTCTCCTGCCTCAGCCTCCCAATTCTCCTGCCTCAGTCCCAGTAGCTGGGACTACAGGCGTGCACCACCACGCCCGGCTAAATTTGGTATTTTCAGTAGAGATGGGGTTTCACCATATTGGCCAGGATGGTCTTGATCTCCTGACCTCATGATCAACCTGCCTCATCCTCCCAAAGTGCTAGGATTACAGGCGTGAGCCACAGTGCCCAGCCAGCCAAAGTATTAAAGCCCAAATTACGTATATTTCTCTTGCTTAAAATTCTCCAGTGGTTTCATTTTGTAGTTAGTAGAGCACCTGCATTCTACCTTTTTTCCCTCAAAGTTTACTTTTTTCACGCACACCAACCACATTCTAGCCACAGTCACCTTCTTTTCCCTTGAACATGATGTGCTTGTTCTATCACAGAATACTTGCACTTACTGCTTTTTCTAGCAATATTCTTCCACCAGATTTGTACGATGGCCTCTTCCCCTCATAAATTTCATCTCAAAAGTCTCCTCCTCTGAAAGGTATTTCTCAATTTTATAGTAGCATTCCCAGTCCATAGTCCTTTTCTATTGCATTTCTCAACTTTATTTTCTTCATAACCTTATCATTTATTACTTTGCAAAACTGTACCTATTTGTTTATATATTTGTTGATGGTCTCCATTTGCTGGAATATGCTCATTTGAAGATAATGCATGTGTGACTGCAAGGATTTTGTGCATTTTAATCAGTGAAGTTTCTCCATGGTCTTGTGCATTTATTATTTGAAATGACCTTTAAAGCCATTTTGTCAATATAAAAAAATTGTTGAAATTTTTATTGGAATTGCATTAACCTTATAGACTGGAATATAGCAGGCACTTAATAAATCTTTTGAATAGCAAATGAGGAAATTTATGAAGAATACAGAGCTAACAATTATTACTTTTATTCAATATTGTCTCAGAAGTTCTAGAAAATGCCACATGATAAATAAAAGCCTCAAGAGATTTACATCTTATGGAGACAAAATTGCAATTAGTTGCAAATGATACGATTTTTTTGACATTACAAGAGAGTCATGTAAAAACAAAACTAGTAAGAGATTCAATAGGGTGGCAAGTTACAGGTTATTAAAAAACTAATATCTTTCCGATATACCAGAAATAACCAGTTTGAAAATATTATTGAAATAACATTAAATTTTATATAGCAATAAAATATATACAATACTTAGAAAGAGAGTTAACAAAAATATATAGACTGTATAAAAAAGGAATTGCAATACTTTACTTAGGGATAAAATGAATACTAAATAGAAAGTTATACCATGTTCCTTTATAGGAATACTCATAGTTTCAAAATTACAATTTTTCTCAAATGAGTCTGTAAGGTTAATATCATTACAATAAAAATTCCAACAGTATATTTGTATATTGACAAAATGACTTTAAAGATTGTTTCAGAGAACAAATATATACTAAAAGCCAAGAATCTCTTGACAGGGAAGAATAATAAGAATGGATTTGTTCTTTTGAATAGTAAAACCTAAAACCACTTTAATTAAAAATCCAACCATTGCTGGATTACATATGTGGGTCAATGAAACTGAAGAGAAACTCTGAAACACAAAAATATATAATAATTAATATATGATAAAGATGGAATTTCAAATCACAAATATAATTAATAATGTTAGAAAAATGAATGATTTTTTAAAATAAACCAATCGCTCATCTCATATCTTATACCAAGTTAAATTACAAAATATTAAAAACATCAAGGCATATGAAAATATTAATCAATTATTCCTTTTCTGACTCCAGCTATATCTATGTTGGCACTTTTCACCACATCCCATGTGCCTCATACCCTTTTATCTTCATATTCCATTTTTTTCTCTCTGTGTTTCACTGTATACACTTTCTCCTGAGCCATCCTACAGTTCAGTAATACTCCTTTGTATTTTTACATGTTGTGCTTCTTTTTTTGTTTTGTTTTGTTTTTAAGACAAAGTTTTGCTCTTGTTGCCCAGGCTGGAGTGCAATGGCGTGATCTCGGCTCATTGCAGCCTCCGCCTCCCAGGTACAAGCGATTCTCCTGTCTCGGCCACCCAAGTAGCTCAGATTATAGGCATGTGCCACCACACCTGGCTAATTTTTTTTCTTTCTTTCTTTTTTCTTTTTTTTTTAACAGGCATCAGAGTCACTGCACCTGGCTTTGTTTTTCACTTCTAATAATTAAGTAAGGAATTGTTTGAAATAAGAGTCTCCTGGAATTTCAGGCATGAGCCACCACACCTGGCCTTGTTTTTTATTTCTAATAATTTAAGTAAGAAATTGTTTGAAATAAGACTATAAGAGTGTAACAAAAAGAAGAGTAAGGAATTGGTGGGAGAGCAGGAGACAAGAGATTATTAGAGAATCAACCTGACAATAACCTAGAGAGGGAATAGGAGGTTGTTATCCTTGATGACTGGCCATATTTCACCTTCTTACAACACAAATATCAAAAACTAGGCTGAAATCCATATATACTGTATTCATAGTATTTTATTGATCCGAGTCTAGTATTTACGTGACTGCTTTGTTCATTTTGAGTATATGTTTAGAAATACATATTAAATATGGAATTCTACACTCTAAGTAATAAAGAAGATTTCTAGAAAGAAAAAAAATGTCTGCAAATAGATTTCCTCTAAGCTATAACTATGGAAATCTATGTCATTTTGATTCTCTGCTCATTTAGGAAACAGACAAAAGAGGAATATTTAAAAGTTCATTAATTAAAGGGCAATCAACTTATATTCCCCTCTTTAAATCCACAGAACTGAAGTTTTCAAGTCATTAATATTAAGCTGTTATGCAGGTAAAAGAATAAGAAATTGGCATCAGCAGGCTCAAAGGAGAATGTGGATATTCTATAAATCCAGGAACACATGTCAATGTTTACAAGCACACAGGAAAATGCCTAAGGGTAGACCAAGTTGGTGTACATTTTTTTAAGAAATAGACTTCAATATAAGTTGCCAGGAGTTGGCCATTTATCGCCAAAGGGTCAGATGGAAGGATTGTGGAATCTTTTCACATGTGTTCTAATGATTCAGTAGTCCCAGTAAAGCCGAGTGCTGTTCTCAAAAATTGCTCCCGGGGATGTTACATATTTAATTTAGTCCAGCTGGAAAAGGTTACAGGATGTAGTCCTCAATTTGAATGACTATTGCACTCTTAAAATGCTGTTTCTGTGCAATGTAAGGAACAGTTTTGATTGCAGTTTTCAGTTAAAAGGCCTTCCTCTGTGAAAACTTGTCAATTGCATGGAATCTGAAGTAGCCAATTGAAGGAACCAATCTGCCAGGCTTGCTGAGAGCTAAGTCTCAAAAGCCCCACACTGCTGAGTGAGGAGGTAGTGTTAACACCAGCCCAATGATATTTGAACTAGTATACAGTAAGTCCTCACGTAACATCCTTGATAGGTTCTTGGAAACTGTGACTTTAAGACAAATTATGTAGTATAATAAACCAATTTTACTATAGGTTAATTGATGTAAACAAGAGTCAAGTTCTTATGGCTTATTTCTAGTTACAGAAATATCACCAAACTTCTAAATAAAGACAAAAACACTGCTAATATCAAACACTGAAATACATGTGAGGTATACATACATTTAAGAAAAATAAAGCAAAATAATTATTTACCTGTTTATTCCAGTTCAGGGGCACAGATTGCCAGAGGCCATCCCAGAAGCTCAGGGCACAAGGGAGGAACCAACCCTGGCGAGGATGCCATCCCATTATCCCATTTCAGCATGCACTCACACGCACGCGCGTGCGCGCGCACACAAACACACACACACACACACTCTCACACACACACAGCACTTGCTTAAAAGTAGGATCATTTAGACAAGCCGATAAACCTAACATGTACTGCATGTATTTGGGATGTGGGAGAAAACTGTAGTACCCAGAGAAAACCCAAACAGACTTGGGGGAAATCTGCAAATTCCATACAGACAGTGGCACCCACCTGGAGTCAATTTTTTTCTCATTAACACAATAATGAAAAGACGTTGAATGTAATGTTGTTATTCAAGGACTACTGTAAGAACTGCAGCCCTGTTTGCTGGCCGAAAGGCCATCATAAAAACTGTGACCAATAGCTATTATGTAGGTAAATGTGCAGTTAGTTACATGAACATTAGGTAGGAACTTTAATCCTTGTTAAACCCAGAACACTCCTATTTTAACTTACGATGATAAAACATAATGCAATCTATAGAAGAAGCTCCATGGTTAAGGTTGAAAAGACAATTGCTTGTTAAGTGCCATTTTTTACATTGCATTTCAAATTTGTTTCCTACCTATCTAAAGCTATTCTGAAACAGCTATAACAAAGATAAAATTTCCCTTAAGCTACATGTTGTTGAAAGAAAAATCAAAGCCGTAAGACAAAACAAAATATTATGATAAAAATGCACATTTGGAAAAGAACTAATTAGGACTTCCTAATGAAAAATGAAATGAAATGAAAAATCGTTTTTGAAATTAGTCAAAGGAGGGGTAAACAGCATTTGTTTAGAATAAATACTAAAGACAAAATCACCTATGGGAAGATAGATCAAGATTTAACAAACGCAGAAATCAATATGGAGATATCAAGGAATAAAAATTATGAAAGGGTAAAAGACACAGAAGATATAGCTAGAAGGTCCAACATGTATCCAGTGGCAATTCCATAAGGAAAGAACAAGGGAAAGGTGAGGTGATTCACCACCACCCTCATTTTCTACACCAACCACCACTACTACCTCTTCACCAGGCTCTCCTATAGCCATGCCTAGAACCACTTTGAAGAATCAGTGCTATGGCTTGGGAGAGTAGCAGTGGAGAAGTTCCCCCAAGAGATTCCTGGAGAGCTGCAATTATTTTCATCAGCTCTTTATTCCCAGCAGTGCCATGGTACTGCCACAATACCTCCTCATGAAAGCCAAGCATGACCAGCCACTGCTGATTTTTGTCTCAGGGGAAATGGAGTGAGCAACAATCCTCTCAAGAAATATGAGAGAGAGGTAAGAAGTGAATTTAAAAGCTTTCCCTAAAAAATATAACCCCACCACTGCACCTGCTGACTGTAGCTCAGCCTACCACCATGCAACTAGTAGCTTTGGTCTTGCCAGGAATATTCCTCAAATTGTATGTTAGTTACTCCTATCTATGCTTGTTCCTTTTTTGTGGTTTCCATAGGGCTAATCTTGGGCAAGAGAGCTGACCACCTGTGCTCCTTCACTAAGTTTAAAAATTGAGGACTTGTCATCTTTTCTTTCATATTATTGTATTTTCTTACTGTTTGTTGCAGTTTATTTAAAAACAGTTGTCACCCTGATAAACATTCTTGTTTAGTTCAGTAATATGTCTGTAGATTATTCTGGGTTCTTTCTAGGTAGAAAAAGGTATCATTTGAGAATGGTAGTTTTGCTTCTTTGATTATAATCCCTACAATTTGTTTGTTTTTGAGACAGTTTCTCTGTTGTTGCCCAGGCTGGAGTGCAGTGGCACGATCTCAGCTCACTGCAGCCTCCGCCTCCCAGGTTCAAAGGATCTCCTGCCTCAGGCTCCCTAGTAGTTGGGATTACAGACCTGTGCCAACACACCCAGCTGAATTTTTAAATTTGTAGTAGAAATGGGGTTTCATCATGTTGGCCAGGCTGCTCTTGAACTCCTGACCTCAGTGAGCCACCATACCTGGCCATAATCCCTACAGCATTTTTTGCTTTAGCTGTCTAGGCAGCTAAAGCCAGACCTAGGCACTGGCTAAGTCTCCTATGACAATACCAAATAGAAGTCATGAAAATGAGCAAGCTTGTCTGGATAGTGTTTCCTAAGTAAGGCCTTGCTATTTTGTAATACTCTTTATCAGGTTAGGAAATTCACTTTGATATCTATTTTGCTAAGGGTTTTTATCATAAATTGTTGAATTTTATTAAATCTATTTTCTGTATCTGCTGACATGATTATGCTTTTTCATCTTTTACATATTAATGTGGTGAATTTCATTATTAGATGTTTCCAATGTCGAAACAACCTTACAATCCTAAAATAATCAAACTTAGTCATGACATAGCAATACTGTGCACTGTTGGTTTCATTTGCTAATAACGTGTTTATGATTTTTACGTTCATATTCACGAGTGAGGTTGCCCTGTGATTATCCTTTCTTATTCTGTCCTTAGTTAGTATGGTTATTCAGGTCATACTTGCCATATAAAATAGGTTGGAGAATTTGGGGACAATTTGTGAAAGATTAATCAGCTACTGCAGACTTGGGTAAATCATCTGGGTCTTGCATATTCTTTGCAGGAAGAATTTCTACATTGAATGATTAAACATTTATAATGGTTATAGGACCACTGTTGTGTCTCTTGACTTAGTTTTGCTATTATTTTTCTAGCAATTTGTCCATTTCAAACTTGCTGGCATCTATAATTGTGTCTCCTATTTATTGCTTATTTATACCTTCTCTTTCTTTCTTCATTAATCCTGGCAGAAGTTTGTAAATTTTCTTATTCTTATCAAAAATAAGCTATATGGTTTTTGACTACTATTTCTGTTTTCTATTTAATCAATTCTGCATTTATATACATATTAATTTCCTTCTGTCATTCTTTGAATTGAGTCTGTTCTTTTACTAACATCTTAAGTTAGAGACTTAATTCATTCAGCATCTTTTTCTCTTCTACTATACATACTTAAGGTTATACATGTTCATCCAACTATGGATTTAGCAAGGTCTACAAAAGCAATGTACATTCTTCAGTTTGGAATATTATATGTTATGTAGATCTATTCATCTATAGTAATACTTTTTACTTTAAAATCTGTTTTGGCTAATATTTATAGAGCTGTATCAGTTTTCTTGTGGTTGGTATTTGCATGGTATATGTTTTTCCATCCGTTCACTTTTAATACTCTGGATTTTTGAGTTAGATATGATGCTCATATCATTTAGCTGAATTTTTAAATTCAATTTTGATCTATATTTCTTGTAACTGAAAAGATTAGTCCATTTACATATGTCATGATGCATGTATACACATACATGTGAATTTCACAATTTTATGTTTTCCTTACTAGTTTTCCTGCCTCTCTAATTACCCTGCTTCTCCTTTTGCCATTTTTTGTTAAAAGTTTATTAAGGTGCTATTATTATTCAATCCATTGTTTGATCTTTCTACTGTTTTGGAAATTAAAGTCTGTCCATTTGTTCAGTGGTCATGTTGAATAATTTAGCAAACATACTAAATTTTCCAATGTCTAAAATGCATAGATATTTTTACCTTCTTCCTGAACAATGCAAAGATTCTAAAATATTCCAACTCCAACCACTTACTTTTAAAATTTTGCTAATATTATCCAATATTATGATTCTATATAGATTTTAAACCCACGAGTCAGACATTATTATTATGCTTTATACCATATTTTATGGCATATATTTACACTGTATAACTATACATTGACCATACTTTTGCCTGTTACTCTGAGTGAAATGGGAAGCTATTGCAGAGATGAGCAGGGGAGTAAGGCTCAAAGAAGCTTCAGGTCCCAAGATGCTGATCTTTATGAATTATATCAACCAGGCCCCCTTACCCTCTGGCTTGCAGGTAAGTTTAGCTAGTGAGAAGAATGAGTAGGAGATCATAGACAAGAAAGAATTTGAAGTGTTTATTCTCCTGCTCTCTCTCTGCTTGGCTACAGTTTAGTAGTCCCTGAATTTAATCTATCTAAGACCACAGGCCCTCTTAGGAAGGATCTCAAGCATAGTAACAGTTCTTCCTTGGTTCTAGTAATAGTTTCCCTCCTTTTCTTTTTCAGCCTAGGGGTGGCAATAGGTTCTTGCTGTTGTCAACACTGCACACTTTACCATCCTTTGATTCCCTTAACCCTGCCTACTCCTGTATAAATAATCAGCTTCATTTAAAAAAACCTCTTCAATTACTCCTTGGAGAGTACCTGCTTCCTGTTTCCTGCTGAGCTCCTCATCAATATAAAAAGAATGAGCATCAAAATACACACTCTTGGTCGGGCGCAGTGGCCGTAATCCCAACACTTTGGGAGGCCGAGGTGGGCAGATTTCGAGGTCAGGAGTTTGAGACCACCCTGGCCAATATGGTGAACCCCTGTCTCTACTAAAAATACAAAAATTAGCCGGGCGTGGTGGTGCATGACTATAATCCTAGCTCCTCCGGAGGCTGAGGCAGGAGAATCACTTGAACCCAGAAGGTGGAGGTGAGATTGCACCACTGCACTCCAGCCTGGGCAACAGAGCGAGACTGTCTCAAAAAAAAAAAAAAAAAAACTCTTTCCATTCATACTTTTCAGTCATATGGCCTATTTCCCTTCCCTACTGCCTCTAAATTATTTCAAACATAACTGTATAAATGCCTAGTATTTTCTCCTACACTTTTTGGCATCTTTTGTAAGAGTGGATGTTAAAGAATTGGACACTGATTCAAGTTATTATCTTTTGCAGTTATTTTTCCCATTTGAAGAGGGAACTGCAGCTCTAATCGGAGCATGAATAGAGTATTTTAAGGTATTTCTTTTTTTCTCTGTCATTCATTATTTTTATGAGAAGAACAGATTGTAAATCAAGTCTTAGACTTCCTCTACTTCCTTGTAAAGAATTTTAACAATAGTTAATCTAATCTCTGCTAAAATATGTCATGCACCTGAGACTGTCAGAATGCCACACAGAGAAAACACTGGTTAAAAATTCTACTCCCAGAAGTAGTAAAAAACATGGCATTTTTCTAAGTAGTATTTCAGAATTATTCTATTTAATGGCTTATGTTATCATCTGCATGAAACCTGCAATCCACAAGAATCTTAGAATTTTAGATTTATATTTAAAATATAGAGGCAATTAGTCCCGTATTTATTTTTTCTAATAAAGAATCTTTCCTCTAAGATCTAGGAAAGATAAATAAGTAGTCACTGCTTAGGTATTTCCACTGTCTGACAGAACCTAATATGAGTTTTAAATATTCCATTAACAGTATGATTATTATTATAATGTGTTTCCATGTGCTGAATCAAAATCTGCACAACCAAAACATCCACCAGTTGGAGCCAATAACACTCTTGGAAGCAAGTAGTCTAGACCAAGCAATTTTTCTCTCCTTTATGTGTTAACTCACTTCATTTCCAGGACTTAGCACAGTGCCTGCACATAATAGGATATCAAAGTTATTAAATAATTTGAATGAATAAAAGATTTAAAGACACCTATATATGAAGACCTCCCTAGGTCCTTTTTAGGACAATCATGCCCAATTACCTTAATCATGTTCAAGCCATGCTTTCTAAACATATTATAATTGACTGCATTCATTTGTACAAACTCAATTTGTACATGACCATCTGAAAATGTGATAATCAGGACTGAACAAATAGCTTTAGAAATGGGTTGACAAGACAGTGCCAAAATGGAACTATTCTTTCTTTCCTTGATTTAAGGTACTGAATTTCTAGTAATGGAATCTAAGTATGTGTCAGCATGTCTGATAACCCCACTGTTGGTTTACACAGAACTTGTGCTTAATTAAAATAACCACATTTGGCGGTGATTCACGCCTGTAATCCCAGCACTTTGGGAGGCCAAGGCGAGTGGATCACCTGAAGTCAGGAGTTCAAGACCAGCCTGGCCAACATGGGGAAACTCTGTCTCTACTAAAACTATAAAATTAGCCAGGCGTGGTGGTGCATGCCTCTAATTCCAGTTACTCGGGAAGCTGAAGCAGGAGAATTGCTTGAACTCGGAAGGTGGAGGTTGCGGGAGCCAAGATCGTGCCATTGCACTCCAGCCTGGGCAACAGGAGCAAAGCTCCATCTGAAACACACACACACACACACACACACACACACACACACACACACATTTTAGCTTATTTATTCGCTCACTAACTTATTGCCCAGACTATTGTAGACAATGGAGGTACAGAATGAATCAGACAAGTGAAAGGCCTGCCCTGAACATGCAACTTTTGAAAATTTGAGACTGTTTTAAAATAAAAATGTATCAACAGATAAAAACTGACAGTGAATAAATAAGTAAATGCATAAATAGTATGATGATCAGTAATAAGTGCTACTAAAAATTAAGTAAGGTAAGGAGTTAAAAAAGGGATGAGGAAGAGGCCACAATAAATTGAGGTATAAAGGAAGATCTCTCCTAGGAGATGACATTTGAACAAATACCTGACAGATATAAAGAAACAAGCAAGACAAATATATGAGAGAAAGCTTTCTAAGCAAAATAATTACATATTGTGCACCCTACAACTGGAATGTCTGAGGAACAAGAGGCCACTGTGGCAAGCAAAGAGAGAATACAGGAAGGGTGATAGGAGATGAGCAGTAGGAGAAGAATGACCAGATCGTGTAGGGCTTTGTATATCATAGCACGGATTAGGATTTTATTCCAGGTATTATGGAAAGCCATCATAGGGTTTTGAGCAGGTAAGTGATGCTATCTGATTTACATTTTCAAAAAAGTTTATCTGGCTCCTCTGTGAAGAGGAGACAAGAGTGGGAGCAGGAAGACTGGATAGAAAACTTCTGTAATAGAACCAGTGATAGAAAATGAGTATTTGGCTTAGATTCACCCAAGGATTGAAGTTTGCCTTCAATCCCTATTACATTATTCCTTAAGCTTTTAAAAAATTTTAGAATGCTGGGCACGGTGGCTTACCCCTGTAATCCCAGCACTTTGGGAGTCCATGGGGGCAGATCACCTGAGGTCGGGTGTTGTAGACTAGCCTGACCAACATGGAGAAGGCTTGTCTCTACTAAAAATACAAAATTAGCTGGGCGTGGTGGTGCATGCTTGTAATCCCAGCTACTCGGGAGGCTGAGGCAGGAGAATTGCCTGAACCCAGGAGGTGAAGGTTGCGATAAACCAAGATCACACCATTGCACTCCAGCCTGGGTAACAAGAGCAAAACTTTGTCTCAAAAAAAAAAAAAAAATTAGAATGCATTTTTAGATGTAAAGTTGCAAAGATAGTACAGAAAGATCTCTTATACACCACACTGAATATTTTTACATTACTATGGTAAATCTATAACAACTAATTAAACAAAACTGATACGCAAGTACTAAGTGAAGTCCATACTTTATTCAAATTTCTTTAGTTTTTTCCTAGTATCCTTTTTTCCATTCCATGATCCCCTCCAGGACACCATATTACATTTAGTTTCGCTACTTCCTTAGTCAACTCTAGATTATGACAGTTTCTCAGACTTTCCCTGTTTGTAATCCCCTTGACAGTTTTGAGAATTACTGGTCAGGACTTTTGTAGGATCCCCTCAATAAAAGTTTGGGCTGGGTGCAATGGCTTACGCCTGTAATTCCAACACTTTGGGAGGCCGAGGTGGGCAGATCATGAGTTCAGGAGATCGAGACCATCCTGGTTAAAACAATGAAAACCCATTCTCTACACTATTGTGGCTGAGAATTAACTGAAATTATTGTTACCATCTATAACTGTCATTACAAAAAGACATGCCTTGTGTTTATCTATGTAATCCAAAGACTGGTCAGCAAGCAAATTTGCAGGATGTTTTTAAGAAAAAAATAAATTTCATTAAAGAGTAATTATGTTCTAACTTCTTAAAAAAAATACAAAAAAAAAATTAGCCTTGCATGGTGGCATGCACCTGTAGTCCTAGCTACTCGGGAGGCTGAGGCAGAAGAATCACTTGAACCCGGGAGGCAGAAGTTACAGTGAGCAGAGATTGCACCACTGCACTCCAGCCTGGGCGACAGAGCAAGATTCTGCCTTAAAAAAAAAAATGTGTATTTGATGCTTTGCTTATAATTAAATTGGAGCATTGGGTTTCGGGAAGGAAGGCTGCAGAAGTAAAATGCTATTTTCATTCTATCATATCAAGAGTACATGTCATGAATATCACTGGGGATGAGACAGTATTTGGCAGGGTTTTCCACTGTAAAGTTATTCTTTTCCCTGCTCTTCCTATTTCATTCATTGGAAGCAAGTCATAATGCGCCACCCATACTTAAAGGGTAGAGATTTAT
>NW_016107842.1:95502-106829 GCF_001604975.1 Cebus imitator
TCATTTATTTATTTATTCAATCATTTGTTTATATCCATTTGAGCTCATAGGTATTTATATTTTGAGTTACAATCTAATATTATATTATTTATTATTTTGCTCAAATTGCTTCAGCTTTAGCCATTGGGAGCTCTTTTAGTTGGCCCTTGTGTCCTTTTGACATGTTTCTTTCATTGTTGCTGTTGTTATTGTTGTCATTTGTTTCCATGTTATAAAACTTTTTAAAGCACTCCTTGCTTTCTGGCACTACAAAGCGATACAGGCTGATTCTATATTGTCCCTGATCCAGCCCTAGAACAAGCCACTTCTCCAAGGAGCCCTGGTTCCTTTCAACAGAGGATAGTATTTGAAACCAAGAGCTGGACATTAGCTGTGTACATTTCCACCAAGGTGTTATATTTTCTAGACCCTCTCAGCTAACAGAGAAAGGAAACATTTCTATAGTAACCTGTGCATATACACATATCTATAAATACTTCTAAATACATCAAACTATATCTATGTGTGAGTTCATACTGATGTCTCCAAATGTAATCCTTTAACACATAGATAATTTTAGCTTTCACCACTGCTTGTCTGTAACCTCCCACTCCAACAGTAAGATACCTGGCTCCCAACATCTGCCATTTCATTTACTTAATAGTTAAATCACAGTATACATGTATAGCAGTATCAGAATTGTTCATCTGTATCCCCCATTGCAAACAACTTTATCAACTAAAGTACAATGCTTATGTACAGTTTATTTTGCCCTTTGTTTTACAGTCTCCAGTCATTTATAAAGTTATTTAAGTTCACACCTTTTCCCATATTCCTGTCAATAAAGTTGTTTCTTATATTTGTAATATAGTTGGATTCTTTTATCATGGTCTGCATTCCATCTGGGGTACCTGAACCTCCTAAGTGATTTTCTAAATAAGCCCCAAAAAGGCCTTATTTTGCATTCCATAATGCAAATAATTTTAAACATCTTTTCATATGCCTATTTACTCTCTTATTTGCTATCTTCTTATTTGCTGTCTTCTTTGATGAAGTGCCTGTTCAGATCATTTCCTCATTTTTAAATTGGGACTGTTTCTCTTATTATTGCGTTTTAAGAGTTCTTCATATTTTTTAGATATAAGTCCTTTATGTGGTATGTAATTTGCAAATATTTTCACCCGGTTGGTGATTTGTCTTTTCACTCTCTTAACACTGTTCTTGGCAGAGCCAAAGTTTTTAATGTTAATAAAGCCTAACTTGTCAATTTTTTTCTTTCATGAATCGTGCTTTTGGTGTGTATAGAAATGTTACACCAAACAAAAGTTCACATAAATTTTCTCTTATGTTTCCTTTTAGAAATATTATAGTTTTGCATTTTACATTTAAGTCTATGATACATTTTGAGTTAATTTTTGTGTGAAGTGTAAAATTTGAGTCTGGGTTTTTATTTTTTGCATATGGATGTTCAGTTGTTCCAGCACCATTCATTGAAAACATTATTCTTACTTCCATAAATTGCCTCTGCACCTTTGTCAAATTTCAGTTGGCTGTATCTTCTACTTTATCATGTTAATTTTTACCCATCCTTCCATCCTGTCGAAACGGTTTTGTGTCTTCATTTTGTCAATCAGTATATCTTCTATCCCAGAGTGAACAATAATTTAATAGGTATGTTTGCTAACAAATCATTAAGCAGCATGTTGAGTAGCTTAGTACTACGGACAGAGCCCTGACGCATTCTACTAAGAACTTCCTCCACGTGGATGTTGATTCCAGAATTGGGATGTTGCTTCGATATTTCTGCTGTTTTTTATAGTTATTCAAAATATACAAACGATGATGGTATAAATCCATATGCAGGTTCTGACGGTTTCCAAGAGGTAATTCATCTGGACAAAGTTGAATTCATTTAAAATCAGAAAGTACTCTGGAATTACCTTCTCTTACAGCTGAAGTTTCAGTTGCTCTTGTCAGTGGAGTCTATTTTACCCTTTCCAATTCGCACAGCTATGTAGCTTACTTTTCTCCACATCATGGGTTATCATCCTATCACCTTCCTGTACTCCTTCCCCATTCATATTGCATAGAAGATAACTAAAGACATTCCATTACTTACATTTCTAGATTTTATCTTCATTATACTATCCTTTTGGGACAAGATCATTCTTATACATTTATCCTTGTTCTTGTATTCTTATTTTTACCTTTTGGAAAACATCTTTTAAAATTTGAACTCATCAGACTAAAGAAAGACACATGACAATTTAATTGCATGATTCTGAACTGGATACTTTTGCTATAGAGATATCATTGGGACAGTTGATGAAATATGAATGGGATCTGAGAACTAAATGATACTAATATGTTAGTGTTAATTTCATTATTTTGATGTTTTTATAGTCTATATATAGAATAATGTCTTTGTTTTTAGGAAATAAACACTAACATAATCAGGGATGATGGGGCATCATGTTGGCAATTTACTCAAAACATTCACAAAAATATTCTTTGCACTGAACTTGCAACTTTTCTGAAGTTTTGCTATTATTTTGAAATTAAAATGTCTTAATGAATACAATTCTTAAATTCCACTCATCAGACAAAATTTAAGGATATCCACATTAGCTTCTTAAAATGCTGCCTTCCCCTTTCCTTCTCAGAAAGAATTATTCACAATTATGAAATTGGAAAGTCATTTCCAGAGTCTCCCATCCCCTTCTATCTATATTCCCTTTCTGGCTTTCTATATAAGTTATAGCTAGTTTTTTTTTCCTTTGTTTTTAATCCTTGTCTAATCATGTCAATGAATTTACAGATGCCATGATAATTCCTGTTGTCTCAAATTTCCTATGCCTTCAATAACCATCAGTTGGTAAAATTGAGTCCAGCATAGCAGCTCCCCCATGGCTTCCCCACCTACCAGAAAATAAAAATTACCAGGACAGGTGGTAACTATTTTTCAGATAGTCTGGGCTTTGCATTCTTCCCTTTATCCTCACTCTTTACTGTGTTTTCCTCCCTCCTGACTGGGGCCTATATATAAATATATATATATATATATATATACACACATATATATATAATTTAAAAGAATCAAGTCAACATGTCACCAAAATTTTTACAGATCACATGATTTAGGAACTCTAAATACAGAGATTTACTTGAGTCAGAGAAGGTTTGATTAACCTGCCTGTTTAATCCTAGCAGATCTTTGAATCAAAGGACTTCTTGGGATATTATTGTACAGGAGATATCCTAAAACTTCTTACTTACCCGGAGTAAATATTCTCAGTAAGGACAATGGTTAGGACCACAATATTTCCCTATTCTTTCTTGGCTGTTTTTGAAGAAATAGCCACTTCTTATTAGGCCTGTGGAAGTAGAAATGGAGCCACAGCTGGTCTTAAGTCTTAGGTTCTCTCTCTCTCTCTCTCTCTCTCTCTCTCTCTCTCTCTCCTTCCTTATGTATTTCTATCACTTTCTGCATCCCTCTCTCCCATTTCTTACTATTTATGTTTTTCTCAGGGTTCAAGAACTAAGGTGGAGCTCTTGAAATTACGTTTTGGATGTAGCACGTGTGTACCTATGTAACAAACCTGCACATTCTGCACATGTACCACAGAACTTAAAGTATAATAAAAAAAAATAACATCAGTTAAAAAAAAGAATGTAAACTTTGCTGTTTTGTTAAAAAAAAAGCCCTAAAACATTGCAATTACTATGTAGCTTCTGTTTTGAGTTTATGTCACAAAAGAATTATTTTAATATATGTACTAAGAAGGAAAAATAAGTTTGAAACACTGAAAATAAAAATACACAAAAGAGTTTTGACATTGGGCATTACCCAATGATTCAGATTTCATAAAACTTAGAGTTGAACATGGGAATTACATGGTCATTCTTCCAGAAAGTGAAATCCCATTATATCAGGCCTATATGTAATGATTGTTTCACAATAATAATGTGAGATATTAATCAAATTGGAAAGCCCTGGCCAATGGCCTATAAAGCAATTTCCCCCTCATTTAACATTATCCAACTTTAAAATTTGTATTTACTTCAGAGCCTTAGAAAAAACCTACTGGTAGTTTCCTTTTATCCCTAAGGTATGCTGTGTTGATACTTTTTTCCATACACATAAAGCACGGAACTAAGAGCAACCATTTTTACAAGACAATGAAGTGAAACAAATTGATAACAGTCACTTAAAAGAATCTTAACCACAATATGTTAACATTTAAAAGTGTGTCAGAGGGCAATAAAATAATTCAAAGATAGTGAAGGAATAAGCTAAAAATAACCACTGTATAAAAAGATGCCTTGACTCAGTATCAATTAACAGATGACTACCCTTTTGATCCAAGCTGGAGAATATTGCCTCTCAGGTACTTGTTATGAGATAGGAAAATCCTACTGTCTCTTTCAACTCATATCTATTTCCTGAAAGCCTGACTTTCAAAATAGCTCTGATCGTCTCTCATGCCACTTTCCAGAAGGTGACAAATGTTAACACTTTCCATGCAATCACGTGATTTTTGAATATGAGGGAGCAAGCTGGCTGAGCCAGAATTCCAGATGAAAATTTAGGTTCTCTTCACAAAGGCTAAGAAGTTTATGATTCCCTTGGGTTTGAATTGGAAAGATATACTGCCATGTCCAAAAGAAACTGCTAGCTGACAGCCATATCCATTTTTTCATCCTAGATGCCCAGCTAAATTATATTTCTCAGGTGTCCTTGCAGGTAGGTGTGGCCATAGGCTGATTTTTATCCAATAAAATATGAGCAGAAGAGATACATGCCACTTCCAAGCTTGGCCTATAAAAGCCACCCCACATGTGATCCTCCATGTCCATTCCCTTTGCTATGCGGTCTTGAAAGCCATGCATAGAAGATGATGGAGCCACAGATGAAAAAAGTTCAGGTATCCCAATCATCACAAACAGTAAAACTGTCTGCTACTGGGGAGCACTGTCAGTGAGAAATACATTTTTATTGTGTTAAGAAGCTGAAAGTTGGAGCTTTCTCTTCTAGCAGCTGGCATCACCTTAACTAATACACTACAGTTGTCATCATTATTTGCAGAGGACCAAAGGCAGAGGCATCTCCCATTACAGAGTTATCACAATCACAATCTTTCCTTAGGTTGAAATTGCCTGAGACTCACATCATTAGGCAATGCCAGAGCAAAAGAAAGTTTTTTTGTGCTGGCATCAAAGGAGTAAGTGGAACTCTGCACCAAGAAAGGGGTCTCAACATGGGTAATTTGCCCTTCAGACAATCCAGCAGGTCCATGCCACCCAGGAGAGAATAAATGCCATAGTACCTTCCCAAAATGAAAATATAATGTATGAATCTGTGTAACTAAGATAGCATATATACTGGAAATCAAATTTTATGTACATATATATATATATATATATAGAAAGAATACATAATATATAAAAATATATAAATCAATATTATATATATTTATATTATATATTTTTTATATGTAGGATTCTCTGTCTCTACATCTCTCTCTCCATGTGCATATATTCTTTACAATCTCTTTATTACTTCTCTCATATGGTATAAAATTTTCATTCATTCATTCTGCAAAATACTCATTAAACAATTAGAAACTGGAAAATATTTCATCAGAAGTGACATATGAACCATTGCTTTCAGTTGTTGAATCAATTTACTGAGAAAAAAAAAATGAGCGCTGCAACATTCTCATGAATCTCAGGCAAAAATTAAATTTTATAAAGCAAACCAAATTTTTGATATTCTGGCTCAGTGGCAGACTGTCAAATATTTCTTTTTTTTTTTTTTTTGAATGAGAAAAAGTGACAGTATTTACAATTCACATACAATATCTAATACCTACAGATGGAAAAGGAAGTTCTTTATTTCTGGTAGGAGTGGATATCTGGGCCAAACATGAATTGAACCATCAAAGAATATTAGTATTTGTCAGGTGAGCATTAAGTGCTATAGGAAAAACAAACACAAATCTGAGAGAGTTTCTGCCTTCCAGAGTCTGCTTTCTGACAGGGGCAAAAAAATAGCGCAAGCCTCAGGCAAGTTTACCCACACAGGAAGCTTTAGGAAGAGATATATAACCTAACCTGGACTTTAAACTATGGGTCTAAGTAGACATAGCAAATGAGGACAATATTTCAAGAGGACAATGAAGTCTCATGAGACCAAATTGGTTGATTTCTACAGAAAATGGTGCTGTCTTTGTTTTTGTACAAGAGCATCCTGTTAGAGACAGTCCATATTTGCTCCCTCTTCTGTGTATGCACTACACTTGGTTCTCGCCTCCATTAACTTGTCTTATTGCACTACACTGACATCATCCGTTTTCCCCTCCCACTTGACTGTGAGCTCCCCAAAGGCAAGAACTGTGTCCAGATCATGCTTATATTTATCTACAGCATTCATCTCAGTGCCTAGAAAGAGCAGAGGACCAGTAAATGCTATTGGCAAGAAGAGATGGATGAATGAATGAATGACAAATATTTACAGCCAGCCAGATATTCCCCTCACCCATCAATCACAGCAGTACAAGGCATCAAGTAAACACAAAAATATCCTTCAGGATAGTCCAACTCTGGCACTAAGATAGTGCTATAATGGCAGCATATTGTTCAATTCAAAGAGAACTGATTCCGCTAAATAGCTAAACTTACATGCCTTCTAACATGTACTGAGTATTATCAGATTTTCTTACTGAGATGTCTGTTTATATGCCTTATAAGCAAATCAGCATTGTTGACTATAATATCATAATTTCATCCATTAGTATTCTCTTGCTGTAATCACACTATTATTTGTAAAATCTATCTTCTGAGAACTATGCACTTAAGGTAGATAATTTATCTTATTATGAACTATCTGCAGATAATGGATCCAGTTCAATAATAGGTTCTAAGGAAATTATACGGTATGATTTTAGAAATCAGTGCATCTGTTATCAGAATTTGTCAGAGTTGCTCCAGCTAAATTATCTTTCACACGTGGTACTTCATATGTAGAGATGATCACCAACGATGATTTTGGAGAACACATTAGGACTCTTAAATAGTTACGATGGTATCAAAACTGTCCCCCCAAAAGGAAAATTCTGCCATTTGCCTCATATCCATAGAGTTTAGAGACATAAACAGGGCTTTTAGTCCTACCTACATTGGGGAGAATTAAAATATCCAATTTTAATTATTTAATCAAATCAATAGTTCAAATTTCTTCCAAATCTGAAGCAAAGGAAAATACAGATTTAAGTTGGGTTATTGGGAACATAACATTTTGTGACATGTTTAAAGTTTTGGGATTTGCTCTGTATTAGTTTCTAAATTGAATAGTTGGCCTCCAGAGGAATACAGAAAGATTTAAGTAATGCTTTTTTCCAGGTTAAAAAAAATCTCTGTGGATATACTAAAAGAAATCGCTTTGTTTCCCTAAAGCTAGCTTGTAAAAATGCATTTTTATGAACTTAATTGACTTAATAGAAAAAAAATCTTATGAACATTATATTTTATCTCCCCAATTTCGAAGTTACTTCTCATATTATATATAAACCACTTTTACTAGTTTTAACTAATGTTTGTATAATTTTTTATGTTCTTTTTAGTTTAAATAATTAGCACACACATTTCCATGAATCAACACTAACTACATGCTTATCATTTTAATGTTTACATATCACTCTTTGTGTTGATGTGCCATAGATTATTATTTCCTTCTCAAACTAGTGAGTGTTTTTAGCCAACCTGGATATAATTTAGTTTCTTTTATAATTTGAGGGTTTTTGTTTGAATTCGTTCCGAGTAGTAGGGTTACCAGGTCAAAGTATCATGACTCTTATAATACACTGTCAGGCTGTTCCCCATAAAGTAAAATCAATGTAAAGTGCAGGTAGTAATGGCCACTATATATAATCACGTCTAAGACACCAGTAATGTGTTTTAAGGCACACTATTGTTTTCTATACTACGTAGAAAGTTTAAAAAGCTGCCCATTGAATAGTATAATAGTGATCAATGTTAAGATGCTATTTATCATAAGAGGCATCCTGATTCCAAAGAAATTAAAATATTAAGAAATGTACATTTTACTATTATTTAAAAGCAGAATTTTTTCAATGTTCCACTAACACTGTTTATATCAGTGTTTATAGCAGTTTTCCTTCTGCTAGTTTAATGTGTATATGATGTTCCTGAAATATTTACATTTGCATTCTAACTACTAAAAATCTGCACATTCTTTTCATGTGATAATTTCCTCATGTGTGTGAATTGCCTATTCATATCAATTTACTAGTATGAGGAATATTTTATAAATACGCCCACACCAATACACACATATTAGAGTAGTAACAGAATTTAACAGGTATGTTGGGCACATATTGAGCACTCCCTATCCTGTTGTGCTTCTCCCCTTTTTGTGTTTGTTGTGTTATATTTTGAATGGCAAAAGCCATTTAATTTTATACATTTAAGTCGATCTGTAGTCAAAATCTCCATTTCTTCAATAATCAGAAATGCATCTCTGCTCTGAGTAGCATGTATACGTAATATGGCACTTTATACCATTTTATGTTCCTTTATATTAATTCTTCATTACAACCAAAATTCATTGCAGTATATAGTTTGAGGTTTGGCTTGAGTTTACATTAATGAGTGTCCAAATTGCCTTCCAGTGTTCCCAACCAGATACGTTAAATTTGTATTTCTTCTCCCATAATTCACTAGCTTTTAGTTTTTCATATATATAATTCTTATAAGTTGCAAATGTACATAAATAATATGGTTTACATATGGTTTGTTAAGCATACCACATAATCTCATAAAATATCATATAATCTCATAAAATATCAATAGGTCTTTGATAGATCATGTCACATAATCTCATAAAATGTCACATAATCTCATAAAATATCAATAGCTCTTTGTGTAAGGCAGAAATACTCTTTTTTTCCAAATGAAGAAACTTAAATGATTGAGAAAAACGAAACAAAACACAGTTATGCCATCAATGCATGACAGAGCCATGACCAGAGTTGTGATTCTTATCCCAATTCAAAGTCTTTTCATTTCCTCACACTAATAAACATAGTAATTTGAATATTTTAGTAAGTTCTACTATACTCTGCCATTCAATGGTTTTATGTATCACTCAGTACCAGTCAGTTCTATTTAGAATATACTTTGATGTTTGAATACATTTATTAAGTCTGTTGGGAAAATCCACCATCATTATATTTTTTGTAAATGTTTGTTAGTATTAGCCATGTATTCCTGCAGGTAAAAATCATTATTGTTTCTTTTAAAATTTCTAAATTATCCTATGAAGATACCAATTGGATTATGTTACCTGCAAAATAGCTTGGAAAAATTTCCATCTGTAATGTAGTTATGATATACTACCTTATTTGTCCATGTTTGCCTTCATTCTCTCATAGTGTTTTATTATATAGTGTAATAAATTCCATGTGTACTAAATTATATTATATCAAAATTATTTTAAAAGTATTGTGATTTGATTCTTTATTCACAGTATCTTCAAGTCATCCTTCATTAATATATCAGTGTGATTATTTGCGAATTCTCATAACTTCTTTGGTTAATATACTGCGACAGTCTAAGCAGAAAAGTTATCTTAAAATTTGTAAAAAATGATTTGTTTTCCCTTTTATAGATCTACCTTTAATGTTTCTTTTTTTTTGCATGGAGCTATTGCCTGCGCTCACAATGTTATGTTTAATGAGAGTGGTTTCAAATGGCAATCCCAAACATTATCTCTCTTTTTAAACAGTTAACTCCATGCTTTTTCATGTCACTTCTTGTTTTTTCTTTTCATTATTATTTATGTTCTGGGGTACCTGTGCAGATCGTGCGGGATTGTTACATAGGTATACACATGCCATGGTGGTTTGCTGCATCCATTCCCCCATCATCTACATTAGGTATTTCTCCTAATGTTACTCCTCCCCAATTCCCCTACACGCTGCTATCCCTCCCCTAGCTCTCCCATCTCGCAAGAAGCCCCAGTGTGTGATGTTCCCCTCCCTGTGTCCATGTGTTCTCATTGCTCAACAACCACTTATGAGTGAAAACATACAGTATTTGATTTTCTGTTCTTGAGTCAGTTTGCTGAGAATTATGGTTTCCAGCTTCATCAGTGTCCCCACAAAGGACATTAACTCATCCTTTTTTATGGCTGCATAGTATTCCATGGTGTATATGTGCCACATTTTCTTTATCCAGACTATCACTGATGGGCATTTGGGTTGGTTCCAAGTCTTTGCTATAGTAAACAGTGCCACAATGAACATACATGTGCATATATCTTTGTAATAGAATGATTTATAATCCTTTGGTATATAGTCAGTAATGGGATTGTTGGGTCAAATGGAATTTCTATTTCTAGATCCTTGAGGAATCACTACACTGTATTCCATAATGGTTGAACTAATTTATGCTCCCACTGACAGAGTAAAACCATTCCTACGTCTCCACATCCTCTCCAGCATCTGTTGTCTCCAGATTCTTAAATGATCATCTTTCTAACTGGCGTGAGATGGTATCTCAATGAGGTTTTGATTTACATTTCTCTAATGACCAGTGATGACGAGCATTTTTTCATATGTTTGCTGACTGCATAAATGTCTTCTTTTGAAAAGTGACTGTTCATATCCTTTGCCAACTTTTTGATGGGGTTGTTTGTTTTTTCTTGTAAATCTGTTTAAGTTCTTTGTAGATTCTAGATATTAGCCCTTTGTCAGATGGGTAGATTGCAAAAATTTTTTCTCATTCTGTTGGTTGCTGATTCACTCTAATGATAGTTTCTTTTGCTGTGCAGAAGCTCTTGAGTTTAATTAGATTCTATTTGTCTATTTTGGCTTTTGTTGCCTTTGCTTTTGGTGTTTTAGGCAAGAAATCCTTGCCTATGCCTATGTCCTGAATGATATTGCCTATTTTTTCTGCTAGGGTATTTATGGTGTTAGGTCTTATGCTTAAATCTTTAATCCATCTGGAGTTAATTTTTGTATAAGGTGTAAGGGAGAGGTCCAGTTTCAGTTTTCTGCACATGGCTAGCCAGTATTCCCAATACCATTTATTAAACAGGGAATCCTTTCACCCTTGCTTGTTTTTGTCAGGTTTGTCAAAGATCAGATGGTTGTAGGTGTGTGGCATTACTTCCGAGGCCTCTGTCCTGTTCTATTGGCCTATATCTCTGTTTTGGTAACAGTACCATGATGTTTTGACTACTGTAGCCTTGTAGTATAGTTTGAAGTCAGGTAGCGTGAAGCCTCCAGCTTTTTTCTTTTTGCTTAGGATTGTCTTGGCTATACAGG
>NW_016107842.1:107280-111248 GCF_001604975.1 Cebus imitator
GTCCAGGACCAGATGGGTTCACAGCCAAATTCTACCAGAGGTACAAAGAGGAGCTGGTACCATTCCTTCTGAAACTATTCCAAACAATACAAAAAGAGGGAATCCTCACTCACTCATTTTATGGGACCAACATCATCCTGACACCAAAGCCTGGCAGAGACACAACTAAAAAAGAAAATTTCAGGCCAATATCCATGATGAACATTGATGTGAAAATTTTCAATAAAATACTGACAAACAAAATGCAACAGCATATTTAAAAGCTTATCCATCATGATCTAGTTGGCTTCATCCCGGGGATGCAAGGCTAGTTCAACATATGCGAGTCTATAAACGTAATCCACCACATAAACAGAACCAAAGACAAAAACCACATGATCATCTCAACAGATGCAGAAAAGGCCTTTAACAAAATTCAACAGCCCTTTATGCTAAAAACCCTCAATAAACTAGGTATCGATGGAATTTATCTCAAAATAATTAAAGCTATTTATGACAAACCCATAGCCAATATCATACTGAATGGGCAAAAACTGGAATCATTCCCTTTGAAAACTGGTACTAGACAAGAGTGCCCTTTCTCACCACTCTTATTCAATGTAGTATTGGAATTTCTGGCCAGAGAAATCAGGCAAGAAAAAGAAATAAAGCGTATTCAATTCGGAAAGGAGGAAGTCAAATTGTCTCTATTTGCAGACTACATGATTGTATATTTAAAATACTCCATCGTCTCAGCGCAAAATCTCCTTAAGACGATAAGCAATTTTGGCAAAGTCTCAGGATACAAAATCAACGTGCAGAAATCACAAGTATTCCTATACACCAATAACAGACAAACAAAGAGTCAAATCATAAGTGAATTCCCATTCACAATTGCTACACACAGAATAAAATACCTAGGAATACAACTAACAAGGGATGTGAAGGACCTCTTCAAGGAGAACTACAAACCATTTCTTGGTTTTAAATGCAATCCATGAATATTTGATTTTCAGTTTAAATTAATAATAGATGTTTTGCATGGCTTTTGGCATATACTAAAATGGTTGTGTGATATTTTACACTTTAGTGTGTGATAAACTATAAAAGCAAACTATCAGTGATGCCTGGGTATTAATGTATTCATTCAACAAACTTTTGCTGAGCTCTGTTGTCAGCACTGCTAGAGATGCACTGGTGAAGCAAGCCGATGATTTCTTTGCTCTTATCAAACTCCATTTTCACTGGAATTACAGTCAAAATGGAAATTGATTCTAATGTAGTAACATATTATGTATGCTAAAATTGTATTTAAGAATTCTGGATCCATGGTAGGGAATAAAACGGTTAACAGTGGGTCTGTAATTTGGTTTCTTTCACCTTAGGGATATTTTAATTGGCTTTGATCTCAACTTGACCTCTTTATTAAAATACTGATAGAATTTACTAGCTAGAAGATAAACTCCTCCAGAACTTATCTAAGGATTTCTTTTCTCAGGTATACACATCTGTTTGGATTGTTCCTTGTAAATAACTAGTCTATGTATTAATGAGCTGACTAAAGAATACAAGTTAGTTACCTAGGCCTTCTGGCTACTTGGCTAGCAAAATGCAAAACAAGAAGCCCCAAAATGAAGTGAATTTCTTGGCCTAACTTTTACCACTCACAGTTGTCCTTGTTATTCCATACGAACATATCTTGACATGAAAGCTGTAGCTCATGGACCTGGAAAGTTTCAATATCAATGTGGTATCCACTGAGGCTTGTTTTGGGTATCCTTTGCTAATCATTGGCAAATCGTAGTTCTGGGTAAGATCTCTCTTGTATAAATCTGATTGACAATTCATCTCTGTATGTAGTCACAACTAAAACGTGTCATCCTGGGTTTTTCCCAACTCCTCTCAGCAGATACAACCCCATCTGCTTTCTAACCAAGAGGACAGTAACAATTCAATTCAACAAACACATATTAAATATCTGAGAATATACCAGGCACTGAGAATACAAAGACAAATCAATTACATTTCTGGCCTTCATTCAATTACAGACCACTGAGTCTAGAAACAACAGACTCTTGAAAACTGGAGAATGAAATTTGTCTTGTTGTTATGAGTTTAGTATGAGGTGCGCCTAAAATGAATGCTTGTGGTCAGCACACAAACCAAACTGCAATTTCCCTCAAAATCCAAATCCCACCACCACCAATGTCTTTACAATAAATATAACAGAGGTTCTGGCATCATCTCTGTTTGTTTAACCCTTTTCCTTAACAAAACAGGAGTCTTGCTGGAGAGATTTTTCAGGCATTGCAAGAGCTGTCAGTGCCCAACTCTAGCCTCAGGGCTTCCCCTGGAGTTCTCCTAGGTGAGTTCCTATATAAACTGCATCCTGTGTTTCTTGCCTGCAGGTATTCTTTGGTCATAGACGTCTGCTGGGCCTGTTCTGAGAGGACCCCCCCAACTCCGGGTTTGAGCCCAATTGACCACAGGCTTTCTATTTGATTGACTTTCCTCTTTTTCCCTCTCTCATTTCCCCAGTCTCTCACCATACTTCTTCAGATCGCCTTACAAATCAGCTATCTGCACATGTATCCTTATCTCTGGGCCTAATTTGGGAGAATCCGAAGTAAGACAATAGGAATTTCTGCAAATTTCTTGGCTGTGCACAGTCACTTCTCCCCGGGATTAAGTCCCATCCCAATCCCCTTAGCCAATATCCAGAGATCTGTTAAAGAAGTCGAGAGAAACAAACTCACCATAATATTCCCTTTGCTCTCCACATATTGGGTAATTTGGGTGTTTCTAGTAGACTCATTTGCCACAGTTTCTTTAGGCACTGCACATTAGGCAGATGTTTAACAAATCAGTCCATTTCTAAAGCCAGATAACATCTGATAGCCCTGATACCACTATGTAAGTTCCTCTCACTACTCACTACAATAATCTGTAGACCTATACAACACTTTTAGCAAGATACTGTTTATACCTCTCCATTGTTTGTCCCCTTCATTACGTAATAATACTTTTAAGGATGCAGAGCATTTTGCATTCAGTGCCTGACACAAAGAGGCTTTCAAAAAATAGTCCACATATAAATGAATGAGCAAATAGCCAATATCCCACTAAACATCTCCAAACAGTGTGTCCAACAGCTTTTCAATTTCAGCATATTAACAACCGAATTCAACATCTCCTCCCTAAGCTTTCCCCTCTTTTGACTTCATACTTCAGTGAATGGTATTATCATTGTTTTTATCTCACTGATTTAAGTCGAAACAATTTATATAATATGCAAATGATGTATTCCTAATGATTTGGTAGAAATTTTATGCAAACTACATGGATCTGGTGGCAATTTTAGGGATAGATCTTTGACATGTTCTTCAATTTTTTTCCTATGGATATAAGTTATAATGAATTACGTAGTATTATGCTATTTTTATATTTTTTTATTTGTGATTTTATTTACTTTTTAATTAATTGAGCCGCTGATGTATATGTTTTGTCAATTTTGGTCATGAATTAACTACTAATTATCAATCTCTTCATAGTTTTCTATTTTATGTATGTATTTCAGTGTAGGCTGTCACTTTCCTTATTTTTTTTTACTTATTTTTATTTTTTCTGTATTTTATGTTATTTTTCTGTGTTTTCTGTGTTCTGAATTCATTGTTTTCGTATTTCTTATTCTTATTTTTATATTTCTTATCTTATTACTATGCATATTCTGAGAGAAAGGAATTTAACTGTTTGGCTGATACACATTAATTTTGATGTTACATTTACATTTTTATTGCTATTATTGTACTGTATTTCCTTCCCGATCCAGAAATTATTTAGAGAGTGCTCCATTTCCCTGTGGGTGTCCTGTGTTACAATTTTTAACATTTTTACTGATCTTAAAATGAAGTATTGGTTTGGTGTAAAAATAATTGTAGTTTTTGCCGTTGAAAGTAATGACAAAAACCACAACAACTTTTGTTATTTCA
>NW_016107842.1:111783-115133 GCF_001604975.1 Cebus imitator
AAAAAAAAAAAACTATATATATATATGAAAATCGAAGAGGAAAGTGACATGCAAGCAGAGTAAACCTCTCTGATGACTCTCAGAAATCTATCCAGGTTTTTTATTTTGTTTTGTTTTTTAAATGTTTGTAGTACTATAGTTGTTACACATGAATTCAATATTTTGGCTTGGATTGTTTCTTTTTTACCGTGATCATCAATTTGCTTGTAAAATTTACTTTCTCCAATACCGAAATAACAACTCTTAGCCTCATAGTCTACATTAACGAATAGACCTTAGATAGTCCAATTATTTTTTTGTGTATAAATGCACACTCATCTTGTATGTCTTGTTTTGATTTTGTATTTAATATAGCTGATGACCTTTCTTATGCACATTTAATGTTATGATTGATTTTATATCATTCTCTGTCACTCTCTGTTCATTTTTTGATGTTATTGACTTGCTCTTTGTATTCATCTGTTTCTGTAGATGACTTCAAAATGCTTACACTGAGCCACAAAATAATTTGATCTACTTGTCTAATATCATTATATGCCACTAACATTTGTCTGAAACTTTAAGTTTCATAAAGCATTCTTATAAAGCATCATTATGTGCATATTAATCCAATTGCCTCCAATATTTCCTAGTAGAAATATCAATTGCTATTCCCAAGACTTGCCCTGTCCTACTCTTGTATCTGAGTAACCAGAGAATAAGACTAATGTGGGCGGGCCTCATCCAATTAATTAAAGACCTAAGTAGAATGAAAAGGCTAAGTAAGAGGAAACGTATGCTGCCTGAATGCTTTGAGTCAGGTCATTGGTTCTTTCCTGTCTTCAGACTCAAGTATCAGCTCTTTCTGGGTCTCAAGCCTGACAGCATTTGAACAGAACTATACCATTGACTCTCCTGGGCCTTCAGCTTGCTAATCTCAAATCTTGGGACATGTCAGCTTCCATAACTGTGTGAGCCAATTTCTTATATCTTTGTCTCTCTCATATATGTATGTATATATATATATATATAGCAATCCTGAATTGTTATTGTTGGGAATGTGATCTGCCATATTATTTAAACACCAGAAGAGGCCCAAATGATGTCTAATATACATTGGCAATAATAGCAGGAGTGTCTTCCTATATTTTAACTATGTCCTACTGTGTTGTTCTCAGTAGAAAAGAATATCCATGCTCCATAAAAATTTCATCATATTTCTGAAAACCATTTATAAATCCTCCTCAGGCGTCCTCTCCTTTATTCTGAAGCATTTCACTTTCTTTATCCTCTCCTCGTAGGTCTTAACTTTATTTCTTCGTTTTCTCATGAACCCTACCAATGTCTTCCCCAACCTTTATGTTTTATAAGTAATGAATTGCACAGCACTCAAGCATGTAAGTCTGTCTTCCAATATTGTGGTCAGTTTGTTCCTTGTCAGAATCCAGATACCATTTCCTGATTTCCTTACATCTAGACAGATGTTCCCTGTTCTCTCTCTCTGGGCCTATTTTATTCCTCCCCTGGTCATTCTTTCCTCCAATGACTTTTCCAGTGTACCAGCTTCACTTTAAATTCTGATATGTGTGTCTATGTGTGCCTGTGCAACCATTATTATAGTCATCCATTTAACATGTAACTTACTCAGTTGTGTCAAACTGGTTAGAAATAGGAACAGAATTGGCCAACAAATAGAGTTACCTATAGAACTTGTCAAAGGTTTCCGCTCACTCACATCCTCTGCTCAGCTTATTTTTCATTGTTTTTTTTTTTTTTTTAAAGAACATCCTGTACTCCATCACCCATGAGAATATCAAACAACTTATTCCCAAACTAACCATTAAAGGATCCCACTTAACAATCTATCTAAGGAATAGCACTTCATTAATATACCCCAATTTGAATTATGTGCCTTAGGAAAATGGGTAGCAGTCCATAGCCATCTAGCATGCACAATGTTCCCTTCCGTCTCTATGAGTTTTCTTCCAGTCATTTGAGATTACTGTTATCACCTCTCTTTCATTTACCAAGCCTGTCTCTCTGTCATAGAAGGAAATTGGATTTGAGAATGCTTGCTTTTCTGAAGCCACACTAGTTACTGACCAATATGCTCCATAACTCAGGGTATATACAATTTGATCTTATGATAAGTCATTCGCTCGTTTGCCATGTATTTTGTAAAAAGCTAATTTAGTGATGTGTTAGTTTTAAGTAGAGGAAGTCAATACTGGAATATATTCACATTTGTATTTGCATCTTTTATGAGTTTGCAAAATTATACTAAGCCTTGAACCCACTTATCACAGAATGAAAATAAAGTGCCTCTCTTTAATTTGACTCCTGACTTCTTATACAGCTAAGCAGATGGGCTTAACAGAGCTGGAAAAAGGACTGTTGTTACTGATATAAACAGCTAGTTCTGCACTGTAATCTTTAGATTTTTTTTTTTTTAGAACAGGCGGCTATTTCAGCCAATGCTTCTTTCGTGGAAGAATTCATAATAAAAACTGTGTGTTCATCATGCATGTTATCTTAAAACTGCAGTCCCCTTTCAGAGGCAAAGAACATTTGGATTTTGTTTATTCTTTTAAAATTTGAACAAGTAACATATGCCCTTAGTAAAAAATAAAATAATCTGAAGGATTTATAATGAAAAACAACAATTCCTCCTACTCTCTGCCATGCACAGACATACATCAGTCCCACTCTCCAGAAGCAAACTCTTAATAATAGGTTTAATTTTTATTTTTTCTGGTAATTCTGTTCCCAACTCTTCATAAAATTTATCTCACTCTATCCTCCTTCCAATTTGGGGTAGTATTAATTTTAGTCTTCTTGGAAGGGTTTAACTTGCTAAATTCAAAATTGTTTTTCCTTTATTCATCTTTCCATTGTCTCTTATCTTCCAGAATGTTAAAGAGAAATCTGATTTCCTATATTTTTTGCAGGCAAATTCCTGCCCCTGCCCTCAAAGCTTTTAAGATCTTCTTTTATCTGCTATATCCTAAAATTGTATAATGTTAGTCTAGCTTTATGTCTTTTTCCATTTATTTCTCCATATTCATTGGATCCCTTCAATATTATGAACATTTTTTTTTCATCTTTAGGAAATGTATTTCCAATATGTCTTTGATTATTTCTTCCCCTTTATTTTATGTTCTCTTTCTAGAACTGCTATTAGCTAGATGTTAGTTCTCCCACATGCATCCTATGTGTTGCTTATCTTTTCTCATATTTGCTATAGATTTTCTCTCTATTCTGAGAGTCGTCATTGACTTCATCCTCTAAAATTTCTATTCAAAATTATAAGGTTGGGCACAGTGGCTCATGTCTGTAATCCCAGCACTTTGGGAGGCCGAGGTGGGTGGATC
>NW_016107842.1:115403-122300 GCF_001604975.1 Cebus imitator
TTCTTATTCTTTAATTTTCTTTTCCATATTTTTCTGCTTTTGTGTTATAGTCAGTATCACCTCATCACTCTCAGGATACTAACTAGAGACTTTTTGTGTGTTAATCTGTTTCCAGAACCACCTGTTTTTTCTAGGGTCAATTGGTCTCTTATCTCTATTATCTCTTAATCTGTTGCTGTTTTTGTCACATGTCTGCTGGTCTTTGGTTATGCTTTCATAATTAAAGCCAGTTGGTGGCCTACTTGTAGATCTTAACCTGCTACACATTTTACTGGATAAAGATTCTCTGTACATAGATGGGGATTGTTAACAGGGAGATTGCATTTTAAAAGGCCCCCAAATTTGAGAATAGGGATACCAGCATACACCACAGTAGTCCTATTTCTTCCCAGGAAATTTTTTCATTTTCATTAAATGAAAGTATTTCCAGATTGTGAAGTTTGTTCATGTGTTTTTTTGTTTCATTTTGTTTTTGAGACAGGATCCTACTCTGTCACACAGGCTAGAGTGCAGTGGTGGAATTGTAGCTCACTATCAATTTGAACTGCTGGGCTCGAGCGATCGTCTCACCTCAGCCTCCCAAATAGCTAGGACTATATGTACATACCACCATGCCCAGCTAACTTTTACTTTTTCCATTTTTTTTTCCTTTTTTTTTTGATATGGAGTCTTGCTCTGTTGCCCAGGCTGAAGTGCAGTGGCGCAATCTCGGCTCACTGCAACCTCTGTCTCCCAGGTTCAAGTGATTCTCCTGCCTCAGCCTCCCGAGTAGCTGGGACTACAGGTACCCGCCATCATGCCCAGCTAATTTTTGTTGTTTTGTAGAGACAAGGTTTCACCATGTAGGCCAGGCTGATATTGAACTCCTGACCTCAGGTCATTCGCCCATCTCAGCCTCCCAAAGTGCTGGGATTTCAGGCATGAGCCACCACACCCAGCCTACGTTTTGCAATTTTCTATAGTGACAGGGTCTTGTTATATTGCCCAAGCTGTTCTTGAGCTCATGACCTCAAGCAATTCTTCTGCCTTGGCCTCCCAAATCAATGGAATTACATGTGTACGCTACCATGCCTTGCCATTTCATTTTTTATTTTGTCTAAGAGTAAAAAGCTGAATGACTTACCCTCTGCCTGACTGAACACTGTGAAGGTGAGATATTGGATTATGGGGAGTCAATTGGTACAATCATTCTGTAGATAATGTTTTGTATAATACTTCCCCCCATCCACTCCCTTTTAAAGTACATTACCATTTTACGACTTCCATTATTCCTGCTAACTTTGAGCCTGGAACTCTCCAAGAATTATCTGGGAAAATCAACTTCCCCTCTTCTTACAGACTCCTGCCGCATTTCCTAGCCTGCTGTTTCCCACTTTGTTTTGTCTGTCAACACACATACATCCTCTTTCTTGGATGGCATACATTTCTTTCTTCTAAAATTTGAGATTCTCTTCCATATTTGGGGTTTATTCCTTTAGTATTATTTTATTTCCCTCCCAGGAGGGAGGGAAAAAAAAACACCTAGGTCTAGTCTGTGTTCTTGAACTAGAAGACAGGATAGATTCTTCTGCTGCTCTTCCAGTAAGGAAGAAATGGCATTAGTCTACAGCAGTGACTAACAATGCGTGGGCACTGGAACCTGGGCATTGGCATCATTTGGAAATGTACTAGAAATGCAATTTGTTCAGCCTCCTGAATCAGAAAGTCTTGGGGTACAGCCCAGTGTTCCATGTTCAACAAGACCTGATTTGTTGCATGCTCACATTTGAGAACATCTAACTACACACATGCTTATCCATCTCCCTATGGCTAAGGATATCTATTTGGAACTCCATTAGACAGGCTCTCTTGAGTCCAGCCTGATTCCCAAAAGTTGCATCCCTCTTCCTTTGTCTAAGATCCACTGATTTCCACATGAAGCCTTCCCTCTAGTCCTAGGTGCAAAAAAAATGCAGCAGCACAGGCTCAGCTGTGATATTGGGACCAAGTCTGAAGCCTTTGACTCACCTTGTTTCAATTCCCATATAGTATCCCATTTCTGATAACTGAACATCTGTCTTCAACCCTGTTTTGATCATCATACTGTCTCAGAACCTCCAGGAGACTGTGCTACTAGCTCCTACTCCACTGGCTTTGGTTATTCCTGATACACAATTCAGCAAAGCAGCGAGAAATACGTGTCCTGCTTGACTTTATCTCTCTTTCCAGATTCTTCATCATGATGTTCTGCCCACTTGTCAAAACACCTAGATATTGTGTTTTCCTGCTATGCGGTATTGCATCTTCTACTGGCACTTGTCCTTGTGTCTGACAACTCAGGCCTGATGGTGATCCAATATGTAACCACAAAGGAGAAATCAACCAATAACCTTGGTAGCATTTACTCTGCACCCTAATCAAAGAAGCTGACTGGTCACCTACAAAATCGATCCGCAGCTGACACAGGCAATTATGTGTGGCATGCCATTTTTAGAGTGCCATTTGTGAGTATATTCAGACAGGATCTAAGGAGGAAATGTGCATTTGCCAGGTGACCTGCAGAGCAGCCTGCTGGGGAAGAGTAAACAAGGGGAATACTGACCTTTCAGTCACAGGAAATGACACCTTGGCCTCCCTCGTGGGAGTTTCTCTCACTTGCTTTGGTAGAGGCCTTCCTGCTCCATCTGTAGTGATCTTGGCAGGGATTAATAGAGTTTATGGCAAACAGCAATGAGCAATTATTATCTCACACTGAGAAAAATAGGGGGAAAGAGCTCGGGAGAAGAGGAAACAAACTCCCTGGATAACGTGCATGTGAGGACTAAGCTCTGATTTCCTTTATCTTGCCCAAATTCCTATCTAAGTGGCTTGAGGACTCATGCCCTACAAACCATAAATTCTCATCAGATGGCTTTTATTTAAACCTATATATCATGACTTACTTTCCAGTCAGACTCTGGCATAACATTATGTGACAAAGAAGAAAGTTAAAGTATTTTACCCCAAAACATGTTTCTTTGACATATTTTGATTTTTTTTTTTTTGAGACGGAGTTTCACTCTTGTTGCCTAAACTGCAGTGCAATGGTACAGTTTCAACTCACTGCAACCTTTGCCACCAGGGTTCAAGTAATTCTCCTGCCTCAGCTTCCTGAGTAGCTGGGATTGCAGGCACCTGCCACCATGCCTGACTAATTTTTTGAATTTTTAGTAGATATGGGGTTTCACCATGTTGGCCAGGCTGGTCTCAAACTCCTGACCTCAGGTGATCCAGCTGCCTCAGCCTCCCAAAGTGCTGGGATTACAGGAGTGAGCCACCACCACCTCTTTGCCATATTTTGAAATATCCCTGCAAAGCTGTCTTTTGTAGGGGAAAATCCACCTTTGTAAAGAATCTCTATTAACATAGCCAGATCTTTTTCTTCCAGGCCCTCCCGGTCCTGAAGAGATTAACTAAGAGTCTAGCACCTTTTAAAGGTCTGACTAGGAAACATTTGTCATCTATTCTCTCTAAAGGCAGCCACTATAAGACTTCAAAAGAAACTTGGTCTCCACAATCTTTTATCTTAACCTGAACATTTCTCTTCTATTATCTCAGATCTTTAGACAAACTCATCCAATCATCAACCACAAAAATGTGTAAATTTACCTGTAGCCTGGAATCCCACCACCCAACTTTGAATTGTACTGCCTTTCTGGACCAAACCAAAGTATTTCTTAAAAGTATTTACTTGATGTCACATGCCTCTTTAAAATGTATAAAACCAAACTGCACTCTGACCACCTAGGGCACATGTCCTTGAGACCTCCTGAGAGCTGTGTCATGGGCCATGTCACTCATATTTGGCTCAGAAGAAATCTCATCAAATATTTTACAGAGTTTGACTCTTTCCATCAACACAGGTTTCCGGCAACCTACCAAACCATAAGCAGTGTGTTCATTCCACTGGACCTTCCCTTCCTTCCCTGAATCCAAAAACTGTAGAGGTACCTTCTTTTTCAATGTGTACTTTTTTCTTCACTGTATTTATAGGACAAACAAAGGGAATTTCTGATTCTAAGGCATGTAATCTAATGAATGAAGGGATCTTTTTTGCTTTAAGAGAATCACTCAATGGAGCCATTAAGAGATAAAACACGATAACCAAGGCCCTCATTTCTAGACCAATTAATAGTATAATGAGCATTATGGATTAAAATCCTTTCTGGTTCAGATTTTGTATAATTTATTCAGTGAAAGTGATGGATAAGCAATTGAAAGAATGTTATTGCAAATAAAATTTCGAAGTGGAATAATTTCTTTGAAGAATTCACACAATCAAGTAACATATTATCAGTAACATATCAAGGTGCCATAGAAACATACTATGAGAGAGAGGGATAATGTACCATTCAACCTGCTGAATCTCCGGCAATGTGACATGGCCTAGAGAATCCTGTTATGTGGATTTATATATACATTTCCATTTACTGCTTGAATAAAAATATAAACAATTTGAGTGTTTATTCTTGGAAAACATTGTGCTAGGTACTGGGGAGTTATAAAAATGAATGTATTTGTATTCTGAATGAGATCACCGAACTATTGCTGATAAAAAATACATGAACACAGCCTGGCGTGGTACATCACGCCTGTAATCTCAGCACTTTGGTAGGCTGAGGAGGGTGGATCACAAGGTCAGGAGTTCAAGACCAGCCTGGCCAACATAGTGAAACCCAGTCTCTACTAAAAATATATATATAAAAAAAATACATAAACACATTGAAGAGAAACCATAAAATGCATTTGGGTGCTAGGAATGTTTTGCTGTAGGGAGGCAACAACTCCTTGTGCCTTCATGTACCACGTCTTTAATACTCATCAATTTCAAAAGAGTAGTGTAAATGTGGTGTTACCTGCTTTTCAATGCACCTCACACAACCCTCTGGCTAATACTGAAATGGTTTGTATTTTTAATCCTTGTATGCAAACACATTAGGGAAAGTGGACAAATTACAGAGAGAAAATAAAAAGACCTCATATTGTAATATTTTCTTATTTTTTTGTTTCTATTCCTATTTGTTATATATTATAGAAATTCAAGGGGAAAAAGAACTAAAATCATGAAAATTTCTGGACTCTAATTTTTGTTGCAATGTTTCTTGTCAGAAAACATAGTTAATCATTGGAATTACAACAACATGTGGATTTCCTATCCCCAAAGTTACTTTGCATTTCACGGGACTTATAGAATATGAGAAAGCCTACAAGTTGTTTAAGTTGTACACTATACAAATTTACATAAGTTATATACAAATCTACATAAGTTGTGTACAAATCTACAAGTCTACATAAAGTTAAGTTGTACACTATACAAATCTAGGGTATGATATTCCTTTAGTCTATTATGTGAATGGGCAACCTTTGGAGTCATGGATTTCTGCATTCCTGAAAGTTGCTTAACTTCATAGAGGTAATTTGGATGTAAATGTGAAGGTATAATCTAGCAGAATGCCTGACCATTACATTATTTGCATCCATATACCTGAAATACACCACCAAATGGTATTAGTTTCATTCTATCAAATATTATCACCATAACTTGCCGCTACTTAAATGAAAATCTCTTATTTGAAATCTCTCAGTACTTCATCCTCCCACCCTCCAGCTACTATACCATACAAGGTAGGTTGGAAAGAACCATGTGACTCAAGGGCATGTCTGGCTTATCTCTAGTATTAGTAAAGACACTGGATCTATGACAATTTCATTAGAAAACAGATAACATTTACAGCCATATTCCATTTCATGCCTGGAAGGAAGATACCCTTCACAAACAGCATTTCATATTCCAGGAAAACATACAAGTATGTCCCAGAAACTTCTAGGAAATGAATGCAGAATACACCATACGCATGTTGAAGGTAAATTTTGGAAAGATGATTTTTCATTGATTCCTTGTTTCCCTAATGAGTAAAAGTGTTTCATAATCTCTCAGTCCTTGTCCTCTTGTGACAGTCAACTTCTGATTACCAATGACAGGAATGACAGGAGCATAAGCACAGATGCAAAACACTGTTCAATTCATGTGATTTTTCCTGATTTCTGAAGTGGTATTTAAAGCCAGTATTCTAAATACAAGAGTCAGAGCTGAAAGTTAGTTTTAAGTAAGCTTGAGAAATCTGATTTTATTTCTACATTTTGGTAGGATATTAATCCAGTAGTTTTCTGTTCTGGGGAAGCAAACATAATCCACTAACCTAGTGAAAGCCTTTGAAACATGTTCCCCTCCATGGACAAGGGGAGGTGACACAGGTCATCTGTTCATCTAACAACTTCCCTGACCAAGTTTAACATCAGGCATTTTGTACAAGTATCATTTTTAGCCATGCCATATTTTATTTGGTCCTGTTTCTATGAAGTTCTAAAAATACATAAATAGCTGAGCCTTCGAAGTTCTTGAGGGAACAACCAATCGTCCAAGTCTACCCCAAAAATCTATGGTCAGGGTTAACCGACCACAGTCTTCACTTGGGTCACAAAAGGATATGAAATAGTGTAAGTGACAACAATGTAGACTCCAGTGAAGCAGAGGGAGCTCACTAACAAATGATCACAATTAAACAGGCTCAAGGAAAGCAATTGGGACAAGTCACTTGGGAGACATATTGAAAAGAAAATGTAACTTGGTGTAAAGGGGAGAGAAGTGGTTTCAGAAATAGAATTTGCTTCAAATCTCAAGCCCACTACTTACCACCTGGATGACCTTGAGCCAATCACTAAAACTGTGAGACTCAGTTTCCTCAGCTGTAAAATTGAGATAATTCCTGTCCTGTGACTTCCAGGATAGTAGGGTTGTTGAAAGGGCAAAAATTAAACAGTAGATGCAAATATATTTTGTGAACAACAAAGAACTATACAAAACTAAGAAATCCATTT
>NW_016107842.1:122369-147371 GCF_001604975.1 Cebus imitator
GAAAACAAAACAAAACAAAAAAGAACAAGGTTACTTGTCATTCCAATCCCAAGATATTTGGTGAGCACACGTCTTTAGTCCCAATGGAGTCAATACTAAGCCTTAATAGAAATCATTTTCTCTTATCTTATGTAAGCTTTCATATTCACTAATGTTTAGAAGCAGCAATAACTTATTAAATAAAAGTCTACCAGTAGCAGAGATTATTAATTGTCTACCACACATTCACTCTTCTTCCTCATAACAGAAACCTTGAATTACTGATGACAGCAATATATGAAGGAAGAAAGAGGAGGCAAGTTAAAGAGACAGAGGGAGGGAGAAGGAAAATAGTGAGGAAGCCCACAATTTTCAGCATACTATAGTGATAGTCAATGAGATAGAAGCAAAGTCCCTAGGTGGGGCATCTAGGAACTCTTTAAAGGGGACTGATTCAAGTGGCATCATATATCTTTCCTTCTTCCGGCTGCCCAGAACGTGGTTGTGAAGATTGAAGTTACAGCAGCCATCTTTCACAGATGGAAGCCAAGAACTAACGTGGCAAGGAGAATGATCAGAAGAGCAGGCGAAACCAGCATATCTGCCCTGGACTGCCACAAGAGAAAAATAAACGTTCATTTCATTTAAGTCATCATTATTTGAGTTTACATGTTTCTATTCTTTCTTATTAATACTTGATCTATTTATTACATATAATAATGTATTACAGATGTTTTTATTTCCAATTTCACTGTTACTATAGTGATAAGGTACTATGCAGACATTATTATATAATCAAGATTTAAAACTCGTTGGTAAGTTCCTATTTTATAAAACTAAACTTGGGTGAAGTAAGATATCACATCATTGCATCCAAGATTACTTCACATAAAATTCCCTGTCCCATTATCTTAATTAACATTGATAAGTTTTGTTTTGCTTTTCTATTTTTTTAATAGTACAGGCAACGCCAGAACATATTCTATTGGTTTGCACAGGGATTAATGTTGCCAAGACAGCTGGAGAAGCCTATAAGAGCTCATTGGACCTTGCAGTGAAGCTTTGTGTGTACTCAGGGAAAACAGCTGAGAACTATGAGGCCCAATTTACATAATAAGGACAAACTTGCATTTCAAAGCCACACTTAGTTCAAGCACCCAGTCTTCATACAGTGATAACAATATCTAGTAGCAAGTCGTCCAACTACCTCTCTAAATATTTATGCCAGATTTCAATGAGAAGCTACTCATCAACCTGGACTAGAATTAGTTTTGATGCACCAGTGAACTAAGCCACAGTCCCACTCATTTTCAGACATAACAGCATAATTCTTATTGTGATAAGTTGGCATCAGTGCAAATAGAGAGTAAATTATTCCATTTTTCCTACATTCAAAGGGATATCATTATGATAGTTTCTAATTTATATTATTTAAAAACTAGGTAAATCAAGTCACTTGTATACTACTTCACCATTCTGTCTTTGACTGAGGTTATTTGAATGAATGCCACTTGTTTTCTCTTCAAACTTATAAGACAGAAAGAGCATCTCAATCATATTGTTCAGCCCCCAAAGTACCTAGCACTGTGCTTCAGTAAAATTTGGTTCAATTGAATTCACTTGATCAATCAACATATTAATGTAATGACTTTTGTATTTGAGAGACAAACATGGTTTAAAGGTACAAAGAACCCCAGTTGCACCTCTCATTACCTCAGGAGCTGGGGTATATCAATCTCTCTAAGCCTTGCTTTCTCATTAATAAAAATGCAATAACATTCTTTGTCCAGCCCATCTGTTGGTGTCACTGGGTGGGTTAAATGAGGTAAATCTCTAAAATACCTTTGTAAGATATTATTATTCTTTGTTATGTGTGTGTCTCTACAGTGCAGCATATCCAAAATATTTTTTGTTTTCAGGTTCTTTGTGACAATATTAATTTTTCCTTTATTTATCCCCAGTGAATCTTTGCTTTGTTTGTGAAATCATATCCTCCACATACTACCTTGCAGCATTCTCACTGTTTCTATTCCATGCACACTAAATTTGGTCACTTCTCTAGTGGTGTCCTTCTAGCAGAAGAAAGGATTTTAGGCTTCCTCCTTACATAATTACTTCTTTCAGATATGAAGCAAGGTCAGAGAGAAAGTAGAGCCATCTATACATCTTCTGCAGAGGCCCTTAGCATTCAGTAATTCAAGGTAATCAGCAAGAAGGAAGAGAAATGGGGTAGTGGACTTTAGTGGGTTCCCTGCTTTCCTCACATGATTATTTTGTAAATGGATGTAAAAGTACCCTGTAAACTGCATATTTAGAGCAGCTGGAGAGATTTCTTCCTGGGCTGGATTTAATCAGTATGTCTTTGTTTGAAGAGTGGAGAGTTTTAGACCTCTGGCATACCCATATGCAAATGTGAATGCAGATTCCAAAACCTAAAAGAACATGTATTTGGATTAGAAACCATTTGGAATTAACAACATAGAAAACATGGAAACTGTACTTACACATGTTCTACATCAAAGCCTGACTTCAGGATTTTGGCTTAAAGTAATGGACAATTATCTGATTGAAAAAACCATGAAAATGAATCATTTAGTATCGCAACTGGTCTTCCTGAAACTATTTGAAAAATGCCAACTAGCTCAAGATCTAACTAATGCACATCAACAATATAATAATTATATGGTTCAAGATACTATGGATACTCATCAAAGAATAATATACCCTGCTCTCAACTAAATACAATCCTGTCAGGCCACCAGGAATTTAACTAAAATAAAATTAGGAAAGGCAGAAAAATATTTAAGACTGCTCCTCCTTCCTCATTTTTCCATGGGATAAAACCAAAGATTAAAATTTTATATTATCTTAATAACTGTTTTATTTACTTATTTATTTAGAGACAGAGTCTCTCTCTGTCACCCAGGCTGGAGTGCAGTGGCATGATCTCAGCTCACTGCAACCTCCACCTCCCAGGTTCAAATGATTCTAGTGCCTCAGCCTCCCAAGCAGCTGGGATTACAGGCACCCACCACCATGCCTAACTAATTTTTCTATTTTTAGTAGAGACAGGGTTTCAGCATGTTGGCCAGGCTGGTCTTGAACTCCTGACCTCAAGTGATCCGCCCACCGTGGCCTCCCAAAGTGTTGAGATTACAGGTGTGAGCCACCATGCTCACCCATAACTGTTTTAATTAGTATTTATTGAGCATGAGTTAATAGGAAGGATCAGATTACTAAATTAGACTCACATGAGCCAGAGTCAGCCCAACAACATGCTTTACTAATAACTTCAAGAATATAAACACTCAGAAGGCCTAGGTGAAGCAGGAAGTTCAAGACACAGCAAATAGGCTTTGCTTCCCAATCCCTTTCATCCCACATTAGAGATCCACTCACTGGCCTGTGGTCAAAGATGAGTTCTCCAACTCAGTTATGCAGTCACTTCATATAGCAGGGAGTATTTTATGTTATGAAACATCTCCATTTACAGCCAGATGGGTACATAGCTTACATGACATTTTCCGGGAGCCATGCTCTTTAAATACATGGACCCTAGATGTGTTTACCACAAGCAACTCTCAAGCAGAGACATCCTGCCAAAAGCAGTCCATAGAAATGAATTCTTCTCATAAACACCATTAGTCTACTCACCAGGAGATCATTTATTAGCATGTTTATAAGGAGATCAGGCCAGGTCACCTGACTTTTTATTTTCCCATGAACATTTCTCCAGTAATGAGAGACAAATAAAATGCAGACGAGCTGGGCTGAACTCCTCTGCTCCCAGAACATTCATCATGTTCCAAGTACACTGTTTAATTCTTCACATGTGTTACTTCACATAATCCTCTCAACTCCGTGAGGTAGGTCCCATCATTCCCTTTTCCAAATGAAGAAATTCAGGCATGTAAAGTTTATGCAACTTGCTGAAAGTCACGCAGCTATAATATGGCAAAACAAGAATTTAAATGCTAGCATGTTGACTTCAGACTCTGTGTTCTAAGGCATGATAGAACTCATTTCTGTAATTGTAGATATTTCTGTGCTCTTTCTTTTGAGACTTACACTGCACACTTAAGATTAAGAAAGACAAGGCTTCTATAAGTGACTTTTGATATCTTCAACTGTGGTGAATTAAAAGGGATACAAATTATTTTATATTCCTCCCATTGAGAGATGGGACCTATTTCCCCATTGCCTGAATCTGGACAGGCCTCTGCCTGTTTTCACAAATAGCTAAAATAGTGGAAGTGACACTGTGCCTAGCCTTTAGGATACTTGGGTCCTTGGTACCCTGAGCCACCATGGAGAAAGTTTTATTACTGTGATGGAGAGAACATTTAGAAATGCACTGAGTACAAAGGGAAAGTAACCTACCGGAGCCCATGTTTGCCATCATCCCTGCCAAGGTGCTAGAATGAGTGAAGTTGTCTTGAACCCTCCAGACCAAGCTAGCCACCAGCCAAATATCACTGAGTGACCACAATCAATAACACAAAGAGAAGAATCACCCAGCTAAAGCCTGCCTGAATTCCTGACTCACAAAATTATTAAAAAAGAGGCACTGCATCCCATTCTCCACAATGTACCTTGATCATGGAAAAAGACTCCCCAGAATAGTAGAAAAATGTTTTGCCATGAGAAAAAAGAAATGAGAAAACAAAGAAAAGGAGGCTTCTTCCTGTTTTCTCCACCAACTTATTCAAATTCTGTGGTTTTTTAAATAACAAAAGTAGAAGTGATAAACTGTATTTAATAAATTATATGCTCTTGTCTTAAAACTTAAGAGCATTCAAAGGCCCAAGAGTTCAGGAAGGTTAGTTCATAGGTGAGTCTGCAAGAGTCCAAAGCACAAGCAATGAGCATGGGTGAAAATTTTGAGAGGGTCACATGTTGTGTTTTCAAAGGGAAACTATGTGAGTGGTTTAAATTATACCAAAGAAAATATAATTGGTGCATATATGTTAACATTAACCACATCTACACTGTGCTAAATTTCTCAAAATGAAAATATGTCCATATTTCTCTGAGTAGGAGCTGTAGCTATTGCCTCAAGGTTAATGAACCTATTTGCCTGTCTCATGCCTAAGTCCCCATGACCTTCCAATTACGGACGGAGAATTTAACATAAATCCTAACCCTGCACAACCTCACAGCACAAATCTCACCCCTACTCTAAGATTTTTTCCCTTTTGTCTGCTTGACCTTCTTATTGCATCTTTTCTACCCCTAATACTCAGTAGCACATTACACACATTGTGGGGGCAAGAAAAGCAGTAACGATGTTAGCAATGGAGGCAGGATCATTCATTAGGGCCTGCTTCTACTGTTAGAGCTATCACACATTCTATCAGAATGTTAAGTCACGAAACATTTAGATCTTATATATGACATCTTACAGCACAGATTCTAATGGCCAAAGCCCTTAAAACCTGTACTGTAAGATGTCATATATATATTAAAGATAAATCTGGCCCACTTAAGTATGAAAATTAAGTACATTGGCCATCAAGTTGAACATTAACACAATAAATCACAAACATTTTATAAATGCAACTTTCTAAATAAATTACCTAGTCATTTATTCATCTGCTATTTATTTATTGGGTATGCATTTTCATGTTGCCTGAGTGGGCATTGTAACTGATATATTGTTCACAATAGCCCAGGAGTTAGGCATCATTTTACCCATTTGCCAGATGAGGAAACAGAAACTCCAAGAGAGTCAATGACTTAGACAATACTACATAGGCATCATCAAGCAGCAATAAAGAACATGGCTTTTTAATTGTCTTTGTCCATTTGTGCTGTTATAACAAAAAGATTTGAGACTGGGTAATCTATAAGAACAGAAATTTATTTCTCACAGTTCTAGAGGCTAAAAGTCCAAGATAAGTTTTGGTGCCTGGTGGGGGCTGATCTCTACTTCCAATATAGCTCCTTCTCACTGCATCTTCAAGAGGGGATCGATGCTGTGTCCCCCCATTGTAGAAGGACAAAAAAGCAAAAGGGAGGGAAGTATCTCCCTCATACCTCTTTTATAAGGGCACTAATCCCATTCATGAGAGCTGTGCCCTTATAACTTAATCACCTCCTCAAGGCAGCATGATTAAATCACATTGGTGATTAAGTTTTTGTATATGAATGGGGGGGCACATTTAGACCATAGCATTTATATTCAGTCTTTTTAATATTCCCAAACTGTAGCCAAGTTCTACCTAGAGATTTGTTCCTCATAACTGCAAAAGATTCATATTACTCACAGAAAAAGGAGAAAGGAAAACCAGCTTTCAACAACTTTATATAATTGTATGACTATAACAAAGCCACATTACATACAAGAACTAGGCCCTCTGACGACGAGAGTGTTTATTTTCCAAGAAGTTAAATATGGAGAAAACATCAGTAGGAAAGGCAACAATTGATTGTCTATAAATTCTACAATGCATATCACAAAATAAGTTCTCCAGTGAGATGCTATTTTACAGTGGCCTAGGTAATGTGTCCGTGGCAGAAGCTACTGGTGTCTCAACTATCACCTCTCAGCCTATGTCAGAAGTCACTTACAGCCTTGTGGATAGTTTCTGTTTATGTCAAAATCTTCCTACAGCAAGCAGCTATGTTACTCAGTCCAAATAATTTTTCTGGCCCATTAGTATGCTCAACACTGTGAGGCACGCCTGAACGACCAAGGAATTAACACCCCAAGAGCAGCCCTTAACCAATGTGCGACAGGAAGTAGTCAATAAAAACCTTAGCTTCCTATTCTTCAGTTAAGCAATTCCAGTGTGTGTTCCAAATAGATTTCAAAAGGTTCCTGGTGAGATTGAGTCCCAGTTACACACAGCGGTGACCTGCTCATGAACACACCCTTTAGCAGTTCTTCTCCTTTCCTTGTTTTACTTCTCCATACCCTTGCTGAACATCCTGGGATCATCTCCCATAAAAACTACTGGTACCCTCCAACAAAGCGTGTTTTTCAAAGACAGCTACACCAATATATCCCATTCCATGTGCTATTCTTACAATGTGACATTGGTACTTTTTCATGGAGAGGTAGAGTGTATATTTTTCCCTTTGAATCTGGGTTGCCCTGTGATTATGGCAGAAGAAACATACATTATTGCTAAAGCTAGATCATAACAGGCAGTACAGTTCCCATCTGGCCTTTTTGAGAGGCTCACTCTTGGAGCCCAGCTACTCTGCTATGAGGAAGCCAAACAGTTACATAGAAAGGCCAGATGTAGGTGCTCCAGACCATAACCCCAGCTAAGATCCCAGCCAGCCTCCAGGAACAATGTCAAACATGTGATTAAGTGTTCAAATGATTCTTGTGCTAGCTAGAAGCAGAGCAGAGGCAAGATGTTCCCATTGGGCCATACTTAAATTACAGATTAAGGATGAAAATAAATGTTGTCATTGTTTTAAGACATTAGATATTGGAGGAGTTCATTACTTAGCCATAGATAACCAGACATACCCAAATTCTCATCTTAGGGTCTGCTTTGGGAAGAACCCCAAACTAAGACAGTATCCAAGGTCATTCAAACACTCAATGGCAATAACTTAAATGTGAACCCAAACTGCCTACTCAGAGCCCACAGCAAGTCCACTACACCCCACTGACTGCTCATTCAGTCAAGTACCTATTTGCTCTCTTAAATATAGAGGCCCCAGTGTCCCTAAGGAAGAAGGCATGAGGGCATTGTGCTTCTCACAATTCTTACTATATAATGAATACTAAATCTGAATACAAAACAGTCCTGGATGATTGTCCCTCAATTATTTTCACTGTTCTTAACTCTGACATCCTAAATCCTACTTATTCTCGGTACTTTTGCCAGTTTCAACACAGGAAAAAACTTAAAGGACACTACTGCAAAGGAGAAGAACAATATAAATAGCTAATTACAGGTTTTGATAGGTTTTACTTTTCATCAGAGTATTCTCAGCTGAGCAGTAAAATCTAGGCACATTCTCAACAAATTACAGATTTTTAAAAAGTGAATAGTGATTCATCTAGATTTCTGTCCAATGTAGAGTTTGGATTAACATTGCTAACAAAAGGGTATAGATCTGGAAACAGACTGTATTTTCTTAAGGACTTTTTACTCAATAGATTTGTCTTCTTAAGAGGAGTAGATTACTAAAATTAATCTATAAAGATAAAATTCAGAATCTGATCCAAAATATAATTGTAATTCTCACTACTAAAACCAAATTAAAATGCAATTCCAATATTGTTACTCCCTAAAAACATTACCCACCACATTAAATCCACTGCAGCACATTCAAGTGAAGACCTGATAAAGTAGTTAGCACATGAAAAGAATAAATCTTTACTTTTCTAAAGTTCTCTGCAGCATTATGAACACAGTATTATTGTAACTTACCAGAGGTTAACTACAAGAACATCAATTTCAAAGGTACAAAACAACTCTATCAAACCTCTCAAACTGTCATTGAGACTTTCTTTGTAAAGTATGCTGCTACAGCTATTTTAGTGGGTATATCTAACCTAACTGAATTTCTTTTGATAACATTTATTTACTGAAATAAGATGTCTGTTTTAACTGTATCACTCAACCTTTGGCATTTGTCTACTTCATCCACGATTAATTTAAGAGCCAGCTGGCACTTTCCTTAATGCTAACATATTTGCTTAATAAAATATACCTTAAGATTAGTTTCTGGCCCATTCTTCCATTTTGAAACAAAACAATGATCAATAAAATGCATTTTTTGAAGATGTTAATAGATTTCAACCAAATCTAATTAGAGGTAGAGTTTGAGAGATTTCACTAAGTGAAGTCTGGTCCATTTATCTATTTAACAGCAGTGATAAAAAGAGTACTTCTACATATACAGATAATTGCAAGAATCATTTATTGAGCACTGAATCCCTAGAAGGTATAATCTTTATGAAATGAATCCTTTGTCATGTAGGAACTTGCTTTCTGTTGGGTTATGGGTTTTGGTCAGAATGTTTTCTGAGATGGAATCAAAATCATTAAAATCTCTTTCAGTTGCATGCAATTTCTCAGCTGTACCCAAGACTTCTGTGACTCAAAGAATTTCCCCATAAAAGATGTCTTATTTTGTATCAAAAAGTCAAATAAACATTTTGTATTATAACTACTGTTTTTCTAGCTTTCTGTGAAATTTTAACATATAGTACTGTTATAAGATCTATTACTTTTGAATTTCTTATCTGGGCTGTTGCAGCAGAGTTAAGAGAAAATATTAATAGCATCTGAAAATTAACAGCATATTAGTGATGGTTATGCCCTATGGTTAATGAGCACGTGGTAGACCCACCTTTCCTTAATTGTAAAAAGGGGGTGATCATTGTGTTTCTTCTCCTCAAATGTTGGTAGGAGTTATATCTAAGGGATGAAGTGCCATTGAATCCTACTACAGTATGTAAGAAATTAGCTGCCTGCCCCCTTGGAGGACCGTCATCACTACATCCTCAACTTGGAAGGACCTTTGGGTCTTATAATCCAGTCACCTACACGGTGCTAGAATCTCCCTCCTGTATCTATCCCAACAAGAAGAAAATTCCTGCTACAAAAATCCTGTAATTTCTAGACCTACCTATAGTCCCCCTGGTATTGGCAACTAGACAGTACAGAGGAGGAGACATCCTCAAGCTTGTATTTGGTTTGAGCAAGAATCAACAGGCAAAGGAGAGAAGAAACTCTTGATATATTTTCAGGAATAATATATTTTCCATCACCCAGCACAGGCCCTGGTAAATAATAGGTGTTCAATATATTTTGAATGTTGAATAGGTAAAACAAAGACTTTTTGCCCCTCCAAACACTGCTTCATACTCTAATATTTGAAACTCCTTTAATAGGAGACAAAGGCTAAACTGTAAACAATACATGAGAACTAAGAGTTCAAAATAAACATGGAACTCAAGAGTTGACTTTTTTAAGGTAATTCATTTCCATTACAATCCAAAAACAGATATTGCATAATTTATCCTGTTTAATAATGAGGCAAGCATTGGAGCACAGAGAAGGAACTAGTTAAACAGATAGGTTTTACTTCCTTTTATTTAATTAAATGCAGTTCAGAATAATTTGAGGTAGGATTCTTTTAGAATGCAGTTGGGTTTTTGTTGGTCCTAAGAAAAGGTGAGAGGAGAAGCACAATGGGACACAATTACAAGGCAGAAAAAAAAAAATGACAGTGCCACAGGAATTAGTTTGCTAGAAAGTAACACCACCTTCCTTCAAGACTAATAATGTGCTAAACTCCTGGAAACCTACTTCCAGGAGAAATAGAGACGGTAAGTGCCAAAGTACGGATCCTGTGTAGAATTTACAACAGAACACCCTGCAATATCTCTGGAAACCCAGAGAGATCAGCTCAATGTCTAAAGGCTAGAAGCAACTCTCAGCTGAAACCCCATGGCAAGAAGAATCCCTCTCCACCTCTCCCCATTTTTCTTCCTTCTTTACTCACACTTCCTTTCTCCCACATCAATGAATGTTAAATACATTTGTTTCCCTTTTATCCATGTCCATAATGTGTGGAACATTTCTGTAGTGCCAACTGTTATCCCAAAAGACACAATCCCAAACATCAAAATCCCAAAAGATCAAAATTCCTAAAGTATAAAATCCCCACAATCACAATCCTGAAAGATTAAATTTCCAAATGTTGAAACCCTGAAAGTAAAATTCTGGAGAAGGGATCAGTGCGTTTTCAGTTGTACATAGGATAGCTGCATCATGCTGGTTGCAACATGTTAAATGGAACTATCACCTTGTTATTATCTTGTTTGTAAATTAAGTATGGTTTAAGGAGATGTGTATGGGTGCCACATTGAAAATTTTAGGTGTCAACTTGACTGGATTAAAGAATACCTAGAAATGTGGCAAAACATTATTTTAGGTGTGGCTATGAAGGTGTTTACAGAGGAAATTATTTGTGAGTTTAAGTAGAGTAGGTAGGGAAAATCTGCCTTCAGTGTGAGCAGGTACCATCCAATCAGCTGGGAGCCCAGAGAGAACAAATAGAGAAGGTAAACTAATTCTCTGAGAGTTGGAACAGATTTTTCTTTTGCTGCCTTGGATATCAGAACTACAGGCTTGCTGGCTTTTGGATTTCAGGACTTACACCAGCGGTCCCTCTGGGTTCTGAGGCTTTTGGCCTCAAACTATGAGTTATACCATTGGCATCCCTGCTTGTGAGGCCTTTGGACTTAAACACAGCCATGCTACCAACATCCCAGGGTCTCCAGCTTTCAGATGACCTGTCATGGAACTTCTCAGCCTCCATAATCACATGAACAAACTGCCCTAATAAACCTCCTTTCTCATATACCTATATATAGATATATGAATTCACATATATATGAATTCATATATATATATGTGTATATATATATATGTGTATATATATATATACATATATATATATATATGTGTGTGTGAATTGCAGCATTTTCATCAGGGAACAATTTCACAGATCTCTTCTACTGTGTTGCAAGAAATACAATAAGAAGGAATGATATTCAGCTTCCCCAGTACCAAATTTGTATTAGGGTTCTCCAGAGAGACAGAACCGATAGGATAAATTCATATATATATATATATATATACACACATGAATTCACACACACACACACACATATATATTCACACACACACACACACGTGTGTGTGTGTGTGTGTGGTCCAGAGAGAGTTCTCCAGAGAGACAGAACCAATAGGACATATTCATATATATATATGTGAATTCACACACACACACACACACACACACACACACACACATGTATATGAATATGTCCTATTGGTTCTGTCTCTCTGGAGAACTCTAATACAAATTTGATATTGGGGAAGCTGAATATCGTTCCTTCTTATCATATTTCTTGCAACACAGTGGAAGAGATCTGTGAAATTGTTTCATGATGAAAATACTGCAATAAATTAAGTGTATGAGGCTACCTAATGGTGAGAGATAAAAGTTTAAAAGCTAATTATTATTGGTGTTGCAAAAGCAGAAAGTCATTTAATTGTTACAGCCAAGCAATGACCAGAATTTCAAATTAAGAACATTAACTTACATGAATTCATGCAGGTGTATAAAAAGGACATCTCCTCCTTTATTGAGGAAATTTCAAAATGCATAGTGCCCACACACAAAGTTAACATTGTGATATTGCACTTCTGCAGAGTCAAATTTGCAAAAAAATATTCATACAATTCATTAGAAGTATCTAAAATATTTACAAAATGTATGCCTTTACTTACAACATTTGTAGACCACAACCACTCTCCAAATGCAAGTGCCACAAGTGTGTTGAAGAGCACAGATGAAGTGGAAAAGCAGGTGAAAAACAAGGACTCTGCCCTGCCAAATTAATCAGTCATGTATGACTTCTGCCCCTTTACATTTGGCATCAATTCACTATGCCACGTATTTCATCTTTGCATCATTTCTAACACTGGAGGCATACATTTTGTAAATATTTTAGATACTTCTAATGAATTATATGCATTTTTTTGCAAATTTGACTCTGCACAAGTGCAATATCACAATGTTAACTTTGTGTGTAAGCACTGTGCATGTTGAAATTTCGTCAATAAAGGAAGAGATGTCCTTTTTACGCACCTGTATTTGTGAAAAGTAAATCTTCTCTAGATCTCAGCCCTTTGAATGACTGCATATGCAGTGGTAACTCATTGTGGGTTTTGATCAATCCTTTCAAAAGACACAGGTTGTTAATCATGGTATTTCTGATGACTGTAGTTATAAAGCTGGATGCATACAATTACCAATCACAATAATACATATCTATACATTTTACTTTTTAACCTATTTCTTTATGAATATGGTTTATCTGCTCATAATAGTTATATCCATGCAACTGTCATTAATATACCTGAGTGTTCATGCTTGCAGAAATATGTAGGCTATTATTGCCTGTTTTGTTATACAAAGTAGCCTATTAAGTGCCCTGTTGTGTTTTTATGTTTCTCAATCTCCTTTTTTAAATGTAAATAAATATCTTCTAAATAATTTTTTTAATATTTTTTCAGAATTATGTTTTTGGGATTTAGATCTTTTGAGAGATCAACATTCAGGATTATGGCACTTGAGATTTTGTCTTTCAAGACTCTGGCCCAAACCCATGTTCCTGATACACAATTTAGATGCCCTCCTGAAAACAAGATTTTTCCATATTAGCATCATGCTCCATCTTTTTTCATCTAACCCCTCAAATATCAGTGCTATATCAAATCAAACAAGTATTTGCTACAGCCCCTTGGACCTAGTGACTGGGGCTCCAGCCCTGTTTAGAAGTCATCAGTTCTTCCATGTCAGTTATTACTCACAAATCCTGCTGAACTTCAATTTCAGTTCACTTCTTCCCTGAACCCCAAAGTGCTATTGTGACATGCATACTCCACACAAGCATTCAGAAAGATTAAATGAATTTTTATAAAACTTATCTTAAAATATATAAAGAAAATATTAATTGTATAAGCATTTCCAGTGATATCAAGCGCTATAAGAGAAAATAAAATAGTAGCCAGTAGTTCCCTACAAATCTTTTTTTCTTTTTTTCTGAAATGGAGTCTCACTCTTGTTGCCCAGGCTGGAGTGCAATAGCATGATCTCGGCTCACTACAACCTCCGCCTCCCTAGGTCAAGCGATTCTCCTATCTCAGCCTCCCAAGTAGCTGGGATTACAGGCATGTGCTACCATGCCCAGCTAGTTTTGTATTTTTAGTAGAGATGGGGTTTCTCCATGTTGGTCAGGTGGTCCTGAACTCCTGACCTCAGGTGAACTGCCCGCCTTGGCCTCCCAAAGGGCTGGGATTACAGGTGTGAGCCACCACGCCTGGCCCCCACAAATCTTTTATAGGATGGAAGATATCTATTTGGCTAAGTTTGAGCTTAGTATACCTAGTGACAAAGAGGATTTGACAAATTCAGAAGTTCATTGGTAATTTCTTACTTAAGTAGATCTGGTTTCCACATTTTAAAGCAGAAAACATGAGCATGTCAAAATCAAATACGCAAAACTCAAAGGTATTGGCTGTAGTTGATCACATTCCAAGGTATAAAAACATGTTTCCCCTGCATTTTCAAATAAAAAAAAATTCTAGTTTAAATTAGTTTTCCCTCCAACCTCACCTCATCTAACAACTTTTTCCTCCTAACAAGTAGTTTTAGAATAACAATAATTCAATATTTTCCCATCAAGTTACTCATTACTATGCTATTAGAAGTAAAAACTGGGTTATTGAAAAGGTTGTTTTTATTTTGTAACATAGATGCATGACAGAGCGGTTTATGCATAATTTTTTATCTGTATGTCTTTAGTCATTTTTTCCATTTTGTTTTAGGGTGGATAAGGTTGTGGCAGTTCTCTAAGTCCTTGGTGTCTTAAATTAAAGCAGCCTTTTGTTCAGTTTGTATAAATATATTATGCTTGTTGGACAATATTCAGAAAATACAAGTTAAAAAATAAATCTAAAATACGTGTAATACAGGAGAAAACATAGGGAAAAGGTTCTTGACATAGGTCTGCACAATAATTTTTTGGTGATTATACCAAAAGCACAGGCAACAAAGGCAAAAACAGACAAATTGGATACATCAAACTAAAAAGCTTCTGCACAGCAAACAAAATAATCAACAGAGTGAAAATCTGCCTACAAAATGGGAGCAAATATTTGTAAACTATATATCTGATGAAGGGTTAATATCCAAAAAATATAGGAATTCATGCAACTCACTAGCAAAAGTAACCCTACAAATAGCTCAATTAAAATATACACGAAGTGGTGGACTCTCAGTCATAACAGTAAATAAATTAAGCTTTGAAAAATAAATAGACAAAGGACCTCAGTAGATATCTCTCAAAAGAAGACAGACAAATGGTCAACAGGCATATAAAAAAAATGCAAATCCAAACCACAATGAGATCTCACCTCACACTGTTTAGAATCTATCACCAGAAAGACAAAACATAACAAGTGTTGGGGAGAATGTGGAGGAAAGAGAATATTGTTGGTTTGAAACGTAAATTGGTACAACCACTATGAAAAATAGTATGGAGGTTCCTTAAAAGCTTAAAAATAGACATACCTTATGATCCAGCAATTCCACTACTAGGTAAATAGCCAAAGAAAATGAAATCATTATCTCAAAAAGACATTTGCACTCCCATGTTCATTTTAGCAATATTCACAATAGCCAAGATACAGAAGCAGACTAAATGTCAATGGATAAATGGATTTTTAAAAATGAGAGGTGCACACACACACACACACACACACACATATTCACACAATGAAATATTATTCAGCCTTAAAGGATGAGGAAATTCTACCGTTTACAACAACATGGATGAAACTGGAGGACATTAAGCCAGATGCAGGCATAGTCTCATATATAGAATCTAAAAATATTAAATTCATGGAAACAAGAGTACAATGGTCATTATCAGGGGTTGAAAAGAAGGAGATATGGGGAAATGTTGGCAAGGAGGTACAAAGTTTCAACTATACAAGAAAAATAAAAGTAAGTTCTGGAGATCTAATATATAATGATGTGACTATAGTTAACAAAACGATAGTTCTTTTCTTTTTCTTTTTGAGGCGGAGTCTCACTCTGTCACCCAGGCTGGAGCGCAATGGCATGATCTTGGCTCACTGCAACTACTTCTGCCTCCCAGGTTCAAGTGATTCTCCTCCCTCAGCCTCCTAAGAAGCTGGGACTATAGGCACCCACAACCTCCCAAAGTGCTGGGATTACAGGCATGAGCCACTGCATCCGGCCACAATATGGTATTCCATACTTGAAATTTGCTAAGAGGGTAGTAGATGTTAAGTGTTTTCACCACACTTGAAAAAAAAAATGGTAACTCTGTGAGGTGATATATATATGCTAATTGGTTTGGTGGTGGTGAATATTTCACAATCTATACATATAAAAAAAATCAATGAAATTGTATAGCTCAAATATATATAATTTTTCATTGTCAACTATACACCAATAAAATTGGGAAAAACATCTTGCAAGCTGGCCCTGAATTGTGGAAGGCACTGAATCCATGCTCTTAAATTATAGTGTCCAACATTTTGTGATCAGGCATGCTATTTATTCATTCACCTATTGAACAGTAGTTACTTATTGATTATTTACCATGTGCTAGGCATGCTTCTAGACCATGGATCAGCAAACTTTTTCTGTAAAGGGCCAGATAGTAAATATTTTTACTTTTGCAGGCTATATGTTCCCTTCCATACCTCCTCAGCTGTGCCTTTATAATGTGAACACAGCTACAGACAATACACAAATGAATAAGTGTGGCTATATTTCAAAAAGTGCTATGTAGGAATAAAGGAGTCAGCCCAGATTTGACCTGTGGGTAGTAGTCTGACAATCTTTGGTCTTGACCCTTAAGATATGTCAGTGAACGAAACAGACTAAAATCTCTTTCCTCATGGAAGTTATATTCTAAAAAAAACTATTAAAAAATTAGCATTTATCCCCAGAACATGTATATGAATTTATTTTTAAGATATGTCTGCATTAATAGCATGTAAGTATATTGTATATGTCATAAAATATATCCAATATTATAAATTATAAATAAGATAAAAATATTTTAAATAATTTCATATTTTTAATATTTTATTCACTTTTTCACTAAAATTATAACTATGTATTTTAGTGAGGACAATGTGACTGAATAATGCTTTACAACTTTCAATAAGTGTCAATATTTTTAAAAATTATTGTTTAACAGACTGTGTTTCAATTTTATACCAGTTGTTTTAGATATTTGGTTTTGGTGCCTGTCGTAGTAGAAAAGTCACCTCACAAAAATATATAGCTCCAAATGGAAGAATTGAACTTTTGGCTGTGCTTATTAAAACATGATTATTATTTTTAAATCTCAATTGCCAATTATGCAAAGAGTTTCATTAAATTTTTGGCTTGTACATTTATATCTTCCTCAGTGTAAATGGGTTGTTACTGACAACTAATTGGAAGGTAAATATTGGAAGGTAAATAAACATTTGTTGACTTACTGAATAAATGAATAAAAATTCATTGAGACCATTTGAAAGATTTTTAAAGATGTTTCCAAGTTGATAAAGTGTGTTAATGAGAGCTTAAGAAATATGTGACATACTTACATGGTTTTAATCAACAAACTCTCATCACTAAAATTTAAAGCACATTAATATACTACCTGACAGTACACTGGAGGGTAGAAAGAGTGATGAGAACATTGTCAAAGTCTTCATGCAGAATACTCACAGATCCCCAAAGGAAGTTCACCCAAGTAATGCAGCACATGACCACTCAGCAATCAGAACAGGAGAGAACTTCAACATCAACCCTTATGTTTAATATCAGTAATTTTTTCTTTCTTTTCTTTTTCATTCTTCCTTTTTTCTCCTTCCTTCCTTCCTTCCCTCCCTCTTTCCTTCCTTCCTTCCTTCCTTTCTTCCTTCCTTCCTTCCTTCCTTCTTTCCCTTCCTCCCTCCTTTCCTTTCCTTTCAAATATAGGGTTGAATATATTCTATGCATCATGTCTTAAACATTTTGGGGTTCACTTTGAAGACAACTGCTCTTGAGAGCTATTTGTTTTGTCTGTATTTTGCATTCAGAGAGTGCTCTTTCCAACATTATTGTCTATTTGTATAGGATTTCAACCTGTATTGTTAGATGTAACTGAGAGATTCTGCCAATCTGGTTCACCTTCTCTGTGTGCATATTTTTGAAAGTAATAAATTCCCATCACAGCACACTTGCTATAAGAATGCAGAGAAAACTCAGATTCAATGAATCTCTTTCATTCACACCTAACTCAACCACAACCATCTCTCTGGGTAGCTGTTTTTGTTTTCTGACTCCTATGTTTGCTCCTCTCCGGAAGTTAAGCATCATTAAACTTTAACTATCTGAACTGTTTAGCAGAACCTTCAAAACTTCAGATGAACTTTAGCCAAGTTTTCTGTGTCCCTAATGAGAGGTTATTAATCAATAGTATGTTTGTAGTTGTGAAAGGACTGTTTAGAATTTTAATAAATGTCATCTAGAAAATTAACAAAAAAGTAATTAAGAAGATTTATTACCTGATTCCCTATCACCTTCATGGTCAAACCAAAGGAAGCTGTGAAAAAGAATGAGGATTACTAACACCTGAACTCTTTATAAATACGTTCTCAAAACCATTCCCAAATTGCCAGAAAGTTCAGCACTGGTTCTTCTCTGCTCAGGTGATATTCCACAGTATTTTTCACAATATTAGGTAATTAGTTGTTTATTTCTCCAACCTCTCCCCCAACTCTGGAAATAATTTTAGCAGAGGGAATTTTACTTGGTTTATTTTTTTTTTTCATGTCCTCTAACATACAGTAGTGTTCTCTTAGCATTTGCTGAAATTAAATAGAATGTTGTGGAAGTTCTCAAGGCCATTTTAAATTTTCATGAACCACAATTGAAGAAAACCTCAAAATATTAAACTTCATCTTGTGTTCCTGAAAAATAGATGGAAAATATTTCCTTCTTTGTGCAGTAGTTTTAATTTAAGAAAAACCTTGTGTAAATGTCATCAAGCCTTGTAGTACTGAGTGTTCTTCTTGAAGTGTATTTCAAATACATGGAGTTTAAAATATGAAATTAATTTGACCTCACTTTCTTATAAAAGGAATAGTTAAAACTGTCATAATTTGCAGATGATATGATCAACCACACCAAAAAATCTATCAAAATCACAGACAAACCCAGAACTAATAAGAAAGTTCAGCAAGGTTACTAGATATATCAACCTTTACAACAAACAGCATTCTTCTGTATCAAGAGCAACCAACTAGAAAATATAAACATATACCATTAACAAGAGCATCAAATTCCATAAAATATCTAAAAAATTAACTTCATTCAAAATACATAAGACTGCTATAGAAAATTTTTATTTCAATGAAATAACACAAAAGAAAATCAATAAATGAAGAGAATTTCATACTTTAAAAAGGATGACTTAATATTATAAATATGCTGATTTTTCCCAAATTGATCTACAAATTCAATGCAATTCCATTAAATATTCCAGCAGGATTTATTTTGATAAATTTGATAAACTTCTTCTAAAATTTGCCTAGAAGTCTAAAGCTCTACAAATAGCTAAGCTGACTTTGAAAAAGAAGATCAAAGAGTAAGAAATTGCTTTACCAGATATTAAAACACACTAAAAGTCATAATTATAAAGACAGGATGGTCTTGTTCTAAGAATGAACCAGACCAGTAGAGCAGAAGGATGAGTCATAATAGAACTATGTTGAACTATGTACCTAATATATACAATAAAGGTGGCACCATACACAAATCAAAAAGTGAATCATTTAGGGTACGGTGTGGGAAAATCCTTTTTGAAAAAAATTAAACTGAATTTCTATATAACATCTCACAAAAGTCGGACTGCAAGTGGATTAAAGACCAAAATATAAAAAGTAAAATTAAAAAGTAATAAAAGATAATATAAGAGAATAGCTTCATAACCCCAAGCTAGGCAAAGAATTAAACAAAACTCAAAAAACACAATCTATAAGGTAAAATGCAAATGAGCATTTTTATGGCAAAATGAAGGATTTTGTTCAATGGCTAAATCAGACAGAATACAGAACAAGACAAGCAATTTGAAATGTCTAAATTTGACAGGGAACTAACATTTGGAAGATAAAAGGAACACCTACATAATAGGGACCCCTGACAAAATGAGCCAAGGAAATGAACAATTAACTCAGGAAGAAACCCTTGCATATTTAGAGATGCTCAAACTCATTAGTAATTAGAGAAATGTATCACTTTAATTTATTACACTTTTAATGTATCAGATTAGCAAAAATTAGCAAACTAGAATCCCTGTCACTATTGCTATATAACAAACTACCACAAAATTTAGTTGTTTAAAACAGCAACAATCATCTTATTATTTTTCAGGGTCTCTATGGAAGAGATAATCAGGTAGGGTTTGGCTAGGAAGTTCTGGCCCAACATCAGATGTCTGGAGCTAGAAAGGCTGGAGTTGATCAGACATCCCTCTCTCTCCTCATGTGGCCTTCTCCCTGTGGTCCATCACATGGGATAGTTTGGGATTCCTCATAAGCATGGTTGACTCAGGAAAGTCAGTCCTCTTACATGGTAGCTCAGGACCCCAGGGCAAGTATTCCAGCAAGCAAGGTAAAATCTGTATCACCTCTTATGACATGGCTTAGAAACCCACATAGTATTACTTTGCCATGTTCCTTTGGCTGAAACAGTCACAAAAGCCTGTCTACATTCAAGAGGAGGAGAATTGGACTCCACTTTTTGATGGTGAATGGCAAGTTTCTTAGAAGAGCAAGTGGGATGGAAAACGGCAGACATCTTTGGAAAAATGTAATCTGCCGCAGCTAGATAATTCCAAGTATTTGAGGGCATGTGTGATAAGATACAGTAAAGATAGGAACAGATATTCTGGAAAGTATTCTGGAAGTGCCTAGATAAATTAAGTGCATCTAAATCATTTGATCCAGAACTCTCATTCCTGGATATATATTCCTGAAAATTTTTCTCAAAATCTGTAAGAAGATGTGTACAAGGATGTTTATCACAATACTCTTTGAGGTAGCAGGGAGATGGAAATAATCTATGTTTCATCACCAGGGGAATGAGTAGCTAAAATGTGATGAATGCATACTGTGGATTACCATGCAGCTGTTTGAAACTATAGGGTAGGTGTATACACAGTATAAAAATTATGGTGCTGGACAATAAACAGAATGAGATTCATAGTACAACACTATTAGTATTTCTGTTTACTAAAAATTCATGCACACACACACTATATATATATATTTCAAAAGCAAATAGAAATAAAGGGTAGACCTTGACCCATTAAATGTTTCCCAATGGGCAGGGGAGAAGATTGGGAGTAGGGACTAGGAGGAAAAAAAGAAGGAAAATTAAGCAAAACAATAAAGAAAACAAACAGGGACATTGTGTTGGTCAATGGTGTACCTTGAACTAAGGAGTATAATTAATGCTGCCCTTTGCATTATTTAATGATAATCTTCAGAGGCATAGCAAGACCAATTGTATAGGGCCGGATTCTAGTCCAAAACCTAGAAACATAGAGTGAAACTTAAGTTACAAATACTTCTGTAACTCACTTTATTAATTTTGCAAAATATAATTTGAAATATACTCAATTTTGGGATCAAGGAGAAAGAATTTTTCAGACAGAAAAGCTCTTCCAGAAGTCTTAAATTTACGCATCATACTGGGTCTCACTTTAATTATGATCAGAACATGTGCACTTTTAAAATATATATATATACTTTAACAACATGAAGATTCCTAGATATTTGGCGCTTAGATAAAAAATGAATTTTTTAAAACAACATTTAAAGTAAATTAAAATAGACACCTGCAAAACAACAATACACATTCTGAAATAAAAAGACATTAAAACAGCTACCTATGCAGAAATGAGGGTGAAATATGTGCATTAAAAAAATGTAATTTCTTTTGTTTTTTTTTTTTTTTTTTTGATGAAGTCTCCCTTTGTCGCCCAGGCTGGAGTACAGTGGCGCAGTCTCGGCTTACTGCAACCTCTACCTCCCTGGCTCAAGCACTTCTCCTGCCTCAGTCTCCCATGTAGCTGGGACTACAGGCGTCCACCACCACTCCCAGCCAATTTTTTTGGGTAATTTTAGTAGAGATAGGGTTTCGCCATGTTGGCCAGGCTGCCATTGAACTTCTGACCTCAAGTAATCCACTTGCCTCAGCCTCCAAAGTGCTGGGATTATAGATGTGAGCCACCGAGCCCAGCCAAACAATGTAATTTCTTAGCACATTTAGATTTTCAAACCTACATTTAGATTTTAAATTAGGCAACATAATATTTTACCAAAATAACTACATTTCTAAGAGAAAATAATATTTTAACCACTCAATTATTCCTATTTATCAAAATATTTTAATCTCTATGATGTTGTAGGGATTGAATCTGATTTAATACAATAATAAAACCACAGGTCCAATGGCAGAATGCTGGGAAATAGCCAAAGATTCTGTTTCAGTTATTTGATGTAACTGACAATTGAGTTCAATGTTGGTTGACTGGCATGTGCCTTCCTTTGCTTGGCATTTTCTTTTAATAATGTAGTCACAGCTGTAAGGCTTGAGATACTGTCACAAGAGACTGAGAGGGCTGAAGCTGAACTAAAATGCTATGAGAATATTAGCGCTTTGGGGTAAAAAAAAATATTAAAAAGTCAACCATGGCCCTAGGTTTTCACACCAGGATGCTTTACAAAATTAACAAAAGGGTACTTTAATTTCCAACCCCCAGAAGGCATCCTAATGAGATTGGAAAAGAAAAACAGCCCTGCATCCCTTACTCTCCCCCATTCGGAACCTGAGAAAAAATTGAGCAATTTGTACTTAACCTCTTTCACAAGGTCACCAACAGTCAATTTGTTTACTGGTTATTCACCTTCAAGGCGTCTGAAAGGGAAAAGGACTTAAAAAATACATAGACCTGAGATAACAATATTAATGCAATTCTATAATCCCATTGCAGCCCACTGTTGCCAAGCACTGATATTTGACTATTTGTGAAGACTTCAACTGAATACAAGCAGACAGCAAGCCAGGAGATCCACCTTCTAGTCTCAATTAAAATTGAATTTCTTGTGAGTGACCTCATACTTTGGGTTATCTCCTTTGAAAAGACACTAATGTTTAATAGTTTCCCCAAAAGCAAAATAATTTGAATTGGTAAAATGCATGAAGGAGAAAAACATCTTTTAAAAGCCTCTTTCTTTCTTTCTTTCTTTCTTTCTTTCTTTCTTTCTTTCTTTCTTTTCTTCCCCCCTCCCCCCCTCCCCCCTTCTTTCTTTCAGACAGAGTCTTGCTCTGTCACCAGGTTGGAGTGCAGTGGCATGATCTCAGCTCACTGCAACCTCCGCCTCCCAGGTTCAAGCCACTCCCCTGCCTCAGCCTCCTGAGTAACTGGGACTACAGGCAGGCACCACCATGCCTGGCTAATTTTTGTATTTTTAGTAGAGGCGGGGTTTCACCATGTTGGCCAGGATGGTCTCAAACTCCTGACCTTGTGATCCACCCGCCTTGGCCTCCCAAAGTGCTGGGATTACAGGTGTGAGTAAAAACTTCTTTACAAAGTATCTGTTCATATCCTTTGCCCACTTTTGAATGGGCTTGTTTTTTTCTTGTAAATCTGTACATGAGGCCAACAAACATATGAAAAAATGCTCATCATCACTGGTCATCAGAGAAATGCAAATCAAAACTACATTGAGATACCATCTCATGCCAGTCCAGTTAGAATGGCGATCATTAAAAAAATCTAGAGACAACAGATGCTGGAGAGGATGTGGAGAAATAGGAACACTTTTACACTGTTTGTGGGAGTGTAAATTAGTTCAACCATTGTGGAAGACAGTGTGGCGATTCCTCAAGGACCTAGAAATAGAAATTCCATTTGACCCAGCAATCCCATTACTGGAAATATATCCAAAGGATTATAAATCATTCTACTATAAGGACACATGCACACGAATGTTCACTGCAGCACTGTTTACAATAGCAAAAACCTGGAACCAACCCAAATGCCCATCGATGATAGACTGGACAGGGAAAATGTGGCACATATACACCATGGAATATTATGCAGCCATCAAAAATGATGAGTTTGTGTCCTTTGTCGGGACATGGATGAACCTGGAAACCATCATTCTCAGCAAACTGACAGAAGAGCAGAAGATCAAACACTGCATGTTCTCACTCATAGGCAGGTGTTGAACAATGAGAACACATGGACACAGGGACACAGGGAGGGGAGCACTACACACTGGGGTCAGTTGGGGGGAAATAGGGGAGGGACGGTGGGGGGTGGGGAGCTGGGGAGAGATAGCAAGGGGAGAGATGCCAGATGTAGGTGATGGGGAGGAAGGCAGCAAATCACACTGCCACGTGTGTACCTATGCAACAATCTTGCATGTTCTTCACATGTACCCCAAAATCTAAAATGCAATAAAATAAATAAATGGAGAAAAAAAGAAACCTCTTTACATAAAAAACCAAGTTTCTACAAATTTCTTTTTCCAATATGAATAAGCTTACCTCCATTCTTTAACCTTTACTTGAATTTAAAACTGTAACATATACACAGAATGTAGGCAAAGTGAAATTCAGCAACATGGCCTTTTTCTCTAGGTTGGTAGCTTCAATTAGAGGGGGAATTCCACTAATAATTTCAGTAATAAGACACTAATGAATATGTATTAACTGCAGTAGGTACTTACTTAACTTACTGCCGAACACTCTTTAAAATACTTTAATGTATTAACTCATTTAACCCTTACAACAACCCTATTAGGATTAGAGCATGTGTACTTTAAAAAACATACTTTAACGTGTAGATTCCTAAATATTTGGTGCTTAGAAAAAAAAGAAATATATGAAATGTTTAAAATAACCTTTAAAGCAAATTAAAATACACACTTGCAAAACAACAATACACCTTCTGCAATAAAAAAAAAAGACATTAAAATGGCTGCCTATGGGGCAAAGAGGGTGAAGCATGTGCATACAAAAAAAATGTAATTTATTTTGTTTGAGACAGAGTCTTCCTCTCTCACCCAGGCCAGAGTGCAGTGGCATGACAATGGTGAGGTCAGTGCCAACGTCATTTCCATTTTATAAAACCTTAGAAACTGAGAGATAAGTAACTTGCTTGAGCTCACAGAGCTAGTAAATGGTAGAACTGGGACTCAACTCAAGGAGTCCAGTAGCAGAACCTGTACTCTTAATCATAATTCAATACTACCCCATAAAACAGTTACCAGAAGAGAGACAGAAGTAATTAGCTAGAGTAAGTTATTTTTTACAGTAGGCTTTGATTGGTCAATAATATTCTCTTTTTTTCTTTTTTTCTTTTTTTTTTTTCTTTTTTTTTCCCCC
>NW_016107842.1:147597-157343 GCF_001604975.1 Cebus imitator
AATGTCCTTTATTTTCCCCCCAATTTCTTTTTTTCTTGAGGTGGAGTCTTACTCTGTCACCCAGGCTGAAGTGTAGTGGCACAATCTCGGTTTACTACAACCTCTGCCTCCTGGGTTCAAGCAATTCTCCTGACTCAGCCTCCTGAGTAGCTGGGACTACAGGCACGCCACGCCCAGCGAATTTTTGTATTTTTAGTAGAAACGGGATTTCACCATGTTGATCAGGCTGGTCTTGAACTCCTGACCTCGTGATCCGCCCGCCTCGGCCTCCCAAAGCGCTGGAATTACAGGCGTGAGCCACTGCACCCAGAAAATTAGTCAATAATATTCTTAATGTTTCTTTGCCTTCCATAACTGCTCTCTAAATTATGTATCCCTTTTCAGAGATGCTAGCAGAACTTCTCTCCTGAAAGTTACTTCAAATTCCCGGTATTTGGTTTTCTTATCTATAAAGATATGACAGGTCCAAAGTCCAAAATGCTCTGGAAACTAAAAGCATTCTTTTATTATTATTCAGCCAGTTCATTTGCCCTCACCTAAACTCACTTGGTCTCCTCACTTTCCATCCCTTATCCTCCTATCCAATATTATTTTGTGAAGCTTTCTCTGGAGCCGCCTACTCTGTGCAGGCGGAGCCAAGTATTCCTCCTTGATGCCGCTAGAGCAGTTCGCGTCTGACTTTGGCTAGACAGGACTGTGTTTAAGTCAACAGTCTTGTCCACCCACCTATTCTCATCCTCATCTCCTCACACTTTTAGTTAGAAGTCACCCACAAGGCTCTCCTCAGAGACTAAAAATAAATAGGTTCAGATTCAGAGTTTAAGTTATCCAAAGTAAAAAAAATTGACAAGATAAAGCAAATAAGGCAAAACATAGTCTTAGGAAAGCCCAATAAAGTATCCCTGGATGCAAGGGTGTACAGAAAAAAAAATGATAAGGTAATAAGCCGGGGCATGAAATATCTCATGTGGACATATTTCTACAGCCTGTACCAGATTGTTGGGCACTGATGGAAAGGATTTATTACAGAAGAAGAATTCCACGGTGAATATGCAAGTAATTCAGGTAGTTGTCAACCTTTCTGTTGAGAAATATTGTTTTTATTTTCTTAAGAAAAAAACTAAAATTGCTCATAGTTGTCCTATTAACTAAAAGGAAGTTTAAAAACAACACAGATTGATTATAGTTTCATATATGGACTATATGACATTTAAAGTCTTGGGGTTTTTTTGAAATGCAATAACATGAGAATGGTAATTTATTTTACAACCCATACATTTTGCTAATTAAGACATGATGGTTTCAATAAAAGAAAGTATAAAAACTTAATACAGATTGATTATAGTTTCATACGTTGACTATATAACATTTGAAATCTTTCTCATTTCCTGAAATGCAGTGATCTTAGAATGCCAATTTGTTTTACAACCCATAAGTTTTGCTAATTAAGATATGGTGGTTTCAGGCTGGGTGCATTGGCTCATGCCTATAATCCCAGCACTCTGGGGAAGGCCAAAGGGGGAGGATCACTTGAGGTCAGGAGATCAAGATCAGCCTGGGCAACATGGCCAAACCCCATTTCTACTAAAAATAAAAAAAATCAGCTGCGTGTGGTGGCACGTGCCTGTAATCTCAGCTACTCAGGAGGCTGAGGCAGGAGGATCATTTGAACCTGGGAGGCAGAGGATGCAGCAAGCCACGATCGTACCACCACACTCCAGCCTGAGCGATGGAGTGAGACTACATCTCAAAAGAAAAAATGATATGGAGGTTTCAGTTTGCAGATGTCAGCATGAAGAGGATCAACTATCAGGTTTTCAAGTTGTGAAGTTTATTGTGGTGTTCAATGCCCTTTTATTTTTAAACAGAGAGACAAGCCAATTTGCTTTTGTTTTCAGTAGGACTTTGGCTAATAAGTAATGTCTGCTCATAAACAAATGCCAAGCAATACTAATAGCATAAGTTGTATAGTTTTAAAAGGCCTTTCAAGGGGATGAACACTGAACTTTTTTCTGCAAGATACAGATGACACAGGTAGTCAGGTTTACCTTAGAGAATACTTATTCTAAGTCAGCATCATACAAAATGGCAAATCTATAAGGTATGGTAGTATATAAAATCAGTCCTTTCAATAATGTTTCACTAAATTATAACATATCATCCAGGGGTTCATTGCACTGTGAAATTTGGTTTGTTTTCCTATGAGAAACAAATAGAAATAAATCAGACAAATCCCCTTAATGTATTCAGTGATTCTAAATCAGAGTTCTCCCTTCTTTGTTACGGTAAAATTACTTTGATATCATATTTTCCTAAGCAAATATAGCAGGTATCTCACTGAAACAGTGATTTTATTCATTACTAGCTTTACCTGTCTTGAATAAGTCACCTCATAAAGTCTTTTCTTCTCCTTAGTCCCACTAGCCACTTCTTTCACAGTGGGGAAAAACGGTCTTTGTAACAGAATGCCAATTTGCAAATGCCTTGTTTATATCTTTTCGTATATTGTTTGTTTATCATTTATGTCATAGTTCCACTACCACCATTTTCTCATTTCTGCCGTGGTATATTCTCTCATCTCTGGTCACACTACAATGTGTCATATGGGTGGCATAAAGCTGAAGTGGCTCTGTTTATAGACCATGAAATTTTGATGACAGTTAAGTTAATTTTGCATGAAGATCAAGGAGCCAAAGCTGCAAAAGTCATTCATAGAAAACAACTTTGCAAGTGGAAGGTTGCTGTCTAGTTTAACTGGGCCCAAATCTTTGCCTGAGATTATTTCACATTGCAATATTCACAGCACACCACCTGTTTGTAACAGTTTTCCTTTCCAAAGCTTTATAGTTTCAAATGACAATTTCTGTATGATTTATTCATTTATTCAGTCATTGAAAATATAATACCCTTCTTTAAAATAAAGTTTGGATCTAACTAGATAATTAAGCAGGTGAAAATCTGGGATTTTTCTTTTCACAATGATACAATTTTGTTTTCCAAACACCCGCAGGCTCATGAATTTCTGAAGGGCTGGGTGTAAATAAGTATAACAGAACCAGTTAGCAATTCCAGCACAATGGCTCTCAAGATGCAGTCAAATTACAGTGATTCATTCATTTATTCATTGACAAAAATACTGGAATACAATGGTGAGCAAAATAACAGTCTGTACCTTTGGGGAGGCACTAGCCTAGTAGGGAGGAAAGCTTTCATCAATCACATAAGTTCAAAAAATATTGTATTTGCTGTATAAAAAACTATGTCAAAACCTAGTATCTTAAAGCAAAAAGAATCATTTATTGTTTTACAGTTTCTATGGGTTAGGAATTTGGGAATGGCTTAGCTGGATGGTTCTGACTCAAGGTCTCTCATGAGGTTGGGGTCAAGGTGTTAGTCAGTGCTATAGTCATTTATTAGGTTGACCAGAAATTCTGCTTTGCCTGAGACAATCCTGGTTATGCCTCCTTTCCTGGCATAATTATAATTAGCATTCCATTTCATTTTTAAAAGTGTCCTGGATGGCACAATACATTCATCACTGAACTAATTAAGAAGGTATATCCAGAGCATACTACTCCTAATATGAAAAAAATGTCTGGTACTTCAATTCTATAGCTTCTAACCCCTCCTTACTCCTAATATATACATAGTGACTTTCATTCCTATTTGCTTCCAAGTGATCTCATCTTCCCATTGATTCTGAGAGCATCCAATATCCATCTAATATATTTCCATTTGCTTAAGTCAGCCCAAATCAAGATCTGTTGCTTGTAATCAAAGAATCCTACGCTACTACAGCCATGTTATGGCGATTTCATTCTATGCTAATAGCAATGTAAACTTACGGAAAGGTTTTAAGTATGTTTAGATAGAGGGAGAAATTAGATGTGCTTTTCAAAACAATTCGTTGTTACAGAGGAGAGAAAAATGAGTGATGAGAATGGGAACTAGAAAGCAAGTTAGGAGGTACTGCACTAGCCCATTTCACAGTAGATGATGTTGTATACCAAGATATGGATTATGAAGATAGGAATATGTGATGGATTCAAGAGGTCTAAGAAGTAGCACAGAAGTTAGTGGTGGATTAGATATAGAAGGTGAAGGAGACATAGATGCTAAGAATGATTCCTATGTTTCTGGCTTGTCCAGGGTATGTGTGATGAGTCTATTAGCTGCAACAGAAGATACAGGAAGAGAATCAGACATTTGAGTTAGGTTTTTGTTTTGTTTTGTTTTGTTTTGTTTTGCTTTGTTTTTGAAACATTGAGAAGGGAAATCACACAGACAATTGAATACATAGGAAGAGAGCATTGAGGAGCAGTCTGGGCTAGAGAGATATTTGCATGTCATCTGCCTATAGACTGCAGTAAAAAAAAAAAAAAAAAAAAGCATGGTTTGGAGATTACCTAGACCAGAACTTCTCAACCCTGGATGGACGTCAGAATCAGCTGGGGACTTGCTTTTATAAAAGCCAATGCCTGGGCCCAGAGATTCAGATTTAATTGGTTGGGGTGTGACTACTGCTTTTTAAATACTTCTCCACGATTTGAATAATTATCCAGGGTTGAGAACTATCCTAGAGTGAACATACAGAAGGAGAAAAGAAGGGCCAAGACTGAACCTTGAAAAATTTCGACATCTACTGGCCACTTAGGAGTAGATGAGCTGTCAAATGAGAAAGGAAGTAGCCAGAGAGGTAGAGATAAAACAAATAACGGGAAATGTTAACATGAAAACCAAAGCATGAGTGTTTCAGCAGGGAGAAAATGGTCAATTTTGGCAAATGACTAATGAGAAGTAAACTCAGATTAGAACTAAGAAATGTTCATCATACTTTGGAACACTGTTACCTTTATGGAGAGATATTTCAGTTTTTTGATAAAACTTAAAGCTTGACAGAAGTGGGCTGGGCAGTAAGTTGATGGTGAAACAATGGAGAAAGATGGTAGAGGCTCCTCTTAGCTGGAGAGAGCGATGGCGTGGCAACTGGATATGGTTGAGTACTCAAGGTATTTTGCTTTATTATATATGACAGACCTGAATTAGTTTAAAAGTTGATGCAATTTATTCAACTTTCAGAGAGAAAAAAGTATGCAAGAAAGGGATAAATACAAAACAGTGTAGAGATCTTGAAAAGATGAGAGATTTTAGGTGGCATGCTAAAAATAAGGGGAATCAAGCCAGGCAGGGTGGTCCACGCCTGTAATCCCAGTTACTTAGGAAGCTGAAGCAGAAGGATTGCTTGAGCCCTCAGAAGTTTGGGAGTGGCCTGGGCAACATAGTGAGAACCCCGTCTCTTATCTAAAAAACAAAACAAAATAAGAGGAAGGCTCAATCTTAAATAAGGAGAACATCTTCTCCATGAATTTAGGAGCAAAGAGAAGTATGAAAGAGCAAAACCAGTGGCTATATTTTGAACTAGAAAGATAAGAAAGTTCCAATCTGATGATTTTTTTTTCTGCAAAGTAGAAGGCAAGGCATGGGTTGACAATAGGATAGGAAGGATATGTGACAGGCAAAAGTACAGAGAGTAGCAAACTATTGGAATGGTTTTTGTGAAGACTGTGGGAGTTAGCTAATCAGAGAAAGCAAGTAGAACTACCAAGCAGTATGGAGCGCTGTCTTAAGAGAAGTTATCATTAATTTGCAGAGAAACAAGTACAAGAACCAAGTTCATCCAAAAATTGGCTTTTTTTTCCAGGTAAGTACAACAAAAAGAAAGGGGACAAGGAAGTTCCATATAGTAATGAAAAACAGTTATAGAAACGGTGTGCTATAGAATCTAAGTTGGACAAGGAGAGAAAGATAAAAGGAGGAGACTGATAGATTGGGGGATAATCAGAACATCTGATAGGGTCAAAGAACAGATAAGGTCTATATGGTTATTTTAGATAGATTTCTAATTAACCTCAGTGGTATTTTATCCAAAATACTGATATCAAATTCATCAATAAAAGGGCTCTCTTGCATTATTTTGACTATGGCAGTGTGAGAGAAAAGTGGGGCAAAGAGTCTTTATTATCTTTCATCCAAAACAATGCAATTTTAAATCCTTTGATCAGGAAAAGCAAAGGAAGAAATGAAAAGAAGGAAATTACAGTCCTATACTTTAAACTAACAAATTCTGAATTAAACAAACTATAGGACAAAAAAATGGCAGCAGAATATTGTGATGCTATAAGCAGCCAAATAGTCCATTAATCTACCCTTAAATATGTGTGATTCTCTTATAAAGCTCCCAGTTACAGGCCTTGCTTTAAAGGCTAGATACAGAACCTCTGATCCTGACATGGACACAGTTCAGAATCTACCCAGGAACCTGGAGCTCAGAGACATCCCAGGGCCTGCTACCACTAAAACACAATAACTTATTGTTCTTAGTTAGAACCTCTAAAATTCTGAATTGCTCTGGAGCTTTTTAGGTAGCTATTTTGCCTGAATAAACTCAAGTGATATAAATGAATCTAATGAAAGGAAGATCAATCACCGGTTGACGAAAATTTTCATACAATTTTCTATGTTCCAGTCATAAAACTAGGCTCTAGAGACAACATACTTGGTAAACAGAAATGGTTCCTTTTCTCAAGTAGCCTAACACATATATAAGAAGACAGACATTAAATGATCACTGAGGTAGATAATTAAGGCATGCAAAGGGCTACAGTGAAAGAGGCGTACATTTAATAGATATTTAGGAATATTTGGGATTTATTAATCCTGGAGTAGAGGGAGGAGGTGATAGAGAAGAATTCAACACGAATGCTTTGATATGGGGATGAAGTAACTTGGTGGTGTAAGTGGCATTTATTTAAGATAGAGAATCTAGACAAGGAGCCAGTTTGAGACAGGAAGGTGCTGAATTCAGTTTTGGACATGTTATATTTGAGAAGTATTAAACAATTTTGACAACCAGGCAAAGATATATAACAGACAATTAGATAAAAGTCTAGAGCTCGGAAGAAAGATTTGGGTCAGAAAGACAGATTTTATCCTAGTTGGTCCTTTGCTCAAATGGGTCCCAGATCTAAGCACTGCTATGATCAATGGCCAATTGATGAAGGCAGGACAGGTGAAAGAGGAAAAGATGCTCTTTTTCAGAATTTTCTTTCACCACATACCAGTCCAGCTCAATAATTATGACAGGTGCAACAGGTACCTTTGATACATCCTCCACGCATCACCATGGTATTTTATATATATCAGAAAATAAATATATATATATATATATATATATATGCATATTTTTTATTGTACTTTAGGTTCTGGGGTACATGTACAGATCATGCAGGATTGTTCTCAAACACAGTTAAGTTTATGACATTACATTACCTCTGATCCAGAGGATAAAGTCCAAGCTTCTAAATATGAGGTTCAGAATCTTTTATCATCTAGCTTCATTTCTTCCTATGCTACTCCAAAATCTCTAGAACCCCTTCCATGTCACACATACTTTTTTCTTGAAGTAGTCCTTTTAACCACATCAAACTTGAAGTAGTCCTTTTAACAGTCCATGTTGGCACTTCCTCAAATACATTTTGCTCCCTTTCTCTGCCTGGAAAACTTTCACTCTTCCTTCAAAATCCTGCTTCATTTATTCACTCATTCAATAAAGATTTTGAGCCCTTCCTTTATGACACACACTCTGTTAGATGTTTGGCATATGGAGCCATTCACGAAAAAGATATTATCTACCCACCCTATGTTATATACAGCATATCAGAAAAGGACACACAGAGGAGATATGGTATACTTATCAGCTTCTCCTCATTGGGAACTGGTAAGTTCTTATCTATGCTCAGATATTTTTATTTTATCTATGTAATTTATTTATTTTTGCTGATACCTTCTGGATCTCTCTTGTCCTTGCCATCTCCAAATTCTGGTGATGTTTTATCATGAGTTTTTGCCTCGTGCTAGTCTTCCCACACATAACATTTTCTTTTATCAAATCATTTAATCTCATTATTTACTTTTTTAATTACTCAAAGTTCACTCTGATTTCTATGAAGGTTTGTTGATTCCAACATAAGAAATAAAATGCATGCCATTATTTGCTTGAGACTGGCCTCTTTTCCTCTATTTGCAAAACTTCACTTTGTCTCTCTCTCTCTCACTCTGTGTGTGTGTAGGGGTGGGGTGGGTAGGTGTATCTAAGTATTCTGAATTTCTCAGCTTTTCTTTATTAGGATTGGAGATGAATGAATTTCTCCATTGGACAGACATGTGGACTATGTATTAATGTACTTCCACATAACACCAATAGCCCAGGATTTTCTGTTTAGCCTTTCAATGAACTGCCAACTATAACCTCATCTGGACCATCACTTGCTCCACCTCCTAGTAACACCAGCCTTGTCAGTGTCCATTAATTCAGCACACCATGGTCCTTCTATACCCCCACCTCCTACTCTGTATATTAGCCATAGACACTGCTCTACTTCTTGGCATCAAAAACTGGAATCTGGATCACATGTTAGAGGATCTTACTTCATCATACCAAACATTGGAAAAAGTGGGATACAAAGTGAACTGACATCAATCTGTATTTTTTTAACTTATTATTTTATATTAGGAAAGGTTATTTGTCTCTTGGTTGCCTGGGAAGTCCTGAACCACAAAATGCATAAAGCATTTGATATGTAACAAAGATAATGTTATTTGTGCACATTAGGATTCACAGCCTATATGTCATTACATGGACTTCTGGGAATTTAATGATCTTAAGTGATAATATAGAAATAAGAAGAAGGGACATATCTCAATAAAGGGATTTGTTTAAAGCCAAAAGCCAAGACTCTTCATGAAACTCCAAGTTGATTTCCTTAGGTCTCTTTGATTTTCAATAAAACCAATAATCCTTTATTTAAAAAAATAAGCGAGGCAATGGCAGTGATCCAAGATGGCCGAATAGGAACAGCTCTGGAGTGCAGTTCCCAGCAAGAACACAGAGGGTGAGTGATCACTACATTTCCAAATGAATTTTTACTGCCCACAGACCAGAAGATTTCCGGGCGGAAAAGTGCCACAAGTCTCCAGCACAGCTGTTTCAGCCGGCACAGTGGATCTCCACACAAAAACTCACACAAATCTGGGTGGTCACTTCAACTGGCATCTGGAATGCTTGGGAGACACAGTCGCCCATTCAACTGAAAAAAAGGGGGCTGAAACAGGGAGCCAGGTGATCTGGTTCGGCGGGTCCCACCCCCACAAAGGCCAGCAATCTGAAAAGCTCTGGATTGAGAGTTTCACAGCAAGCACAGCTGGACCTGGGACAGTCCATCTCTGTGGGGGTAAGGGCATCTGACATTACTGAGGCAGTCCACCACTACCAAGGCAGTCCACCATTACCGAGGCAGTCCGCCATTATCTAGGCAGTCCACTGTTCCAGAGGCAGTCCACCATTACTGAGGCAGATCGCCATTACTGAGGCAGTTCTAACTATACCTCTATAAACAAAACTGCAAGGAAGTTCACACAGCAGCTGGGCAGAGCCCACAGCAGCTCAGCAATGCCTCTGCTGGCAGACTGTCACTAGGCTACCTAATTCCTGGGCAGGGCATCTCTGAAAAAAGGCAGCAGCATGCCAGGAACTTATAAATAAAGCCCCACCTTCCCAGGACAGAGCACCTGTGAAAAAAAAGACAGTTATGACTTCTGCTGCACAAGACTTAAACATACATGCCCAGCAGCTCTGCACAAAATAACGGAGCTCACAGCTCAGCACTTGAGTTCCTATAAGGGACAGA
>NW_016107842.1:158358-174019 GCF_001604975.1 Cebus imitator
CTACAAGCCAGAAGAGAGTGGGGGCCAATATTCAACATCCTTAAAGAAAAGAACGTTCAAACTAGAATTTCATATCCAGCCAAACTCAGCTTCATAAACAAAGGAAAAATAAAATCTTTTACGAACAAGAAATTGCTCAGAGATTTCATCACCACCAGGCCTGCTTTACAAGGGCCCCTGAAAGAAGCACTAAACACAGAAAGGAACAACCACTACCAGCCACTCCAAAAAAATACCTAATGATAAAGAGCATTGACACAATGAAGAAACTGCATCAACTAATGGGCAAAGCAACCAGCTAGCATCAAAATGGCAGGATCAAATTCACACATAACAATATTACCCTTAAATGTAAATGGGCTAAATGCCCCAATCAAAAGACACAGACTGGCAAATTGGATGAAAAGTCAAAACCCACTGATGTGCTGCATCCAAGAAATCCATCTCATGTGCAATGATACACATAGGCTCAAAATAAAGGGATGGAGGAAGATTTACCAAACAAATGGAGAGCAAAAAATAGCAGGAGTTGTAATCCTAGTCTCTGATAAAATAGACTTTAAATCAACAAAGATCAAAAGAGACACAGAAGGGCATTACATAATGGTAAAATGATCAATGCCACAAAAAGAGCTAACAATCCTAAACATATACACACCCAATACAGGAGCACCCAGATACATAAAGCAAGTTCTTAACAACCTACAGACACTTTTCAAAAGAAGACATATATGAAGCCAACAAACATAAGAAAAAATGCTCATCATCACTGGTCATTAGAGAAATGCAAATCAAAACCACATTGAGATACCATCTCATATCAGTTAGAATGGCAATCATTAAGAAATCTGGAGACAACAGATGCTGGAGAGGATGTGGAGGGACAGGAACACTTTTACACTGTTAGTGGGAGTGTAAATTAGTTCAACCATTGTGGAAGACAGTGTGGCGATTCCTCAAGGATCTAGAAATAGAAATTCCATTTAGTCCAGCAATCTCATTACTAAATATATAGCCAAAGGATTATAAATAGTTCTATTATAAAGACACATGCACATGTATGTTCATTGCAGCACTGTTTACAATAGCAAAGACCTGGAACCAACCCAAATGCCCATCGATGATAGACTGGACAGAGAAAATATGGCACATATACACCATGGAATACTATGCAGCCATAAAAAACGATGAGTTCGTGTCCTTTATAGGGACGTGGATGAATCTGAAAACAATCATTCTCAGCAAACTGACACAAGAATGGAAAATCAAACACCGCATGTTCTCACTCATAGGCAGGTGTTGAACAATGAGAACACATGGACACAGGGAGGGGAGCATCACACACTGGGGTCTGTTGGGGGGGACTAGGGGAGGGACAGTAGGAGCTATGGAGTTGGGGAGGGATAACATGGGGAGAAATGCCAGATATGGGTGATGGGGATGGAGGCAGCAAACCACATTGCCATGTATGTACCTGTGCAACAATCCTGCATGTTCTGCACATGTACCCCAGAACCTGAAGTGCAATAAAATATATTAAATAATAATAATAATAATAATAATAATAAGTGAGGCTGATTAAGTAGTTAGAACAGCTGCTATTGTGCCCAAGGCCATGGTATTAATCCCCCGAAAGGTGGATGAATTTCATTCTGTTTGAAAACTATACCCTGCATTGAGTCAGCCATCTTGAAATTACATGTCTTCAGTGAATTAAAAAACTGGATAGGACTGTTTGAATAATCTAAATCCAGATTGCCCTGCTGGGCTAGGGAAATGCTCAAAAGTATACACTCCTCAATGCAATGTTAATGAAAGAGCAAAATTGAAACCAATTAAACAGTGGTATATCTACACATAAAGTAGTCATTTTATGTAAGCAGTAAAAATGATAATAATTAAAAGTATATAGCCACACAGAAAAATGCTGATTATTTCATGCTAAGTAAATGCAACAACAAAAATTGTATATATGAGTAGAACTATTTTAAATGTATATATTCCAATTAAAAACTGAAAGAGTATCTATAAATATAAAACTATAGGTTATAGTGTTGGGGAAATTATAGGTAGCATTCTCAATTTTATACATTTTATAATATTATTACTTTGTATAGAAATAAGCGACAGTATGCCAAAGTCATGGGGCTTCAGGGGCAATATTTTTATATATAAATAGTGCTTTATTATTGCCAAGGGAAGTAATGCTGTCATTCTACTTCCTTCTAAACTTTGTTTTAATTAAAAAGAGAGAGTGATCCTACCACAGTTTAAGACCAAATAAAATCTCAGCTCAGCATTCGTGGAAAATGTTAAGAATAGAGGCCAATGATGAATTAGCCTAATTCGGAGACTAGTAACATTACCAAGTGAACTGTCATCTCGGTTCTTACATGCAATGTGTCTCAGAGGAGCAAATGTGGATAGATACAGTGGAGGATTTCTACCTGCATTACCAAAATGGCTGAAGTGTTGGTGACGGTTTATAATCAGAAACCTAGATTTTATTAGCTTTGGCTATCAAGAGTGTTCAGGGAATACTAAAATCTCCCTAGTAGGAAATACTGCGAACTGATGGATGACAGCACTGAGAATGAGAACTCTAGGTTCTCACAGAAAGACAGAAAACAATGGGAAGATGAGCACAAATTCCAATTATTATAAGATATACTTAACGTAACAGTGCATGTAACTATAGATGTGGTAAATATACAGATGTGATAAATCGAACTGATGTGTCACTCTCCACATTTAATTTTGGAAAAGCATTTAAAATCCTAGATTAGCATCCTCAAAACTCAGGCTGCACAGTAATACTGATAACTAAATTTTGTAGAACACTTCATAGCATTCAAAATATATTAGCTCATTTTATTTCCCAGTGATCAGTTCATGAACCCTTTGAGGAGATAAAGCAAGTGTTGTTATTCACATTTTACACATGACAGAAAAATAATTTAACCGACTAGCTGCCACTCAGAAAGTGGCAAAGTCCAAACTTAAGGAATCTGACTCCAAACCACCAGGTCTTGCTGATTCCCACAATAGCATTAAAGCAATTCAAGAAGAAAGCTAGCTTTCAGTAAAACTCATATTTAAGACTCAGCTTTAACTCTCTTCTCAACTCTTTTCTTACCCAGAGTTCCTATGCTCTCAGTTCCTATGCTTCTCTCTCTGAGGGAAGGAAATTTCATTCATACTAATATGTTACGAAGGTGCTGACTATGCCCCAGAGTTTGTTTTTGCATCAGGAATGCTAGGAAAGAGCATCCTTAAAAATAATGAAGTGAACTACTAGTAGATTACCTAGAACTGCTAAAAACAGAGGGGAAAATACTCTGGAGGTGTTCAAATATATATGCTTGGGTCATCTATTCTACTTACTCCTGAGGCTGATCCTGTACAACTCTCCTACCAATTAGGGATGTCAGTTGTGGTAAAGTGAAAAGAGGACAAAAAGATTTAACCACCAAATACAAGCTGTGTGATCTAGAATAAACAAGAGCAAATGATTCTGAGCCTCCATTTCCTCCTCTGAAGAATAGAGGTCTTTATTTACAGTGTGGGAGTGAAGATACAATGAGATAAAACTTCATTTCAGGAAAGAGGTGATCATTATTCTTAATATTTTCAGCTGGTTGCTTTTAGAGGCTTTTATCCTCCAAAATCAAGTTACTTCCTCTATCAATGTTATTATTCTAGAAGCAGACTCACAAATTTTACAATTTACTGTTAGCATTAAAAAGAATGAGCAACTCATCTCATATAATGAATGTGTTATAAAATCCATTTTTATAACTTAGAGAATTATCTAGGAAGCTCAGGAATTAGCAAGACTTCAAAGTATTCAAAACATGGGTGGCCATTTTTCATTTTCTAATCATGAGGAAGGCACCCAGCATATTTACAATAACATGCACTGCTACCTGTGTAGAGAGTTACATGTAGATATGCATATGTATCGTACACACATCCAACTTCTAAAGCATAAATCAATCAAGTTTATTAACTCTATCCCACTTTCTTCAGTAATAATCATGTTGCAACAGTCCTTAAGGCACACATCTGGCAACTTGTCATACAATGTTAATGTTCTCCAATTTTGATAGTACACAGTCATCTGCCTGTACAGTGTAGATTTGATAGCCCCAGGTGGTTCATTCTATCATATAATTATTCCTTCTCATGGCTGGCACAACTCTTGTAGCTTGGAGTAAACATTGAGTTTCTAACTACCATCTATATAAAAATGTAAATATTCCTTGAGGATACTATCATCTGTTGTCATACCTTGTCCTTAACCCACATGATTTTCTCAGCTCTTAAATAAAAGGGATATCCTGTAAAGATGGGAAACAGATAGGTACGTTTGAAACTTGGAGGTTGAGTTGGTTTGGAATGTTAGTATACTTGCAATAGTGGGTACATATGGCTATTGTGAAAAAACAGTGATACAGTTTGGATGTTTGTCCCCTTAAAATCTCATATTCAAATTTGATCCCCATTGGTGGAGGAGAAGCCTGGTGGGAAGTGTTTTGGTCATGGGGGCAAATTACTCATGAATGACTTGGGGCCTTTCTTGGGGTAATGAGTGAGTTCTTGCTCTATTAGTTCACTCAAGAACTAATTGTTAAAGAGTCTGATACTGGCTCCCTTTCTCCTTCCCTTTATGCCATGATTGGAAGCTCCATGAGGCCCTCACAGGAAGCAGATGACACCATGCTTCTTATCTACAGCCTGCAGAACTGTGAGCCAAATAAACTTGTTTCTTTATAAGTTACCCAGCCTCAGGTATTACTTTATAGCAATGCAGCTGGACTAATACAGGCAACAAAAGAGAGGATATCATTAAATCAACTTGGTCCCTTCCCTCTGTATAGCTTGTGTGCCTTAGAGAAAGCTGACTCCAACTCCAGGTCCTCACATAGGCCTGGACTAAGAGTAATCTAGTCTTCTTTCTTGCAAGAGATTGGTTCAGAAATTAGCATGTTACTCATTAAGGCCAATGAGATTTTCAATGAGACACCTTCTGGGGATGGGCAGGTTAAATTTTCTTCATTTTTCCAGGAGAGCTTTAGGTAGAACTCTTTCTTCTCTTCCTTTTGGATGCTGTCATACACAAGCATGAGATCTAGTCAGAGTAAGAAGTCAACACTTACAAGGAAGCAGAGTAAAGGGAATCACAGGGAAATGGAGCCAGAGCAACTGGATGTTATGTCCCTAAAGCCCCACCTCACCACTGGATTTCTCCATGTGTAAGCCAGTACATTTCTTCACTGTATGGGCCAAGTGGTATCGGATTTTCTGACTTGCTTCACATACAGTTTAGATGGTATGAAGCTAAAGACAAATGTTGTGCTGTATGGGTCCCACAGCCACTGTGCTCTGAGCAGACATTGTTTTTTTTAGAAAAATCACAGGCATCTATACCATCTGTCACTTGGTATAAGTAAAAGCTAGACAGAAAAAAGACGTGACTTTCCAAGGCATTGCAGTACAACTGACAAAAATCTAGGTTGAAATATTCTTGTCTCTCCCACCCTGACAGTTACCATCCCTTGGATTGCATTTTTTCACCATTAAGATCATCTATAAACTGGGGAAATATTCTACAAAAATGTCACCTTCATTTGGCAATAATTTGAATACATAATTATTCATCCATCTAAAAAAAACAATCCATTTTAGAAAATTAATTATTGACTATATAAAGTGCTTTCATTCTTAGAATCCATAATGTGAATTGGCTGGATCAAAATGAATGCTTTCTAGCATGATTCTTACAAAGGTGTATCTCCAATCAGATCTGACAGCCTACTTTCCCAAGTTGGCTCTTATGCCTTCAAGATCTTAATAAAATAGAAGTAAACTTGAAAGTTGTTCCAAATAGGAATGTGAAATTAAATACACAATTCCTATCTGATATCTAATAATTGTATTTACCTAACATTGCCAATATCATAACAGGAAAAAAATTATTATTTTTAAGTTGTTTTTGTTCACAAAGCTATTCATTAATCCCTTCCTAAAAGAACAGTTAGAATGTGAATGGGGACAACCTTCACACAACTGCATTGACAATCTCTGCCCTATGCCTTTTTACTCTATTATAATATGTGCAGCTTTATTTTTATAGCAAAACAATATATTTAATTATTATATTAAATAACATTTTGAAGTCAAACTACATAGTCTAATAAATTATGAGTAATATAATAATGCAGGATTCTATCTTGGCTCACATCCAATGGGCTTTAATTATAAAGCTATTGAAACTAACTGATAATAAGACTGAGTTTCTGAATAGATGGCACTCTCTAGCCAATATGAACTATTTGCAAAAGGACTGTAGCAATGTCTCAATATATATCTACAGTTCATACAAATTATGTTTTTAAATTTCATATAAATGCTGGCTATTAAAATATCACAATCCATTCTCATTACCTCTAGATGGGATCCTACCTTTGGATGCATCTGGAGGAAATTCCTGCTGATAATATAGTTTCTACCTCTGAAATAAGCTTCTTGATTAACATTGTCCTTGTGAGTTTATGTTAAGATTCTAGTGACCTAAGTTGCCACCTGCTTCAGTAAGGATTGGCCCCAATCTATTGCTACAGATTGTATTTTTCCAGTTGCCTATTGCAGGTAGGGGCATTAGCTTCCCTCAGTTTAAGAGACAGATTCTGGGCTGGATGCGGTGGCTCACATCTATAATTCCAGCACTTTGGGAGGCCGAAGCGGCAGATCACTTGAGGTCAGGAGTTCAAGAGCAGCCTAGCCAACGTGGTGAAACCCCATATCTACTAAAACTTCAAAAATTAACACACCATGGTGGCACATGCCTGTAGTCCCAGCTACTTGGGGGTCAAAGGCAGGAGAATCACTCAAACCTGGGAGGTGGAGGTTGCAGTGAGCCAAGATCACACCACCGCACTCCATCCTGGATAACAGAGCAAGACTCTGTCCCAAAAAAAAAGAAAGAAAAAAAGAGATAGATTCTGGTGCTCACAAAGGTCAACAGAAAAGTGTGAACTCATAAGGGCATCCCCAAACAGGTCTTCTATATCATTAAAATGCAAGGACTTAACAACAAATAAGATATACATATGATCACTTGCCAATGACATCTTTAGGCCAACAAGGCTATTATTGGTCTGAAGCAATGTTTCACAGTAAAAGGAACAGAAAATCAGCAACCCTTCAGCTGTTAAGATTTCTCATGTTGCTTTCAGCCTTCATCCATTGTTTGCAATACATTGTAAGGATGCTCAGATAGACACACTTTCTCAACCATGGGAGTAAGTTCACTAGTGGGTGAGGTTGACTGATAAAATTGCAAGAGAAAACTTGAGATTTAATGCATTTGCTTTTTGTATCTGAAGTCCTAAATAAGAGTCTATAGACAAGAGCTCCACTCTCTATTATTACAGTTTAAACAAAATACTCAAGAAAGAAAATATCAAAGTAATTTAAATTTTATCTTTTTAGAATATAGATAAAGGTTTACCCTCCAGAGATATACAAGATTAATTGCTAGAGTGCAGTGGTTTCTCTGTCCCCTAAGTACCACCATCAAAATGACTTTGATAAAAATATTGGAGTAAAGAAATCAATTTAAAATAAAAGGGATTAATTAGGAGTTGGATACAAAAGAGGATCTGCTGACTTAGTCAGATTTTAAAACCCAAAGTTATTTAAAAGAAAGAATTTAAAGATAAAGCTATAAAATTTCCCATCCTCTAAAACCTAGGTCAACTACTAATATAAGAAATGGCAAACAAAATACAAGGACCTTGACACACTACTCATCAAAAACAAACAAATGAAAAACAAACAACTTTAAAAAGACAATGCTACCTGGGATCAAACAGAACACTGTAAGCACCATAAGATTACATTATGTTAATTTAGAAAGAAAGTGGCACTTGCTTTTTAAAAACTGAGACGGGGCAGTCAAAAAGATTTAGAGAGTTTGCTGAACATATAACATTCGCATTTCTATTGTAAGTCCTAACTTGACACAAACCATTAGCATTAATACAAAAACCCAAGTGTTTTTAGAGACATATGACAAAACAAATCATATTCTTTAGACAAATATGGTTTAGAAGGAAGTATCTTGTGAAAGATGGCAAGGACAATAAAAGAACTTTTAATTTAAAATATAACACAAAACACATGTTTTAGAGGTAAATATTGGACACCTGTCACCTATATGGTATAGATGCATTCCCAAACACCTGTCCATGTGTTTTATTTTTAAAGCAATCCAATGGTACCAAACCCTATTAAAACTTTGGAATCCAGATTGTATTGCTCAGTTCTCATGCTGCTAATAAAGATATACCTGATACTGGGTAATTTATAAAGGAAAGAGGTTTAATGGACTCATGGTTCCACATGGCTGGGGAGGCCTCGCAATCATGGTGAAAGGTGAATGAGGAACAAAGTCACATCTTACATGGCAGCAGGCAAGAGAGTGTGTGCAGGGGAACTCCCATTTATAAAACCATCAGATCTCATAAGACTTACTACCACAAGAACAGTATGGGGGAAATTGTCCCCATGATTCAATTATCTCCACTTGGTCCCCCTTGACACATGGGGATTATTACAATTCAAGGTGAGATTTGGGTGGGGACATAGCCAAACCATATCACAGATCATATGCCCATTCTCCTAAAACTATCTGCCTCAAGTTTGGCCTGAGATTAGCCAGTGGAAAAAAGAAGAGTTATAAATCACTGCTCTGTCAAGTCAAAAAGCAAGCATGTAAATTGCTCTGAGACTAAAAAAGATTCCTCCCTAAGGCAGAAGTAAGAATGTTTGCTTACACCTTTATAAATAAAGTTCTGTCAAGCTGTGAGGAAAATATACTCATATCCATAGGGGTAGTTAGGGAGCCAGCCCTGTGAATCTCCACTGTAATCTATTTCCACACAAAGGACATTCTCACCACCTTCCTCCTGGCACAGTAAATAGTCAATGATCATCCCAGATGGTTTGAATCTAAACTTATCAGTAACAAATAATAAATGAGCATTCTGATGTGTGCCATGCTATTATAGTTCCAATGACTTCACACCGATGGGATATTCAAACTGCTAAGTAGCATAATTAGTTACAGATAATTCCAAGACATTAATCATGCTTGGGATAAATCCTTGGAACAAATATTGAAAATATTCTTTATCATATATATTACCAAATGCCTGAAAGGGATTAATTTGGTACCAAGCTTGTAAGCATGCCGGCATTTAAGGCGCACAGCACTTTTTAAAACTCAGAAATGACATTCTATTTGACGTTTTGTAAAATGAAGTACCATCCCACCATCACTTTTGGAACTTCTAAAGTTTTGTTCAAACACGACATTTAATTTTATATTCAAGGAATTTTAATCTGGATTTTACTCATTTCAACTATTTTTTGAAATAATGCAACTGTCCCTTTATTAAAGAATGCAATACCCACCCCAGGAATAATTATGAAGCAAATGAGTTTTCTTTTTGCATTTTTTCCTGGTGCTAATTTCAACATCTTAACTCACTTTTGGAAAACAGGCCCTGTAAGGCTCCCCTGGGTCCTGCCATCGAATACCCCATTCAAGAGGACTTTCTCTGGAATGGAACTCTGATCACTTATTTTCCACAGTCTCTCTTCAAACTTACTCCTCCTGTGTCCCATTTTCTCAGAATCAAGATCTTCACCAGGTACTCTCAGTAACGAAGTAATACCCAAGTATGAACAACTGACAGTAACTTAATGAAAGCTTATCTTCCCCAGTATTATAACTGCATTTTAAACTGTAAGGCTTAAAAATGAGCAGAGAGCTTCAGATGTGGTATATTGGTCTTTGGCAATCCCACAAGCCATGACATATAAGCAAATAGCTTATGTCTACAGGTGGTCATGAGGTAAAAGGCCAACTCAGGGTATGTGAGCTACCAGCATGAGTTGTTGCAAGCATTCAAAAGCATTATATGCAAATAATAGCATTAAACTTGTACACATGTTTCCTCTAGATGTTCCATAAATTGTTTATCATTGAAAACTCTAAATCCAGCCTTCCAGATTATGTATCCCTTCATATAATTTATGGTGATTCTATAATTCAGAACATTTTCACTCTTATGAAATTAAATCTGTTCATTCTTTTCCTTTAAACTTTAGTGTTTTAAGTAACTCTTGCAAATTCTCCCCCCTTCATAAATTAATGGAATATTCCCTTGAGTTATCTTCTAGTACTTTTACTTTTAAAATAATATTTAAATCTTCAATGTATCTGAAATTTGTTGCAACTATGCCATGAGCTGAGGATTTAACTTTATATTTTTCAGAATTGGAAGCCAATTGTCCTAATACCATGATTTTTAAAAGTCAACCATTTGATCCAAATGACTATCAACAAGATATAGATTAAATCAATTAAAACAACCTGGAACCAACCCAAATGCCTATCAATGATACACTGGACAAAAAAAAATGTGGCACATATACACCATGGAATACCATGCAGCCATAAAAAACAATGAGTTTCTGTCCTCTGTAGGGACTTGGATGAATCTGGAAACCGTCATTCTCAGTAAACTGACACAAGAACGGAAAACCAAACACCAAATGTTCTCACTCATAGGTGGGTGTTGAACAAATGAGAACACGTGGACTCAGGGAGAGGAGCATCACACACTGGGGACAGTTGAGGGGGGCTAGGGTAGGGACAGTGGGGGTGGGAGGGGTAGGGAGGGATAAAATGGGGAGAAATGCCAGATATAGTCAAATGGGGGAATAGAGGCAGCAAACCACCTGATTATGTATGCACCTATGCAACAACCCTGCATGACCTGCACATGTACCCCAGGACGTAAAGTAAAATTTAAAAAAAAAAACATATCTATATGATGGAATACTGTGTGGGTTTTTTTTTTAATAAATTTGCTCTCTGTGAAATAATGCCAATAATATATAAGGCTGACCTACAAGAAAAGATAACTCAATTTACCCATGTAACACCTGCACATGTATCCCCTGAACCTAAAAATAAAAGTGCCGGGGAGTGGGGAAGGAAAGTATGTATATTATAATCCTGTTTTTTGTTTTTTGTTTTTGTTTTTTTATAAAAAAAATTCTCTCTCTCTAGATATGAAACTATAGACACATTTGTATAAATGTTTTTAAAATTCTAAAGGCATACAAATCAAGCTGTTTATGGCTACATCTGAGGATTGAGATTGGGGACTGGAGAAGGGTCTTCTTCTTCCCACTAATGATACTTACATAATTTTAAAAACTTATATACAGCAAGCATATTTCACATTGTAATGCAAAGCTTGCAAACAGAATCAAATCCTTGATGTTATCCAATAGTACAATTAAAATATACATTCCAAATCACTGAATGCATAGAAAAATCAGTTGATAAGAAAATTCTATCCTATTCCTTTCTTCCTTCCTTTGCTGGACTGTGACATGAACCAGAAATTAACGTTTATTGAGTTTAGCCTCAGAGGTTTTGGAGTTGTTACAGCAGTTAAACTACTGGGACTAACACAAGGCTCCAGTCCCTTACAGTGACTTTACAGACTACTTAGGAAAATGAGCTCTGCATATGAAAAGTTAGAGATCAGAGCAGCAATTATACACAACACTGCTGATAGTAAGAACTATAGGAATGAAATTAAGAAGAAATCTCCAGGCTGGTCGCAGTAGCTCGCGCCTATAACCCCAGCACTTTGGGAGGCTGAGGCGGGTGGATCACGAGGTCAAGAGATCGAGACCATCCTGGTCAACATGGTGAAACCCCATCTCTACTAAAAATACAAAAATTAGCTGGGCATGGTGGCGCACTCCTGCAGTCCCAGCTACTCAGGAGGCTGAGGCAGGAGAATTGTTTGAACCCAGGAGGCGGAGGTTGCAGTGAGCCAAGATCGCACCATTGCACTCCAGCCTGGGTAATAAGAGTGAAATTCCATCTCAAAAAAAAAAAGAAGAAATCTCCAGAAGATTTCCATAAATATAAGATGAAGCTGGTCAAATTTTGATGACATAAAGAGAGAGTGTGAAAGAAGTGTGTAAGTAAAGTGCAGAATTGGGAAAATAAACATATCAAATAATGGGTTTCATTCGAGTAGAATCTATTTATTAAGAAGTTGTAGAGTTAGTGCTGAAAATGTAGGTTAGAACCTAATTATAGAGCAGCCCAAGGGTGTTGAACCTTGTCGTGCAGAACCAGTTAAATACATATTATTTCTCATGCCAATTGCTAAGGAGGGCTACCAGTCTCAACTAGTTTGAGAACGATTATCAAGTTACACTCAGTATCAATAAGAAATAGTCTCATGATCAATTAACTATGTCTGACATGGGCTAATGAAGGAGGCATTGGTCTATGCTGGATATGTGCTAAGTACTAGATGCAAGGATATTTTTGAGATGTGGAGAAGTAGGTAGATTTGACAGTGTCCTTGAAAGATAAATCTGACCTAATGTTGGTGAGACAAGGAAGAGTTTGGAAAGATGGTACAATAGGATGTGGTGAGCCTTGCGGGAAAGGAGGAATCAAAGACAAGCCTAAGGTTTTAAGCCTTGACTCTTAGAATACTGTTACCATTTTCAAATAAAGATAATTTAGAAAAGAAAGTCCACGTAGAAATGTTTTGTAAAAAGTTTGGGATATGACACAGAAAATGCAGAATCAAGAAAAAGGGAGGCTTTCTTTCCTTTCTCTTTAAGAAGGTATGTTGCCAGAAGAGAAAACAATTAAATTATGACCTAATTACAAATCATCTCAAGTCAACATAACTGAATTCCATAAAGAATTTGGCTTAACAATCCACTGGATAGAATAAAGAATTGCACGTTTTCCCTCTCAAAAATGATGTTTTAAAGAATCACAATTTTGCAATGCAGTGATATTCAGTTCTTAACTTTCATTACAAAAATTACAAATACAGATGAACTATTTTATAATTTTTCAAGTTCATATTAATTAAATGTTTACCTTGGCATGCTTTTACTCAAACTGATGTTTTTAGCTCCATTAAGAGTTTGTATTTAAAAGAAAATTTTGCCTGAAGAAATCTACCTATATCTAGGCCATATATTATATGTACATGGTGCATGGTACCATTCAAAGTGCTTCCACAATGGCTTGTTTGAACTTCACAACTCTCCAGTGAGGGGATAACACTGGGATTATAATCTCCACTATAGAGAGGGTTCAATTCTACTTAGAGAAGTGATCTGGTTTGCCTACAGCCTACACAGTAAGTTTAGTGATGGAACTGGCATAAGAATTTAGGCCTCCTAACTCCAATCCAGTGTTGTTTTTCATGGAATATTATAGACTTTCTGCCTTATTGAAATATAAGTTTCAGGCCAGGCACGGCAGCTCACAACCTGTAATACCAGCACTCTGGGAGGCTGAGGTGGGTGGATCACCTGAGGTCAGGCAAATACTAGTTTCATATTTAACTTTTTTTTTTGAGACAGAGTCACACTCTGTCCCACCCACGCTGGAGTGCAGTGGCACCATCTCAGCTCACTGCAACCTCTGCCTCCTGGGTTCCAGCAATGCTCCTGCCTCAGCCTCCCAAGTAGCTGGGATTACAGGCATCCACCAACAAGCCTAGCTAATTTTTTGTATTTTTAGCAGAGATGGGGTTTCACCATTTTAGCCAGACTGGTCTCGAACTCCGGGCCTCAAGTGATATGCCCGCCTCAGCCTCCCAAAGTGTTGGGATTACAGGCATGAGCCACCGCGCACAGCCTCATATTTCTTTTAAAATATTACAAATTCTTTTTTTTAATAAAGAGTTAATTAGTGGGTTCCTTGTGTACTTTTTCCATTAAACTGTGTTTACTTGCCTCAAACAGAACAAGGTTATGCCATTTGTGAATGCTTGAGGTATAGTCCATAACACCCTCAAGAAAGATTTATGATATCACACAGTATTTTACTGCTGTCATTAAAAACAAGCAGTGAGATAAAGTAGTTTTAATTATACAATGAAAGTGTTGCCCTATTTCAAAGGAAGACTGAATTCAAAATGCTTGAAATAACTGAATTACTGTTTTCTCTTCTGTTCCAAAATATCTAACACTACAAGAATGAATGAATTTTCTTGTTTCTTGTATTATGTATAGTGAACAAATATTGCTTATGCTGGAAAAATAATAATTCACTCCAAAGCAGATTTTTTTCTTATTTTTCCATTGTGCCATTGCTTTCTCTGTGGCTAGGGAATATCCAAAGGCTATTGAATTTTCTACAGGTTTTTAAGTGGTGTGTTTTCCTTGTATCATAGGATAAGATTTATTTAGAACCTCTTGCTCTTTACCTGACAGCATGTGACCCAGGGTGAAGGACGGAAAAGTTGATTGAACTTATACACCTCTGGGAGACCTCCAGAAGATTGACACCTATGTTCAGATTTGTTTACAGTCAATTCTTTGAGAAATAAAATGTTTCCATTTTATACCAGGGGTAAAAATGTCATCTGAAAGGGCAAAGTTCATTTTCTATATGCCTTTTGGGAAATTCTGCAGCCTCTAATGTAGTCCTAAACATACATGGACCATCTAATAAATGCTTATTTAATTGACTTCCATGAAAGTAATCTATGAAGAGTGTCAGAGTAGCAGCATACTCCACTGACTACGAGTGAAGCTGTTTGGATATAGAAGATTGCTTGAAGAAATAGCACCAATTCTCTGCCCTTTATTCACACCCTTAGCAATGTAGTTTGGAAGCTCCTCTAACCCAGAGGTATTGCCTATTTCCCAACTCTTTGAATCTAAATTGTCCCTATGACTTGATCTGGCAAACTGAATGTGGCAGAAGTAACAATATATCAGTTCTGAGACTGGGCCTTTCTCTCTTGGAACCAGCCACCGTTTGAGCAAGCCCAAGCTAGGCTGATGAGCTTGAGAGAACTCATGGAGCAGAGATAAGATGTCCCAGCTAAGGTCATCCCAGATCAGCCAGCATGTAGCTTACCCAACAGCTAACTACAGACACACAAGCTTATTGAAGTATAGGAGAAGACTGGCTTAGGGAGAATCCCATATTCCTATCCAGAAAATACATTCTGTCAAGTTTTACATTTCTGGGAAGTCTCTACAGAGGAAACACCTTCTCCTTTTTTTACCCCTTACTCATTTCTTCTCAAGAGAACAAGTATGGCTAGCCTGATAGATAAAAGCCTATCATTGATTGTGCTACATTTTCTACCATTAGGATTAAGAAAGATGAAGATGGCTGGCCTGCCTTCTTGCTCTCACCAACTTGCTCGCAAGTGGAAGAAGTCTTCTTTCTCTGCTCCCTAATTCTTTATGACAGAACCTTTTGTGTTTGTGGATAAGGAAAGGTGTTCACCATTGTCACTGACTGTCCTGCTGGCTATGGTATAAGAAGCAGGCCTGTGGTCCTTCCCAGTGGCCTCTAAAACTGCCCTAAAGAAACAGATCTCGGGGTGGATCCAAGATGGCCGTTTAGGAACAGCTCAGGATTGCAGCTCCCAGTGAAAGCGCAGAGGGTGAGTGGACGCCGTGTTTTTATTGCCCACAGACTAGGAAATTCCCGGGCAGAGGTGCTCCACGGTCACCAGCGCGGCTGTTTCGGCCAGCGCGGCTGTGCCAGCCAGTGCCGCGGCTT
>NW_016107842.1:180574-187828 GCF_001604975.1 Cebus imitator
ACACTCCCACCAACAGTGTAAAAGTGTTCCTATTTCACCACATCCTCTCCAGCATCTGTTGTCTCCAGATTTTTTAATGATCGTCATTCTAACTGGCGTGAGATGATATCTCAATGTAGTTTTGATTTGCGTTTCTCTAATGACTAGCGATGATGAGCATTTTTTCACGTTTGTTGGCCTCATGTATGCCTTCTTTTGTAAAGTGTCTGTTCATATCCTTCACCCACTTTTGAATGGGCTTGTTTGTTTTTTTCTTGTAAATCTGTTTTAGTTCTTTGTAAATTCTGGATATCAGCCCTTTGTCAGATGAGTAAACTGCAAAAATTTTTTCCCATTCTGTTGGTTGCTGATTGACTCTAATGACTGTTTCTTTTGCCGTGCAGAAGCTGTGAAGTTTGATTAGGTCCCATTTGTCTATTTTGGCTTTTGTTGCTAATGCCAATATATATTTATTTATATTTATTTAACAACTTTTAATAGCTAGAAATATTGACCTGAAAATTTTAAATGTATAATGAAATGCTCATCCCTTAGATTTTCCACATTATAATGTCACTGTCTTTCATTCCAGGTTTTGCAAGATCATTAGGAGTAAAATATAACCTTAATTCTATATTCAATTTTTCTATAAAATGTCTATGGAAAAATGACACATAAGCTTCTAGTCACTCTATTTTGATACTTTTTTATATAGAGATGAGAAGATGCTTTGATCAAACAACAGCAGGTCTTCCTTTCCAATTTGTCAGGTTTTCTGTTGCTGGTGATAGAATTGGATTCTTTCCAGAGAGAAAACAAGAGATAAAATTAGATAACAGACAGTAACTAAATTTACCATGTCAAAAATGTCTGCATTTTGCACACACATGCATGTGCTTACACATGAAAACATAGTCTCTGAAAAGTGTGTTAGTGAACGACACAAAAATATTGTTTTATATAGTGTTTCACCTTCAAAAACCTTAAGAATCATATGATGTAAAGAAATGTGACAAAAATTGTGTGACATAAGTGAGATCAGTATCAGGAGAAAGATAGCCTTTTTAATTCAAAACTCAACATTTTCTACATCTCAGGAGACACTACTCTTGATGTTTGTCACCTCTGTGTGTGCAGAATTTAAGCAAAATCATCATAACTCCCTTTCAAGAAATTATTTGCAGAATTTGCAAAACCAGTTTGAACATGTCTATTTCTATATATAATCCAATTTCTTTAATGTTTCTATTCAGATTTCTGTTTCTTCCTCAGTCAGTTTTTATAAACAGTATTTTTCCAAAATAATAAGTATTAATTTTTTCTAATATACAAATTTATTGACAGAAAGTGGTTTAAGTATGCTTTTATTTAATCTTGATATATCTGTGACTATGTCTTCTTTTTCATTCCTAGCATGATGAATTTATGCTTCTCTTTATTTTTTGGCAGTCAACCTTGATTGAAGTTTGTCTATGTTACTGATCTTTTAAAAGAACTATCTTTGGGTTTTTTTGTTCATCCCTAAGGTAGGTTTGTTTTCTCTTTCATTAAATTATGCAATAGTCCATAGGTTGTCTCTTCACTCTACTGATTATTTCCTTTGTTGTGCAGAAGTTTTTTAGTTTGATGTAATCCCATTTCTTTATTCATGCTTTTGTTACCCATGTTTTTAGGTTTGTATCCAAAAAAGTATCACCCAAATCAATGCCATGGAGCTTTTCCACTATGTTTCAATCTAGTAGTTTTATGACTTCAGGTCTTATGATTAAATGTCTAATCCATTTGGAATTAATTTTTATATACAGTGTGAGAGGATGGTCTAATTTCATTCTTGTACATGGGATATCCAGTTTTCCCAGAACAATTCATTAAAGAGATTGTTTATTCCTCTTTGTGTGTTCTTTTCTAAAATTAATTATCAGTAAATGTGTGGGTTTATTTAAGGGCTCTGTATCCTGTTCCATTGGTCTATATGCTTGTTTTTATGCCAGTACCCTGCTGTTTCATTGATCTGATAAAGGGTTAATATCCAAAATCCATAAGGAACTCAACTCAATAGTAAGAAAACCAATAACCTGATTTTAAAATGGACAAACAACTTGAATAGACATTTCTCAAAAGAAGACATACAAATAGTCAACAGGGATATGAAAAAATGCTCAACATCACTAATCATCTAAGAAACGGAAATTAAAATCACAATGAGATATCACCTCACACCTGTTAGAATGGCTGTTATCAAAAAGATGAAAGATAAAGGTTGGCAAAGATGTGGATAAAAGGGAACTCTTGTACATTATTTGTGGAAATGTAACTTGGTACAGCCATTATGAAAAACAGCATGAGGTTTTCTTTAAAAATGAAAAATAGAACTACCTTATGATCTAGCAATACTAGTAGTGGGTATATCTCCAAAGATATAAAATCAGTATACCAAAGAGATTTCTTCACTCTCATGTTCATTGTAGCATTATTCACAGTTGCCAAAATATGGAATCCACATAAGTATCTATCAACAGATAAATGTATAAAGAAAATGTAGTATACACAATGCAATACCATGCAGCCTTTAAAAAGAAGGTAATCCTCTCATTTGAGACAATGTAGATGAACCTGGATGGCCGTAGGTTAAGTGTAATAAGGCAAGCACAAAGACAAATGTGGCATCATCTTACTTATAAGTGGGATCTTAAAAAGTAAAATTCATAGAAACCCAGAGTAAAATGTTGACTACCAGAGGCTGGGGGTAATCAGAAGTGAGGACTGGGGAGATACTGATCAAAGAACACAGAATTCCAGACAGACAGGAGGAATAAGTTCAAGAGATCTATTGTTAAAAGCTGTAATTAATAACAATATATTGTGTACTTGAATGGTAACTATAGCTAATAACAATATATTATATACTTGAAAATTGCTGAGAGTAGATTTTAAGTGTTCTCACTACAAAGTACATTATATAAGGTGTATGTTAATTATCTTGATTTATCCATGTCACAATGTATACATATATGAGACATCATGTTCTGCACCATAGATACAATTTTTACTTTTCAATTAAAAATAAATTATACAATTAGACATGTATTATTTTCTTCATTCTACTTTCTCTAAGATTATTCCCTTGTATTTTTTAAATTTTCTACTCTTAGCTCATTGATTCTCAGCCTTTCTTCTTTTTCTAATATAAGCATTAAAGCAATAAATTATCTTTTTAAGTATCTATTTAGTTGCATCTCACATGTTTTGATGTATTCAATTTTCATTATAGTTCATTTCCAAGTGTTCTTAAATTTTATTTGTAGTTCCTTTTTGACACATAAATTACTTAGCAGGGTATTTAAAATGTGAAATATAAGGAAGCTTTTAAATTTGTTTTTATTCATCCTTAACTTAATGGTATTATGGTCAGGCTGGCTTTATGGATTAATAGGTGTACACATTTTATATAAATTGCTTTCTGCAGAACTATACTCTGCAATTGAGTACAAAATTTTAGATGTGTCTGTTAGATCAATATGCTTTATTATAATGTTAAAATCTTCTCCAAGGTTATCTGTTTGTGTCTGCTTGATCTATCAATCACTAAGAGAGTTCTATTTGTCAACTTGCGAAATTTTCATTGCATTTCTACCTACTTTTGCTATATTGAGGCCATGTTAATTGCATGTAAATTAAGGCTTGTTACATCTTTCTGGTGAATTGGACATTTAATTTTTATATAATTATCTTCTTCACTCTGATATGGCTTTTTGTTTCAAACATTTTGTCTCATATTAATATATGTACTGTAGAATTATTTGGGTTTATATTATGATATGTCAGGTAATACATACCATGGAAATGGAGAAGGGTAAAGGTCTCAAGAGTTATGGAGGGGTGCTTTGGGAAGGCTTCCTGCTAGGGTGAATTCTGAGCAGAGATTTGAATGAGGTGAGGATAGAAGCCATGTAAATATCTGGGAAGAAAGGATTTAACATAAAGGTAACAGCACAGGCAAATGCTAGAACATGCTTTGTGTGTCTGTAAACCAGCAGGGAGGCCAGTGTGGCTGTGGAGACAAGCTCAGAAAGGAAAGGGGCTAGATCATGTAGAGATTCATAGGCTACAGGAGGAGTCAAGAATTTATTCTAAGAGAAAAAGCTCTGGGAGGGCTGTGAGCAGAGAACAAACATGATCTGACTTACATTTTAACAGTATCGATGTGACTGACATTTTTAAAGAGAATTATTGGACCAGGGTAGAGCATGGATCAAGGGTAGAAGGAGAGAAACTAGGTTGGAAGACTTTTGAAATAATTCAAATGTGAGAAAATGGTAGCTAAGACCAGCAAAGCAACAGAAGAGAACTTGAGAAACAGTCTAATTTGCTGCATATTTTGAAAGTTAAAACTGACTGTACTTGCTGATAGAGGGATATAGAGTATGAGAGAAAGAGAGAAATTAAGAATGAGTCCTATAGGCTTGATATGAACAATGAACGCTTGGGATTGACATTTACTAAAATGAGGATGACTGCAAGAGGATTTGCTTTGTATAGGTTAAATCAAGACTTTGTTTTATAACCTGCTAAGTTTAAGATGTTTGTTAGTCACCCAAATGGAGATGTCTGGTTGGCGCTGGAGTTCAGTTTAGAGATGCAAGCTAAAGATATAAACATGAGATTATCAAATAAAGAGATGGTCTTTAAACTGTGAGATATGATGAGAGCACCTAAGGAGTGAGTGAAGATGGAGAAAAGATGATATCGAAGCTTGGAGCCCTAGGGCATGCTAATGTTTAAAAGTGAGATGAAAAGAACACAGAAGAAAGTGAGAGAGTCATGTCCTGAAGACCAAGGAGAGAGAATGAGAATGAAGATGATAGGTCAAGTGGTCAAGTAAGATGAAAACTGAGAATGTTTCATTCTCAGGCTGCCATTGTGAAAGTCACACAGGGAACTTGAACAAAGTCATTTCAGAAAAGTGGTTAGGGATGAATGCCACATTGGAGTGCCATCAAGTGAGAATGAGAGAAAGGAGTGATATTAGAGAAAACTCAAGTTTTTGTTAAAGGAGTATATAAAAATGAGGAGATGTTACATCTTGAAAGAGAGGGATCAAGACAGATGTGGTTTTAGATTTTTTTTAGATGGATACTACAGCTTATTATTATGCTACTGATAATGATGACAAAAATGATTACACAGAAGGAAAAAAAAAAAGATGGCAATTGCAGGAGCAAAATCCTTCTATTCCAGAGGTCATCAAACTTTTTTCTGGAAAGGGTCAATAGTAAATATTTTAGGCTTTTGTGAGTCATACTAATCTAGTCCATCACTCTAGCCCACTAAAGCAGCCATAGGCAATATGTAAACAAATAAGTATGGCTGTGTTCCAATACTACTTTATTTTCAAAAACAGAAAGTTGGCTAGATTTGGCAGTAGTCTACCAACCTCTGTTCTATTCAATAAATATTTTCTGGATGGGAATAGAATTCATTTTAACAATATGGAAAATTATTTACTATATAATAGTATAGTTAAATGGCATGAAATCTGTTTTATAGTAAGATTTCAGATTAATAAGTTGTCATCCTACAGGGAAGATTCTAGATCTGGACCACATTACTCTCTACTTAGTCCCATTATATTTAATTCTCACCAGTACCTAGTATAAAGACAAGGAAAACATGACTAAGATTACATAGGGAAAATGTTTTTTGACAAAAAAAAAAAATTAAAAGATGTCAATTATGCAGGCTACCAGGGCTGAAACTGATTTTGTAGAAGAAAACTCACAGTAAAAAATAAATTATACAATTTCAATAGACCTAACATAGAAATCCATATACAAAATACCCAAAGGTCTCAGTTGACTATAATTTAAACTCCATATTACTCAAGAGTAACTTAATTTCCAAAAAAGTTAGCACTCAAAATTAACCTACACTGATAACTATCTAGCATCCAAAGGAGAGAATCATCCCAATGTGAAGATACATACACTATTTTAGGCACTACATTTTAAGGAGAGTATCCGATCAGTTAAAACCCATTCAAGGGTGCATGAACTGGGATGACGAGAGGTCAGGAAAATCACTTAATACAGAACAGAGAATATTTAACATAGGATGAGGGAAATCTTCAAATACCTGAAGGACTACCACATGAAAGGGAAAATAGGTAGCCATTGGTTATAGGATAGCACATTTCTAAACAATGGAAAAAAGACTTTAATGGTTAATCAGAGATGTCTATAAATGCTTCCAAGTGAGATGGGGAGCTCCCTAAAAGTAATGTAGCAGAGGCTAGGTGTTGTAAAGGAGATGGTTTTGCTCTTAATAATTATATATTTTCTTTTTTATGAATAAACATACATATTATGTAGAATGGACCAAGTGTGTATAAACGAAAATTATTTCAAAAGTTTTTTTTTAACTTTTAAGTTCAGGGGTAAACATGCAGATTTGTTATATAGGTAAACTTCTGTCGTGGGAGTTTGTTGTACATGTTATTTTATCCCCTAAGTATTAAGCCTAGTACCTGTTTGATAGGTCCCAGTGTGTGTTGTTCTCCTCTGTGTGTCCATGTATTCTCATCGCTTAGCTCCCACTTCTGAGAACATGTGGTATTTGGTTTTCTGCTCCTGACATTAGTTTACTAAGGATAATGGCCTCCTGCTCCATCCATGTTCCTGAAAAGTACATGACCTCATTCTTTTTCATGGCTGCATAGTATTCCGTGGTGTATCTGTACCACATTTTCTTTATCCAGTCAACTATTGATGGGCATTTAGGTTGATTCTATGTCTTTGCTATCGTGAATAGTGCTACAATGAATATACGTGTGCCTTGATTTTCTTGTCATTAAAATAGGAACAATATTTATGGTCTACCTCTTGAGAATGTGCTAATAAATTAACAAGGGCCCCTTCTGGTATTTTAAGGGATTCCAGAAAGGTTAAGGTAGATTTAGTCTGCAGCTAGAAAGTAACTGAATCATGGAAAATAGAACATCACTCAATATTTTTTGTCATTAAAGAAGCTCTTTGGGCCGGGCACGGTGGCTCATGCCTGTAATCCTAGCACTTTGGGAGGCCAAGGCAGGCAGAGCACGAGGTCAGGAGATCGAGACCAGCCTGACCAACATGGTGAAACCCTGTCTTTACTAAAAATACAAAAAATTAGCCAGCCGTGGTGGGGTGCAACTGTAGTCCCAGCTACTCAGGGGGCTGAGGCAGGAGAATAGCTTGAATCCAGGAGGCGGAGGTTGCAGTGAGCCAAGATCGCACCAGT
>NW_016107842.1:187998-226479 GCF_001604975.1 Cebus imitator
GGCTCAGCAAAGCAACTACCGAGCCATCATTTTTCCAACTCATTAGACCATATTATTAGAGCTGTTGCTACTATAGCCCTTACAGCTCAAGGCATAAATATGATTGAGCCTAAAACTTAGAGCTTATCCTCCATGTTTTTCCATTTTATTTTATTAGTTTTAATTTTATTTAATAATGCAAGGAGAACATCCTCTCAGTTCTTAGATAGTATTTTGCCTTAACATGTTTTTGCTTACTGAGCTATTTCTGGAAGAGGTAGAAGAAGCATCTTCTTTTTCTCCATTACAGAAAAGGGCAGGTCATGCATTGCTGGTAGCCTGAGGTAGCTGTGAAATTATCTGTCAAGCACACAGAATGCCAAGCTTTGACTCTTTCAACATCACAGAAAAGCAACACTCCAGCATGCCCTGCTTGGCATTGTCCTGTTCCAGATGTTTTTCTGACCATTTTATTTGACTGATAAATTTTATAACAAGATGCAATTGTAAGGACTGAATGTTTCTTGAGAGGCCTTTCTTGGATGTTCATTTCTCACTATTATTTGCTTTGCCCCTGGACTCACACAGGCTAAAAATCTAACTATATTTGTTGACGTTCCTCTGACCACTTATTTTTCAGGTGCACAATTATAAAACTACACTGACAACACAACCATAGCTAACAATCATACAGTGTTCCATCATTGATAAAGTGCTTTCATGTACATCATCTCATGGAAAATTCCCAGTGGAAGCTTATTCAATAAATGTTATCCAAAAAAGCATTTGTCAGAAGCTACCACAACTGAAATAGTTTCGGGTATTTTAGGAGCAAATTAATGAGATGGGATCTGTACTGCCCATCACAATAATTCACATTAAACCATATATAGAAGATAAATGCAACTAGACAGATTCTGAGTAAATGCAAGTTTTTATTTTATGTGTGTCAGACATAAGTCTCAGCTATATTAGTTTCCTAGGGCTACTGTAACAAATTACCACAAACTGGATGGCATAAAACAACAGAACATTAGCCAGGCATGGTGGCTCACGCCTGTAATCCCAGCACTTTGGGAAGCTGAGGTGGGTGGATCACCTGAGGTTGGGAGTTTGAGACCAGCCTGACCAACATGGAGAAACCCCATCTCTACTAAAAATATAAAATTAGCCAGGTGTGGTGGTGGTCCCAGCTACTCAGGAGGCTGAGGCAGGAGAATTGCTTGAACCCGGGAGGTGGAGGTTGCGGTGAGCCAAGATCAGGCCATTGTACTCTAGCCTGGGCAACAAGAGCAAAACTCTGCCTCAAAAAAATAAAACAACAACAAAAACCCAGAATATTTATTCTCTTACAGTTCTGGAGGCCAGAAATCAAAAAACAAGGTGTCATAATGGTTGGTTCCTTCTAGAGGTTCTGAGGCAGCGTCTATTCCATGCCTCTCTTAGCTTTTGGTGGTTGCCGGAAATCTTTAGCATTTCTTAGCATACAGATCAATCACTCCAATCTCTGCCTCTATGTTTGTGTGGCATTCTCCCCTGTGGCTCTGTGTACACATTTCTGTTTTCTCTTCTTATAAGGACACAAGTCAGATTAGGGCTTACCCTAAGAAAGTATGACCTCATTTTAATTTGATTCAATGGACAAAGACTCATTTCCTAATAAAAGCACATTCATAGGTATAGTGGTTTAGGACTTCAACATGTCTTTTGAAGGATTACAATTCAATATTAGCATTAATTAATATTAGTATTAATATATTATATTGTAATATATAATGTAATATTAGCATTAATTACCAGCCTTATGAACCAGTGACAATGAAATTATGTCACTTAATATACTCCAAGTACTATAATCCCTTCTTACCACAGAGACCTACTTCTTATGAGTTTGCCCTAAGTGTCCCAGCAATCTTTTGGAGTCTGGAAAGCAGAGTCTTCCAGAAGAACTTCTCCATTTACTTCTGCTGTGGCCTTCCCATCGTGTTGCCCTATGACTACCCTGGGTACCAATGATCTTTATCTCTGTGAGAACAGCACTCTGTCCCACACGACTACATATGCTGGTAACTGCTACTAATTCCCATTCTAGCTTCAGGTCTGGGCATGCTGCTGATGGGACTAAAGCTCAGACACACCCACTTGAGGCTAGAGGCTCCAACATTTCTGTCTGGCTAAATCCCTGGCCTCTTGCTGCTACTGCTACCTTTGCCTGCAGTGACAAACGAAGGAAAAGAGTTGAGCAACCAGGTTCTGTCTCCCTGTGTACAAGAGAACTGGACTTAAACAGCACCAAAATTATGCTGGTTCTCTTTATGAAGTGTAAGCCATTTTAAGGTCCTTTCTATACCAGGACAATAACCTACCTCCTTTCCTCTCTTAGGATAAAGCTCTTCCTGGCCAGGCGTGATGGCTCCCGCCTGTAATCCCAGCACTTTGGGAGGCCGAGGCAGGTGGATCACGAGGTCAAGAGATCGAGACCATCCTGGTCAACATGGTGAAATCCCGTCTCTACTAAAAATACAAAAATTAGCTGGGCATGGTGGCGCATGCCTGTAATCCCAGCTACTCGGGAGGCTGAGGCAGGAGAATTGCTTGAACCCAGGAGACGGAGATTGTGGTGAGCCGAGATTGCACCATTGCACTCCAGCCTAGGTAACAAGAGCGAAACTCCGTCTCAAAAATAAAAAAAAAAAGCTCTTCCCAAGCAGCAAACACTGTGAACATCCATTGCCCTCAGGGAAGAAGGCACCATCCTACATTAGAATGTAATCTTCTCCCATAGTCTGAACAATCAAAATCAAATCTGCTATTTTGTGATTCAGACTTAGAGTTGACTATGCAATATACATTCTTCCCCCTTTCCTTGATAGCAAAATAATTATTTTGTTGGGTATGGCAATGGACCCAGTAATCGTATATTTGTCCAAGCTTCAACTGCAGATAAAGGTGGGCTATGAGATACAGACACAGGTCTTTCAGCAAGACTTTTTGTAAGTTTATTTACAGGAACCTGACTCAGCTTCTTCTTTTTCTTGCCTGAAACATGGCTGGAGCTGCAGCGGCCCTCTTCCCACCAGGACGTAATCAAGATTAACAGCTACACATTAAGGATGGCTGAGTCACAAAAAATAGAGGGAACCTAAGATATTAGTTATCTTGCGCAGCCACCAAAGCAGCCTTGGACTTCTTTTACATCGCCCCCTGACCCCAGGAGGGATATTTGGCAATGTCTGGAGACATTTTTGATTGCCACAATTTGGGAAAAGGGAAGTTTACTGGCACCTAGTATTTAAGTGTCAAGGAGGGAGCTAAACGTTCTATATTACACAGGAAAGTCTTCTACAACAAAGATTCATCCCAAACAAAATGTCAATAATTCTGAACCAAGTGTTCAGGAATAAAAAACTCTGTTATTTCAGGCCTATGTTTTTAGTAATCAAATGTAATTTTTACTACACATTATAACAAGTCTCAAAATCCAGGTTGTTTTATCTTTCTTACTGTTATGTCACATATATAAGAACCAGAGTGAATGATAAAATGTTTGCACTGTATGACTCAAGCTTCCTTCATTTAATATTTTCATTGCCAAAAGAGATCAATACTTACAAACACTTTATGGTGCTACACTATCGAGCAAGGCATCATTAATAAAGGTTATTATAGCCCTGCTGTTTGAGTTGAAAGCAACAGGTTTGGTTCCTCAAAAAGTTAAACACAGAATTACCATACAACCCAGCGATTCCACTACAATATATATACACCAAAGAACTGAAAACAGGAATTCAACCTAATATTTGTTCACAAATGTTCATAACAACCCTATTCACAATAATCAAAATGTGGAAACAACCCAAATGTCCATCAGTGGATGAATAAACAAAATGTCATATGTGTATAGTGTAGACTTGGAGGAAATGAACATTCTTCCCATTGTGTCTTCCCATGATTCCTTAATCCATGAATAACTAAAAGAAGTTAGAAGGCTTATTTATTTTCCCACTTTAGTCCAAATTAAGAGTTCTGCCAATAATCTAGCTGTAGCCCTGCTGAATTGAAAGCAATAGGCATTGTTTGTACACACACACACACACACACACACACACACACACACGTATACAACCACAGGAATATTATTCAGCCATAGAAAAGGTATAAAGTATTGGCATGTGCTACAATGTGAACAAACCTCAAAAGCATTATGCTAACTGAAAGAGGCCAGACACAAAAGGCTACATATTGCATGATTACAATTATATGAAATATCCAGAATAGTGGTTGCAGGGGACTGTGAGCAGAGGAAGTGGGGAGTGACTGCTTAATGGTTACCAGGCCTTAATATTTTGGGATTTAAAAAGTGTACTGGAGCTACATACAGGTGATAATTGCATTGCATTTTTTTTCTTTTTTTTTTTTAATTATACTTTAAGTTCTGGGGTACATGTGCAGATTGTGCAGGATTGTTACATAGGTATACACATGTCATGGTGGTTTGCTGCCTCCATGCCCCCGCCACCTACATCACCTACATTAGGTATTTCTCTTAATGTTATCCCTCCCTACTCTCCCCACCCTCTGCTATCCCTCCCCTAGCCCCCAACTGCCCAACAGGCCCCAGTGTGTGATGTTCCCCTCCCTATGTCCATCTGTTCTCATTGTTCAACATCCACTTATGAGTAAGAACATGCAGTTGGTTTTCTGTTCTTATGTCAGTTTTCTGAGAATGATGGCTTCCAGCTTCATTCATGTCCCTGCGAAGGACATGAGCTCATCCTTTTTATGGCTACATAGTATTCCATGGTATATATGTGCCACATTTTATTTATCCATTCTATCATTGATTTTAAATGAACTAAAGTCTATTGAATTGTACACTTTAAAACAGTTAAAATGATAACTTTTCTGTTATGTGTATTCTATCACAGTTTTTTTAAAAGCAATAGACAAATCCTGATTGTCTCTGGTTCAGAAATAGTCATTCAGAACCTACCAAATTTTATGAGGGGCCAGATTATTTGCCTAGAAATTAGATTGACTGAGGGAAAATTCAGAATCATAGTGTTTCAACGTTGTACGACCAGTGCTAAAACTGTTATCTTAGCAACAGTTTTCTGTAAGGTTTAGGAATTGGTCATCTTCAGTTCCCAAACTTTCTCACAATAACTGCTTCTCCCCTGAAGGGCTGCTACAAAAAGGGAAACTGGTGTGGTAAAAATTTTGAGTTCAAAATATTAGTAGCAGGACCACTGCTGAGAGACTGGTCAAGGGCCCTGAGCCAGGTTCCAGCATCTCATTCTACAAGGGTCTTTCAAAATGTGGTAGAATCATGCTGTAACTGGATGGATAATAAAGTTGCCTCAGTCTAAAGTATGCTTTGCATCACTCTGGTGATGTTCCTTCATATTATAAGAGTTCTATTTAAAGGTTCTGTTGAGTATATTTTAGAAATCTATGAATAAGCTGGTTTGCACGTCAATCTATTTGAAACTAGTATTAAAATCACTTTTCAAAGAGTTTTTTTCTCCTAACTAGGTTATTGGCAGAACTCTTAATTTGAGCTAAAATGAGAAAAATAAATAAACCTAACTTATTTTAGTTATTTATGGATAAGGAATCATGGGAGTAACGTTCACTTCCTCCAATTCCACAAAAGGAAAAAAATACCCTCATGTCGACCTCATAATTTAATAATTGATTAACATTTTTTCTCATTTTAGAATGTGAGTTCAAACAGGAACAACTTCCTGCTTAAAAAAGGTATTTCAACCTGTCTTCTGCCTCCATGCAATGACTATTTATGGCTACATTCACACTGGAGCAATTAAAAAGAGAACAATGCTCCTGCAAACTTACACATGTACACATTTGTTTTGAAATTAGCCCATACATATCATGTAACTGACTAAGTATTGCTATTACCCGTGAGTCTTAGAAAGAATTTAAGGATCCATTGGCCCTACCAAAAATTGTTTACACATATTTCTAAGCTTAAACCAGCTTTGGCTGTACCAACTACTTATACATTGTAACTATAGTTATACAATTAATTGATCACCTGCATTTTAGAACCAAGGGTTTTTATGGCTCTAGGTTCTTTAAGGACAGAATATATGTGTTTCTTCAGTGTTTTTAATATTGAACACTGGTAGAGGAATAGCTGGTAGTTGATAGAGGTAGAAGTTGTGAAATCAACAAGATGCCAACAACTTGAGGAAAATGTTATAACAGATTTTGCTGGTGTCCTATCCATATCCCCACACCCTCATCAGTTTCTAAAAAGCCAAATTCCAAATGCCAATATCTATAATTCTTTGCCTGAGGGATTTCTCCACTCCCCAAAGTCTACTCTTTCCATGCAGACAGCAGGTTAAAAATGTCAGGGAATTAGCTCCTCACCAGGAACAGCCCTCAACCAATGATTGTCAGGAGTTCATATATAAATACCCCTGCTCCTTGCATCTCATAGGTATAACTTGGAGGCGTGTTCTACATTGCCCTCCTCTCCTTCTCTCATTCTCTCTCTCTCTCTCTCTCTCTCTCTCTCTCTCTCTCTCTCTCTCACACACACACACACACACACACACACACACACAGACAGAAACATGACTGCCACAATAAAGTCCACATTTCCCAGCCTTTCCTGTAGGTGAATGTGGCTATGTAATACATTTTCATCAATGAAATATGAACATAAGGGATAGGTTTGAGTTCCTTCTCACTTGTTTCAAAGAAATCATTTGCCATTGATTTATTTTCCTTCTTCCTTCCTGCAAGCAATAATATGGATGTTCCAAAGATCCAGCTTCAACTATGCAGATGAGGATCATGTATTAGAGGACGGAAGATCAATGACATAGAAGGTCCCTGAATGGCAAGGCTCAATAGGAATGAATGTCCTGACACTGTATTTTGTTCTCTTAGTTATAGACGTGTTTATTTTACTCTAATACAGTATTCAAAGAAAGACAGAAGAAACCATCATCTATACAGTAGCATGTCATGATACGACATCACTATAGAGTGAATTTCTAAGCAAATTCCACATCAAGACAATGATGATGCAATCAGCTCTGACACCCAGGTCTCCCACTGTCATCACATCTTCACTCTTCGGTGGCTTCTTCAATTTTATCTCCAACTCTCATAAGCTTCGAGATGCTTGGGAAGCATGAAACACTTTGTCGGAACGTTAGGCATTGAGTACATATCTCAAGCTTGCTTAAAATTCCCCAAGGAACTCGGAATTGTAATAGGACAATAAGGAAATGTACTTCAACTTTATCCAACATTATCTCTAATGTGCTCATAATGTCAGTTAACCAAATTAGCCACATGCTACATCGACATCATCTGAAATGATGTAATTCTCCCAACTGAAAGCCTCCATCTGAGTGAAAGGCTATGCTTTTCAAGATGAATCAGCCAAGGAGGGAAGAGGAGAGAACTATTCATAAGCAGAATAGTTTCCTAACCTAGACCAGATGACTTTGTTGCATAAAAGAGGAGGGAAGCAAAAGGAAGGGTAAAATTAGAACTGTTTTATTTAGGAGTAATAGCTTTAAAAGTGATAAATCAGGTAATGATACCTCTTACAACAGAACAAAATAATCAAACCAGTTGGATGAAATATAAAATTGCTTTTACTGATTTTCAACTAAGTCGAAAGTTATTAATGTTCTTTTAAAGTTTCTCCCAAGATTCATATCACTCTCTTTACCAAACCTGTATCTTTCCCTTTTTTTTTGAGACAGTCTCACTCTGTCACCCAGGCTGGAGTGCAATGGTGTGGTCTTGGCTCACTGCAACCTCAGCCTCCAGGGGTCAGGTGATTCTCCTGCCTCAGACTCCTGAGTAACTGGGACTACAGGTGCATGCAACCACACCCTGATAATTTTTGTATTTTTTGTAGAGATGGGGTTTCACTATGTTGGCCAGCCTGTTCTAGAATTCCTGACCTAGTGATCCGCCTGCCTCAGCATCCCAAAATGCTGGAATTACAGACGTGAGCCACTGAGCCCCACCTCAAACCTGTATCTTTCTACTGTTCCCCTGTATGATTAGCTTAGGAAAATATAGAGAACATATTTGCTTACTAAAAATATCAAATATTTGGGAGACACAAACTCAGTACCAGTCACACCATGTCCTGGCCCCTAAGATACTCTACAGACTCAAGTTTATATGCGTTAATGGCTTCAATATTTTCCTTGTCCTGAGACTTCATCATTCAATTATTTGAAAAGCTTTTTGTGAAACTATTTCTACGGCAACAATTCTCAACCTTCAATGCGCATTAGAGTCACCTGGAAAGGTTTTAAAATTTCAATGCCCAGGTCATACCCTATACTAATTAAATCAATACCGATAACCAGGTATTTGTATCAGTATTTGGACGTGGTGGGGAGGGGTAGGTGGCAGGAAGTGGGGATGTTTAATGGGCACAAGAACATATAGTAAGATAGAATGAATAAGATCTAGTACTTGATACCACAACAAGGTAACTACAGTCAACAATAATTTATTGTACGTTTTAAAATAACTAAAAGAGTATAACTGGAATGTTTGTAACACAAGGAAATGATAAATGCTTGAGGTGATGGATACTCCATTTACCTTGATGTGATTATTAAGCATTGTATGCCTATATCAAAATATTTCATCTACCTCATAAATATATACACCTACTATGCATCCACAAAAATTAAAAACGAAAATTAAAATAAATTTAAGAATCTTCTCAGGTGTTTCCAATGTGCAGCAAAGACTGAAAACCCCTTGAGTAGATCAAGCTGTACATTTACTTAACTCTATCTGCTGGGCTTCCTTACTTTTCTAAATGAGAGCTTCAGACGAGACCAACTCAACAGTCAACTATTTATAAGGTTCCGACTATCCACCAGGCTCCATGTTCAGTGTTGGAAACGCAAGACTGAAAAAGACATCTTGGAAACATAGTAGAAGCAGAGCTTCTCAAGCTTTAATGTGTCTATGACTCATCTGGAGATCTTGTTAAAATGTGGGTTCTAATTCAGTAGGTCTAGGGTGAGGCCTGAAACTGCATTTCTATCAAGCTTCAAGGTGAGATGCAAATGCTGCTAGTCCTTGGACACCACTTTGAGTAACATGGAGAGTTGCAACATGAGGCAATGTATACTATGAAAAGTGCAGGGTGCTCTGGTATGTCTAAGAATGAACAAAGTCTCCAATTCTGTAAAATGCTGGCCTCCTGCAGTTTTTAATCATCTTTATCCCTTCCTCACAGAGAGCTTTCAAATCTTTGTAAAAAAAAAAAAAAATCTATATCCTGCCCCAAGTCATCTTTATAGATGAGTCTACAAATTTTATGATTTGTTCAACAGTAAGCCCACATAAAGTTCTGCAAGTACAATTTTAAAAAACATTGTGAGAAAGTAACATTGTCAAACCCAAAATTGATGAAATTCAAAAGGGAAAGGCATGAAGACAAAATTTAGAAAGAGAAAATGTGTGTCAGAGGAACACAGCGTTGGAAGGCAACTAGGAGGCCGACTTTTTTATTTCCTTGCCCTCTCGGTGAGTTCATAATTCATCCTTTCCCCCTTTGTCTAAGGAAATGAAGGGTCGTGTGTACTTGAAAGCAACACTTAGGGAGAAATGCACCTTCAAAATCCCCAACATCTAGATTTTTGCCATAAATAACTTTAAGGTAATTCAAATTTTTTTTAAGAGTTCAAACTATAACGTTTCAATTAAAGTGAGGATTTTTAACAAAGAACCACCTATTTCTATTGATTCTTAGACAAAATCTGAAGGGAAATAAAAACATATTGTTTCTGCTTTGTAGCCTCAATGGTAAAATAAAAGGTACAGTAAAGTCTTTAAGTGTCTCAATAGTCCTTTGATCCCATTAGATTCTACTGTGACCAAATATCAAAGTCACTTTTAAATTCTTCCAGGAAGAATGAAAGAGTGATACGTTGGCATAAGTAAATGATAATAGGATTCCCTGCAAAGTAATTATGATTAATAGATGGTGATCCTTAGTACCAAAATCTTAAAGACTAATGGAAGAGATGGAAGAGGGGTGGTGGTAAGGGAGGAGAAAGATCCAAGAAGATGAAGGTCTCCATAGGAAGGAGGAATTATTCTCAAAGTGTTTGTAGTTTGGAGAGTTCTTTTGACACACATGCATCTCTGTGGTACAAGTTAATATTAAATTCTTCTACCTTGTTATCACTGAAAAGAGAGGTTCCTCCCTATAAAGAAGTTACTATGTAACCTGTACTCACCATGCACTAGATTGAGTTCTGGCGTCATGCACAATATGACAGAATGGAAAGTGAATGGTCTCTGGTTCTAATTCCAGCTCTACAACTTCTTAGACATGTATAGTTAAAACTTGGGCAAATTATTAAATTCTAATAATTCTCTGAGTTTTAATCTCCTTCTTTACAAATTGGAGATAAAAAATATAAATTTGATAGGGTTGTTGTAAGAACTAACAACATTTAAAGTGTTGGACACTTCAAAATCACTTTGCCAATAAATGGTAGAATCAGGATTTGACAGGTTCTGTCTGTTTGACACTGACAAGTTGTGTGTGTGTGTGTGTGTGTATGTGTGTGTATAGATAGAGAAAGAAAGAGAGAAAGAGGTAGATTTTAAATTCCTAAACTTTGTAACATCCAGAGAGTAGAATTGGGCTTAGTGGTAGTTTGATAAGGAAGAATGTGATAAGTCAGTTTTAATAAAAGCAAGCAAGCAAGAAATGTTTCACTTATTACAACTGTGTAATATTTAATTATAGCAACCATTATCACTTTAGTAATAAAAATTCAAATGTGGAATAACAAAAAATAAAGTGTCTGACACTTAGGGTTTTTCAAAATTCTTATTACTGTTTTGTAATGAAGATCACAAGCTCCTTAAAATCAATACTATGGTTCGTCTTTGTAAATTCCATTGATTCTGATGAGCTCAAGGATTTAATGGTGCTGATGACCTAAGCATTTGTCTAAATACGATCTAATTCTTGGGTCTCTTTTCTCTTGCTGACATGAAATATTTAGGGCACTAAAGCCAGTAAACAGAACGCCTGTGGGCCCAGTGCAGCAAACAAATGTTTTGTTTGATTTGCACAGTGCTCAATAAAAATGTTAAATTAGTTCATGACATTTGAAAATCAGAAGATTTAATATAAATATCTAGATTTCTAGCTCCTTTTGAAAATCAGAAAATCTGGTAACACTGCCCCAACAATCATGCTTGGCAGCCATCAGTGGGAGCTAAAGAACAATTCAAACCCTTTAGATAGGATGTTTTCTCTCCAGTTTGCTGCTGGCTCCACCCAATCCACTGCATTCCTTTAAGTTAGGTAAGTTAGGCATTTGAGTTTGAGACTCTCACTCTCCAGGGATTTTTTTTTTCAGAGAAACTACAAGAAATGATGAGACAACTAAATTGCTTCTTTGGAACTATAGCTAAGTTCCAAGTTGAGTTTGAGTACACAGGAAAATTTTAAAGGAAAAAAGAACCAGGGGTATGTTTTAAGTGGAACTTAGGAGTTCAAAACAATAGGTAGAGGGATATGAGTACTGTTTTCAACTCAGATTATCCTCATGGTCCTGCTCCCCTATACTCATACACCATGTTGGAGTAAATTTGATTTATCAAAAGAGGGAATACTAGCCGGGCACGGTGGCTCACGCCTGTAATTCCAGCACATTGGGAGGCCAAGGCAGGTGGATCGTGAGGTCAAGAAATTGAGACCAGCATGGCCAACATGATGAAACCCTGTGTCTACTAAAAATACAAAAATAGCTGGGTGTGGTGGCATATTCCTGTAGTCACCGCTACTCAGGAGGCTGAGGCAGGAGAATTGTTTGAACCCGGGCGGCGGAGGTTACAGTGAGCTGAGATTGCGCTATTGCACTCCAGTGTGGGTGACAGAGTGACACTCCATCTCAAAAAAAAAAAAAAAAGAAGGAAAACTAAAGAAACTGTAGGGTAGACTGTCAGCTGCTTTGATGACATTAGTCTCAGCAGCAAAAAGGGCTAATGTCCTTAATACAGATAACAGCACCTTCACAATTATCATGGGCAATCTTGTGGAAGACACCAGCCATAACCAGGGAAGGGTGACCACTTTGTGGGCACCAAAATCTACAGAGCCTTCAGTAAGCCTCATCAGCAATAACTTGTGATATTTTCAGCAACATTGTACACAAGAGAGGAAGAAGAAAATGGCAGACAATGGAACAGAAAAGTCAATCGGTTTGTACCTTTGTGTGCACCTGGTACACACAAGGGACACATTTTGTACTCTTTCAGAATTATCTGGGCTGATTCTGAGAGCTAGATTCCATTTGCATGGGGCAGGGACTGAAGATAGAGAAACACTGTTGGTGATTATGATCAAAACTTTATGCTTACCCACAGGATGGGGTAAAAATTAAAAGGCAGCTCAACAAATGTATCAGTTGTTTTGAAAAGCTATCAGTTGATAATTACCAATCTGCTTTGTTTAAAAAAGTTACTCATTAAATTCATTTAAGTGTATTAAGCAGAGAATCAGATTTTCAGTGCTTAATGGTTCATTCTAGATTGTCAACACACTGAATGAATGTTTTTCCTTGTTCATTATTGGCAAAGGGCACCACTTGGGTTTTTGTCTGGTTCAATAGTAAACACAGTTGCTTTTTTTTTTTTCCAGCTCTTAACTTGGTTTGTTTTAAAGAAAAAAAATGTAAAAGTTTAAATCTCACTGCTTGTTGGAAATGTCTGTTGGCATTCTTGAAAGTTTCATGCTAAAAAAAGTCTCTTTGGCATGGGTGTGCCTAATTCACTATGATTGGCACCCAGGATAATTCTAGAAACAGTAATAACTGAAGGGTAAAAACAATTTCAAAGGCTGAGTGAATGATATATGGGAGCCCACTGTACTCCCTTTGCAACCCTTCTATAAATGTAAAAGTATTTTAAAAAGAAAAGTTTAAAAAAACTTTACATTTACTGCCTATTTTATCAAGTATAAGATTTTCAGCAGTCGAGAGACTGAAGAATTTAGTAGGAAATTAAGTTTTTCCCAAATCAATATTGAAGGTATATTTTCATTTCCTTAAGATTATATGTGATTATCACTCAATATTATATTTGAAATTCTATTTCAAATCAATCTTTGGGGCACTACCTTAAAGCAAGCACTCTTTGGTTGATTATTTTAACAATAACTCAACTCTCAATGGTTTTCATCTCACTTCTCCTCCCATAGGCCACAGGGAAGATTTCGTTTCAGAGTTTTAGGATAATACTATTTAGAAAAACTTTATACAGAAACTTTTTTTCCTTTTGGATTCTTGGCAAATACTGCTATATTTGAAAAGAAATACTTTAGGGGATTACATTTGTCTAATAATGGAGCCCAAAGTTGTATTATTCCTTGCAGAGCTTTTAAGCCCTTTTAAGGGCCAATTGAGAATCAGAAAATACCTAACCTGTGGAAGGAAACTGCTCAGCTATTGTATGTTTAGGTGGCTGTCTAGGGATAGCTCTAAGGATATTCTGAAATTTCTCTTTAGCTTTCCCTTATTCTAGTGGTGATGAGACATACCTATGCTAAGAAAGTATTGATTGTTATCACCGCGCCCGGCCTTAACTGGGCATCTTATATTTTATCCAGAAATGCTATCTGTCAGCAGCCATCTTAGTTTTCAGCCACTGCATTCATCCCACAGCTATTTTCCATCCAGGAGGAACAGATACAGGCCCTTGTGATTATGAGAACAGCCTAGTTGTATCCAGTGCTCTGTTCCCCACTAGCATAGCCATACAGATATCAAAGGCCTGGCAAAAACTGACCAGCTCTACTGAGTGCTGAAAAAAAACACAAGTGGCCGTGGAAGGCAAGTTCTGCTGATGAAACCTGATCAAGAGGTTAACTCTGTAACTCTGCAGTAACCATGTGGCAGAGAGCTCAGGTGGATCTGCCTCAACCTAATCCAAGTCCAGTGCCCTAAACCACTCTGCTGATGGCTCTCAGACTAGTAACATTCAATGTCACCTCATCCCCCAGGACCTCTCCCCTGAAACTCCAGTCCTGCAAATGCACTTGCACAAGACTCCAGCTGGCCATTTAAAGCAATCACAACTCAAAACAAACCATGTTTACTACTACATGAGTAGTAGATTTGCAGACATCTTGAATATTTGGTTTCATCACATTCTTCTTTCATCCTTGTTTTCTTTCAGCAATTATTTTTAAGACTGCTTTTCACATTTAAATTGCCCCAACAGAAAGTGGTTGTATAAGGGACCCATGAGAGAAATCCTAACCAAGGGAAGCCAGAGAAGTATTGTCTCTCAGTTTGTTCTTGTGTTGGCATTCCAGGACCGTGACAATTTCATTGCTAAATAAATACATGGACACCAAGGCTAACCTGCAAGGAAAGGCCAGCAGGATCTCAGTAAGAATCACCTTCACTTACTAATCTATAAAAGGAAGCCACAGATTTCAAAGTAAATCATGATAATGATGCTTTAAATAAAACTTCATTAATCTCCTAAATATTAATAAATACACCAATCACGTAGTTCTAGATACAGGACTAACATAGTTATTTTCTCCTTAAAGACAACCCAGATTAAGAGGCAGTGAATCCGTTCATCTAATCATCTTTTTTTTTTTTTAACAAAACTGAAAACTTTGCAAGCATCTGGTTAATGATTCATACAAACTACTGGCAAAAAGAAAATTACCCAAACAATCCTAATTTATTGTTTTCAGGGCATCTCTGTCTGTAAGTATTTGATTCAATATCTTTATGCATCATATTTTTAAAAAACAGTTATAAAATTTTGGCCAATAGTGATGAAATATTTTTCCCTTGTATCAGAAAAAAAAATTCAATCTTCTAATTTGTCTCTTTTATTATTTTTGGTCTTTATGTTGGAGAACAATGGCAGAAGAGAAGGCAATTTGGCAATTTGGGCTTGAAATGAATACACTGCACATTTGTAGGCCCTCTTGAGGAATATGTTCTGGTTTTGAGCCATGTGATGGTAACTGTTCATGCGAAATTGGTAGTATACTTGGTGCTAGGTCTTTTTTGTTTTTGAGACAGAGTCTTGCTCTGTTGCCCAGGCTGGACTAAAATGGCACAATCTCGGCTCACTGCAACCTCTGCCTCCTGGGTTCAAGCGATTCTCCTGCCTCAGCTTCCCAAGTAGCTGGGATTAAAGGTGTCTGCCACCATGCCTGGCCAATTTTTGTGTTTTTTGTAGAGACAGAGTTTCACCATGCTAGCCAGGCAGGTCTTGAACTCCCGACCTCAGGCAATCTGCCTGCCTCAGCCTCCCAAAGTGCTGGGATTAAAAGCATAAGCCACTACACCCAGCTTGTGCTAGCTTTTCTGACCAGAGATAGTCATTTCAAACATTTTCCACCTTTGCTATTCTGTTTCAGATTCTAGAAGTCAGATCCCAACAAGATGCTGGAAAGTAAATTAGAAAGCATTAGATGGAAAAGGTAAGAAATATAGCTATTAAAATTTCACTGCATTTCTTTCTCTTTCTCTTCTCAGTGAAGATCATGATCTGACTGAAGCCCATTATTTACTGTCAATTGTAAAACCTTTGCTAAATTTTTAATGAGGTAAGAAAAAAAATGGCAGAGGATAAAAGGAATTGGAAAAACACTTCAGCAATGTAAATACCATGAATCTTCTCAGCTTTATCTATAAGCACAAACTATTTGAAACTTTTCTGGACCAGATTTCTAGCTGTCTATCCTCATGCTTCATGAACTCAAAACCTAATAGTGCATCTCAGTTAATCATTTCCATGTAGTTTTATAATTCATTGTTTCAATAATTTGACCATAATCACTTATGTCATGATCATCTACAGTATAATAAAGAACTCAGACCCTGAACTATTAGTCTGAGTAACTATATTTATTGACTTAAAATCTGGGACAGAAAAAAAAAATCTGGGCATTATACTAAGCATTTAACACTTGGAAATTAACCATGATTATTGTTACTATTTTCAAACATACTAAAATCAAGCCAACTACAATAATTTCTTTTAGAAAAAAATAGTTATGTTTTCATCTAATGGTGGCCTAAGAAAACAAATTTAACCTGTCAGAGTTTGCCAGATTCAAAACTCCTTGGGAGGGAGTGGTTTTTCAAAAATTTTTAAAGCCTTGGGACACTCGCTTAAAAAGAAATGTACATAGGAGATCAAATTATAAATTAAGTAAAGAAGATCTCTTTGGTGAAGTAAGAAGCAGAACAGAGCAAATGTTGATGATACCCACCCAAATCCCTTCAGGCTCCCTGGAAGTCCCTCAAACAGAAACTGACAGAGAGGCAAGAGGCCATATAAACTAGAGTGTGATGGGATAGGATTGGCAGGAATGATGTCCCGGAATAACATCTGTCCACCACCCCTGAAGTACTGATGCTATGCATCTTACCAAGGACCCTGACTATTGAGCCAAAGACAGCAATAGGATTCTGGGGAGTCCTGTTCTCTGACATGCAGTGGCTTCCTGCAAATCTCTGACAGGTAGCATATTCCAGCCTCAGCAGCATGCTTGGTTCATGCCTGGGGTAGGCTGAGAGTGCTAGGTGACCCATGCTCCAGAAGCCACCCTCAATCATTGTGGGGTGGGGGATGGAGGGCAAATACCCTAGCTTCCTCACCTCTCAATAGGACAATTCTGATGTATGGTTCACAGAGTCTCTCAAAGGCTTCCCAGAACAATTCAATTCATCCCACGTTTCCCATAGCAGTAACTTGATGCTTAGTGTACTTTTTATTGGCTACCTCCCTTCTTCATATCACTTCATTTCCTCAAGGTGTGTCTTAGGATCACCTTACAAATAAGAGGGAGGGAGAGAGCAGACAGAACCATACTCATCCCAACACCTCACACAAAATGGACCCAAGGAGCCCTTTAAACTTTGAAAACCAGACCTGCTCTAGGTCACTTTCTTCATTTTACAAGTGGGTAAGGCCTGCTGCAACCAATACTTGACATGTTCACAGCATAGGCTGAGCATAGCATGCAACCTTGCTCTCCACTGAGCACCTACACCCTTCTCAAGTCCCACCTCCACTTTTCTGCAGTTCAGGCGCACCCTGTGCACCTCAACTACCTCCACTGACATGATAGAACAGGCCAAAAAATCAAATGGAATATTTCTGACCTTAAATGAATATAGGCATCTACTGCTTAACATCAGCAATTCATTCCTGAGTTTCCTATTATCCATCTAGGGCTTTCTTACTATTTCTAATGAGAAATATGTAACAACCGAAACCCTCCAACCAATTTCGTTCTTTTTTTTTTTCTTTTTTTTGGGGGGGAGGGATGAAATTTCGCTCTTGTCGCCCAGGCTGGGGTGCAATGGCACGATCTCAGTTCATTGCAACCTCTGCCTCCCGGGTTCAAGCGATTCTCCTGCCTCAGCCTCCCGAGTAGCTGGGATTACAGGCATGCGCTACCACACCCGGCTAATTTTGTATTTTTAGTAGAGATGAGGTTTCTCCATGTTGGTCAGGCTGGTCTCAAACTCCTGACCTCAGGTGATCCGCCCACCTCGGCCTCCCAAAGTGCTGGGATTACAGGCATGAGCCACTGTGCCCGGCCCAACCAATTTCTTAAAACATACTTGAAACATAGTAAAATGCATACACACGGAGAGAGAGATGACAGGATGCACAATGTTCAGATCCTTGCTTTATGATCATCCATTCATATACTTGTTAAAACAGAGCTTCTTTGTTTGCATTAACACTGACATCCCTCTCAGCATAGATAACATAAAGCAAGCACATCTCTTTTCTTGACACTCTGGTGCATATAACCAAACTTCTACACATGTATCTGACATTCTACCAATATTCTGGTACTCAACATTGGCTGCACATTAGGATCACCTGGTCAACTCTTAACACTTCCTATACCCAGGCCAAACCCCAAACCAATTGGCTCTGAATTTCTGCATGGGATCCCAGACATCACTATTAAATGATTCCAAGTCAGGCACAGGGTGGCTCATGCCTATAATCTCAGCACCTTGGGAGGCCGAAGAATGATGATCACTTGAGGCCAGGAGTTCAAGATCAGCCTGAGCAACATAGTGAGATCGTAACATAGTGAGACCCTGTGTCTATAAAAAAGACCAAAAATAAGAAAAAAGAAAAAATTGCTAGGTGCGGTGGTGCACGTGCCTGTAGTCCTAGCTATTCAGGAGTCTGAAATGGAAGGATTGCTTGAGCCCAGGAGTTCGAGGTTGCAGTGAGCTGTGATAGTACCACTGTACTCCAGCCTGGGCAACAGAGCAAGTCTCTGTTTCAAAAAAAATAAATAAATACAATGTATACCTGAGGCTCACCACCATGCCAGATGAATTTGGAATGCATATCAAGATTTTTCCTGCACCTCCTTTTTTTAATTAATGCTGTCTAGGATTTGGGGGTGAGATAGTAAGTTTTCTATCTCATAGATAGAAATGTATGTTCTCATAGATAGAAATGTATGTTCTCATAGATAGAAATGTATGTTTGTATGTGTGTTCATAGAGCACACAGGCTGAAAAAATAGTGACTTGAGAAATACATGTGTTCTGTGAAGACAGGTATTAAGAAACAGGAAGTGTTCTACCAGGAAAATACAGATTGAACTCATTGCAGCATTTCAAATTTTAGAATTTGGGATGCTCAACTGGTAAGAGTAATGCAAACATTTGGATATCTGAAAAAAAAATCAAAATCTGAAACACTTCTGATCCCAAGCATTTCAAATAAGGGATACTCAGCCTGGAATAGCCAGGAGGCATGCTGTGGGATATGCTTGTTATTATTGGGAGGGGAGCTTTCATAGTGTATGCATAATTGTAGCAAGGAATTTTGTTTGTGGCTTTATAAATTACTGATAAATCTAAATTAAATTTTCTTCTCAAAACTCCTGGAGTATCTCATGCCAGTCATAACGGTGATTATTTAAAAGTCAAGAGATGGGGGACCAAACAACTGCCCCAAGGAGAATAAAATACCTAGGAATACAACTAACAAAGGAAGTAAAGGACCTCTTCAAGAAGAACTACAAACCACTGCTCAAGGAAATAAGAGAAGACACATACAGATGGAAAAACATTCCATGCTCATGGTTAGAAAGAATCAATATTGTGAAAATGGCCATACTGCCCAAAGTAATTTATAGATTCAACACTATCCCCATCAAACTACCAATGACCTTCTTCACAGAACTGGACAAAAAGCTTTAAACTTCATATGGAACCAAAACAGAGCCCACATAGCCAAGACAATCCTAAGCAAAAAGAACAAAGCTGGAGGCATCACACTGCCAGACTTCAAACTATATTACAAGGCTACAATAATCAAAACAGCATGGTACTGGTACCAAAACAGAGACATAGACCAATGGAACAGAACAGAGACCTCAGAAGCAACACCACATGTCTGCAACCATCTGATCTTTTATAAACTTGACAAAAACAAGCAATGGAGGAAGGATCCCCTGTTTAATAAATGGTGTTAGGAAAACTGGCTAGCAATGTGCAGAAAGCAGAAACTGGACTGCTTCCTGACACCTTACACTAAAATTAACTCCAGATGCATTAAGGACTTAAACATAAGACCTAACACCATAAAAACCCTAGAAGAAAACCTAGGCAAAACCATTCAGGACATAGGCATAGGCAAGGACTTCATGACTAAAACACGAAAAGCATTGGCAACAAAAGCCAAAATAGACAAATGAGACCTAATTAAACTCCAGAGCTTCTGCACAGCAAAAGAAACCATCATTAGTGTGAACTGGCAATCAACAGAATGGGAAAAAATTTTTGCAATCTACCCATCTGACAAAGGGCTAATATCCAGAATCTACAAAGAACTAAAACAGATTTACAAGAAAAAAGACAAGCAAACCCATTCAAAAGTGGACAAAGGACATGAACAGACAGTTTTCAAAAGAAGGCATATACGAGGCCAACAAACATAGGAAAAAATGCTCATCATCACTGGTAATTAGAGAAATGCAAATCAAAACCACATTGAGATACCATCTCACGCCAATTAGAATGACGATGATTAAAAAATCTGGAGACAACAGATGCTGGAGAGGATGTGGAGAAATAGGAACACTTTTACACTGTTGGTGGGAATATAAATCAGTTCAACCATTGTGAAAGACAGTGTGGCGATTCCTCAAGGATCTAGAAATAGAAATTCCATTTGACCCAGCAATCACATTACTGGGATTATATACCCAAAGGATTATAAATCATCATTCTATTATAAAGACACATGCACATGTATGTTCATAGTGGCACTGTTTACAATAGCAAAGACCTGGAACCTACCCAAACGATTATAAATCATCATTCTATTGTAAAGACACATGCACAGGTATGTTCATAGCAGCACTGTTTACAATAGCAAAGACCTGGAACCAACCCAAATGCCCATCGATGACAGACTGGACAAGGAAAATGTGGCACATATACACCATGGAATACTATGCAGCCATAAAAAAATGATGAGTTCAAGTCCTTCGTAGGGACACAGATGAACCTGGAAACCATCATTCTCAGCAAACCGACATAAGAACAGAAAATCAAACACCGCATGTTCTCACTCATAGGCAGGTGTTGAACAATGAGAACACGTGGACACAGAGAAGGGAGCATCCTACACTGGGGTCCATTGTGGGGGGCTAGGGGCGGGACAGTGTGGGGGAGGATGGGAAGGGATAATGTGGAGAGAAATGCCAGGTATAGGTCATGGGGTGATGGAGGCAGCACACCACCTTTCCATGTATGTACCTATGCAACAATCCTGCATGATCTGCACATGGACCCCAGAACCTAAAGTACAATTAAAAAAAAAAAAAAGCGAAGAAACAACAGATGCTGGTGAGGCTGCAGAGAGATAGGAATTTCTTTATATGGTGATGATTGGTGGGAGTGTAAATTAGTTCAACTATTGTGGAAGACAATGTGGTGATTCCTCAAAGACCTGGAGGCATAAATACCATATGACCCAGCAATCCTATAACTCAGTATATACCCAAAGGAATATAAATCATTTCTATTATAAAGATACATGCACATGTATGTTTATTGTAGCACTATTCACACTAGGAAAGACATGGAATCAACCTAAATGTCCATCAATGATACACTGGATAAAGAAAATGTGGTATATATATAACATAGAATACTATGCAGCTATTAAAAGGCATGAGATCATGTCCTTTTCAGGGACATGGATGGAGCTGGAAGCCATTATCCTCAGCAAACTAATGCAGGAACTGAAAACCAAACACCATATGTTCTCACTCACAGTGGAAGCTGAACGATGAGAACACATGGACACAGGGAGGGGAACAACACACACTGGGGTGTGCTGGGGAGGATTGTGGGGAGAGCATCAGGTAAAATAGCTAATGCATGCTGGGCTTAATACCTAGGTGATGGGTTGCTATGTGCAGCAAACCACCATGGCACACATTTACCTATGTAACAAACCTGTACATCCTGCGCATGTACCCTGGAACTTAAAATTTTTAAAAAGAAAATCTGGTGTTTATCTTATCCCCTCTCTGCTACTTTATTTATATTTTATTTTTAAAAATAAGTCTCAACTATCTGAGTACAAAAGGAAACTGCCCTGCTTGAAATCTTCCAAATAGGCCATGTTCTCTCTCACCTCCAGGCCTTTACCCTTGCTTTGCTATCTCCTTAGAATAACCTTTCTCACCTGTATTTGTAGTGTCTTCTCCTAGATCACTCCTCATCCTTTGAGACTCCACCTACAAAGTGTCTCCTACGGGAAAACTTCCCTTAATCCCCAGGATTACATTAAGTACCTTTTCCCATGGGTTCCCATGGAAGCCTGTCCTCACCTCGCTGTCTTGTAATTGCTTCATCACTTTAAGCTCCATGTGATCAGGGACCAGTAATTGCCTGGCCCACAGTAAATGTCACAAGTATTTGTTAAATAAAGGATTGAATCTAGGGCTACTAGTTCCCAGCACAACCATCACCACCAAACCCCAGTCACACCAACACCTCATGCAAATATTGTCTCTTGAGTCACATGTCCTGGCTGCTGTTAAATCACATATTAAAATTCAAATCTTTTTTTTTTTTTTTTTGAGACAAGAGTCTTGTTCTGTCACCAGGGTGGAGTGCAATGGCACCATCTCGGCTTACTGCAACCTCCACCGCCTGGGTTCAAGCGATTCTCCTGCCTCAGCCTCCTCAGTAGCTGGGACTACAGGCGTACCACCATGCCCAGATTATTTTTGTATTTTCAATAGAGATGGGATTTCGCCATGTTGGCCAGGATGGTCTTGATCTCTTGACCTCGTGATCCGTCCACCTCGGCCTCCCAAAGTGCTGGTATTACAGGCGTGAACCACCGCGCCACACCAAATTCAAATCTTTAATGACTGGTTTGGGTAGTGTTACTGATGCTTGGGATGTGTTAGCAGGTAATGATTTGAAATTCTACATCACGAAAGGATTTCTTCTACTCCCTAATTTGTGGCAGCCCCCTCCACAGGACTCTCCAGAATTCTATTGCTGTCTTTGGCTCAATAGTCAGGGTCCTTGGTAAGATGGATAGCATCAGTGCTTCAGGGATGGTGGACAGACGTTATTCCAGGACACCATTCCTGCCAATCCCATCCCAACACAGTCTAGTTTGTATAGCCCCTTGACTCTCTGTCAGTTTCTGACATGGTCATATGGGATGCGGACACAAATGCTAACTTATTTTGTGCTTGATACTATCAAACCTTATCTGCCTTTCTCCCCACGAATGAAATTTCATCCTGGAATTCTTGATGTCTTTGGTGCTAATCGTATTATTGCAGTCAAAGGCAACATCAGGCTACCTTAGCTAAAGCCACTAACACCCTAAGCTTCACCCCACATTCAAATTCTTCATAGAGGAAGAAAAAATGGTGAGGGAGAAAAAAAATGAAGAGAAAAGCAAGAATACATGTGTGAACAAGCAGTACAAGACCATGTTTTGCTAAGTTCAGAATGAGCTGGATCTTTGTAATGTTTATGTTTATCATCCAAATAAAGTATTTAGTTCAATTTTATTTCTTGCTGACAAGTTCTGCCTCTTCAACCTACGGATAAAAGCTGAAAAAGCTTATTCAGATGTCAATTGCCTATACAAAACAACATTCTGACGAGTAGTAAAGTATCTATTAATTAGAAACATATGGGAACTGACTTCTTCCCTGAAATTAAATGTAGTTGTGAAACTTCAGAATAAGGAGAGGTATCTGGCAAAACATTCTTGAGTTATGCTGAACATACAAAATTTATTAAGAGAGATACATTTATTTAAGTTTAAAATATGGCTACATTTTTTGATTCTAGCAAGTAAGCCAACTCAGCAAAAAGTCTTCATCAGTCAGAATATCACTTTAATTTATTCATACATACATATTTATTATTTGACTCATAGGTCCTTTTTAAAAAAAATCCAGAAAGAATGGAAGGGAAAGGATTAGGGAGAAGGCTTTTGCTATATCTGCAATATTTTATTCCTTAAAAAAAAATTTGAGACAAGGATGGCAAAGTAACATCTGTCAAATCTGGCTGGTATGTGTGTCTACTTAATTATTTTCTGTACGCTTGAAAAAAAACACAAGTTTTTGATAAAAGTATGTAAGCAATATGTCACGGTAGATAAGAACATGGGATTTTGTTCGAGACACCTGGTGCTGCTGTTTAATAGCTCCGTGACCTTAGCAATCTCTCTAAATCTCAGTTGTGCAATCTATCAAATAAGGAAATTTTGAACTGGTTCCTAGCTGAAGGGTAACTACTAGCCACAATTTAAAGAAAATACATGTGTGTCTATGTCTTAGGTCAGGTTTCCCTAGAAACAGCCTTCGAGACAGAAATTTGCGCAGTACTTTCATTGGACAGTGCTCTCAGGAACACCACTAGTCAGGGGAGGTGAAGAACGCCAGCTTGGGCAGAGGGAGAAGTTGAGCCATGATGTAGTCACAAAAGAGGCCTCCGCCAATCCTGTGGGGGCACACTGAAGCTGCAGTAGCCCTTCTGAATTACCCAGAGTCAAGGAAAGAGAAGCTTTGTATCTCTACATCTACTTTAAACAATGGGCGAAAGCTACCCCTTGGGAAAGGACATAACCTTGGGTGTGGCAGTGCCTCAGCCAACAGCTACGGACTGGAGAGGATGTAAGATGAGAAGTATCAGCAAGCAATAGCCCCACTAGCTGGGGAATGAGGGCCTCAACTCTGAAGGGAGGATCTGAGTTAAGTACCAAACCACCCATGATAGTATCTGGGCTCGGCCTCAGCAAAGGGAGGAATGTGCTACAGAGCTAGAAGAACAAGGGGCCAAGGAATTAAGGGAGAAAAGAGGTTAGGTCCCTGGGCCCAATGTGGGATAGGATGGGATCTGAAAGCCTATGAAACAAGGTTGGCTGTGGCCACAGAAGAGCTCTGTAAGCCAGACACCTAACATTCCCTGGATCTTGTAGTCTGTCCCTGCGTTCTCTAGTAAAACAGTTTATTAGTAAATTCCAACCAATTGCTGCTTGGGCCAAAAAGTTTAAGAAGGAAGCATCATACATACCTAGCATTAATGTGATCAAGAGAACAGGAAGCCAAGCCAAAGAACCCAAGAGGAAGGGTGAACCCAAGGAAATTCAGGTGAACATATCAGACCACTAAGTTAGCCATCCCCTCTCTCTCCCTCACTACAACCCGCCAAAGAGATTCACTTTCCAGAGCTAAACCTTGGAGTCCTGGAGTCTCTTTTAACAAGGACAGGACTATTTCCTTATTGCAGCCACTTCTCCCTATCTTTCAGAATGTTACAAGTGAACTGGGGCAACCATTTCATATCTCAATGGAGTATTTTTCATTTTTTAACCACTTTTACACATTCATCCTTTTTAGAAAAGGAAAAGAAAATTAAACTTCAAAGCTTGCTTATATATATAGCCAAAAACCCTTCTCTAAAATTAAGGCAGCATTCTGAAGCAGGCTGTGGTATCAAAGTCAGATAACATGGCTTTTCTGAGGTAATAATTTGTAGATGAAATTTAGAGACCACATTTAATCAGATTTTTAAACACCATACTTGAAACTACCAATTTTATTATATCAACCATTGCCAGTCACTTATTCATAGACAACTGTCCTGTCACGTGCTCATTTTTTTGCCCCCCCAGTCACTCAATTTGAATTCAATGTGCTGTATTCAGTTGTAAGGACTCTGAAAACTTTTGAGTTAAAATAATAAAATATCCAAGAAAAGGAGTGCTGTGTACTTAGTTGTATAATGGGAAGACTTCTATGTTCGCTCTTTCCTTTGACATTGCTTCTGTGACCAAATCCTTAAGCCCCTTTGCATTTCAGTGTTTGCATCTGAATATTATAAGAAGCGCATATTACATCCAATTAGACCTAGAGGTATGCATTAATAACAAAAGATAATTATCATTGATTGTAGCTGGATTACATCTTTATTTCCAGATTTCTCATGAGCAGTAATATAGAGAAGAAAGGTGCCATGGCGTGAAGAAGAGGCTCTGAACCAGTCTACTAGTGTGCAGTGGTTTCCATTGGCTTTTAAACAATCATGTAATTCATTTCACAGTACTGATTGAGTAGACTTGAGTTTATTTCATTATGATAACACTGTTGTTAGCCATTGTCATTCAGCTTGGTGACTTCATTCTCTATACAGCTCAAGGCCAAACACATTGTGTGACTGTTCTTGTAATTCATTCACACAATGAGTATAAACTACCATAGATTTAGCTTTCTAAAGACTACCCATCTACTCCTCTCCCCACCTCCACTAACCATTGGGAAAAGCTAGAGCAATCCATGCTAAAGCTTTTGTCATGAAGAATTATGCACTCTGACTGTGCTGAAACTAAAACTACACATGCACATATAAGACTACCTAAAAAGAAACATGCTGGAAAATTCCTTTCCCTTCTTTTGCTTTGCAAAAGCTCTGCCAAAGCTATTTTTCTTATCATATTCATTTATGGCTTTGCTTTTGCTAAGGAAAAGCATGTATGTGGAGCAGGCACATGTGGGTAGGTTGTTTTTAACTAATCTCTAATAAACATTAAATGTCTGACCCAATGTTCTCATACACTATCAAATGTGGCAACCATATCATTCAGCCAACATAGCGTCCTTTTTCCCCAGGAACTACAATCTTGTAAGGCCACTGATTATAGAGAACTATCACAAAATAGTATTCTTCTCTAGAAAAGTTTTTAACCACTTAAAATTGTAAAACCTATTCTTTGTTTGCAGACTGTACAAAAACAGGCAGGTAATTGGCCAGATTTGGCCCATGAGGCAAAGTTTGCCAATCCCTGATCTGGATCAGCTCTCAAACTTGTCTGCACATAGAATCACCTAGGAAACATTGTAAATCTTCAGTGCTCAGGCCATACCCCAGACCAATTAAGTCCCCCAGAAAGCACTCTGAGACAAGTAGTTCATTTGAGGACATGCTCCCAGGCAGCAGAAAAGGGAGATGTAGAAGAGTAAACTACGGAATGGAAAAGAGCCGATACAAGGGTGTATTATCAAGCTGGTCACCATAGCAGGCAACTGAGTCTTAATGCCACTGGGATCCACTGAGGACCTATCTAGAACACACTTCAGAATTGTCTTCCTGGGAAATGGAAGAGAGGAGCATTTACTCACCGGCTCCCATCCCCTACTTGTTAAACTCTTCCCTAGGGATTATTTCCCTCATACTTCCTAGTTGTACACACTTGAGCAATGCATCCAAGTGCCAAGTGGCAAGCTCCAGGCAGCCAGGGCCATGTGCTATTAGGTTACATGTGCCAAAAACTGGTTGCCACAGCAATGGCTGAAGACAAAAATGAGCTAAAAGAAGGAAGGAGGTTCACAAGAGGTATCCAAAATGCCATCCAAAAGCCATTAGAATACAATGTTTTAGAAACTCATATGAGCAGTTCAACAGGAAACTCAATATGGGATTAGTACAATGCCACCTTAGATAATGCTATGGACTTAATTTTGTTCCCCCAAAAGTATTTGGAGATGACGCCCTTGAGAAGTAATTAGGTTTAGACGAAGTTATGAGCATGGGACTGTCATAAGAGGATTAGTGCCTTTTTAAGAAGACACAGCAGAGATAGTTTTCATTCTCTCTTTCCATGTAAGAACACAGCAAGAAGGTGGCTGTCTGCAAGCCACGAAAAAAGCCCTCACCAGAACCCAACCATGATCTCAGGCTTCCAACCTTTAGAACTACAAGAAAATAAATGTCAGCCTTTGGTATTTTGTTATGGAAGTCCAAGCAGACTAATACAAGCAACTCCTCTCTCTTCAGAACACAATGTCAACAATGATACATCTCTCGTTTTAACAGTAAAAAAAAAAAGTTACACAGTTTATCAAAGTTGAATTTAAACTCCTCTCTAAATGTCCCCTATTAATACCATTCTACTTAATAATTGTATCAAGCTGAAGTTCAAATCAGATCAGAAACATATATATATATATAAAATACATTCAAAATCCATACACATAAAAAATAACTTCTGTTAACATCTTGGCCCATTTTCTCCCAGCCATTGTCTAGGCATTTTATCGTGCGTGAGGTAACTGTGTGTTTGTGCACATTTCTGGATTTGATTTGAATTTCAAGGCCCAATTAAAGTTCTCTTTTGCTCAAAGCAGACACACTGCCTCCCTTTGCCCTTCCTAAATGTACTCTGTTTTACTAACTACCCCTCTGCATATTTCACAGTATCTTGAACATTCTCTCCCCCACACCAATGCCTTCTAAAGCCTAGATAAACTACAACTTCCTAATTATCTTTTCTTCCTGCTTCCTCTTATGCGGTTATGTCACTCCCCTTTTAAATCCCATTATCCTTTATACTTTCTTTCTGAATTTTATCATTTTATTCTAATCACAGGACATATATGAGCACCGTATCATAATGTCTGTGGACTATTTCCTCTTCCCATTCCTAATCCCCCACTTTTATATTAATGGATTATTGTTTCTGCAAGGGCAGCACTTGTCTTATTCATCTCTGTTTTTCCCACCATGCCTAGTGCACTGTCTTGCCCATAGAAACACCTTCATAAATCTTTGTTGTATTAATGAATAAATGTTAAGATTGTTTCAGCTGTAAGCCATGCACTACCAGTCTTGACATTTGTTAACTATACCCAGGCAAATACTAAAACCCTGAGAGATAGTATATATGTTCCATTGTAGATAGGAAAAACCACAGGGTTTCTAAACACATTTCACTTAAGAGTGTTACTGTGCTAATATCACAGTGTGTCATGGATGCCATTAGGAAAAAGCATTCAGTGCAACACTGCCTTCACCTCTCTTAACAAATGAACTATTTCACTAAGTATAAGGTCTAGCCTAGAAGTACACTCTCCATAGATTTCAAATAAGCAAGTGAGGCAGGTCAAACCACTTTCTTCTCCCACCCTCCAACTTCCTACGGGGGCTCTCTTTGGTAGAAGCCACAGAGCAAGGGAGGCTGGGTAGCACAGTTCAAAGAGGTCAGCCTGTCTGAGGCACAGCATTGGGCAGAGAAATGCACAGATTGCTTTTGGACAAAGGGAATGCAAAGAGAATAGAGAATAGTTGATAATGGACTTCACAGCTTCTACAGTTGCATATGAGCTGAAGCTTTTCATCTGTCAAGATGCCTACTGTGGTTAGACCCTACTGCTAACCATATAGGACTGGCATTGTTTACCTATCCCACAAGTCAACAGATGGCCATACTGATGCTTTACTTTGGGTTATGACTGTTGGCTTGTAGGACACCTTCTAATTATGCACTATTTATTTTTCAATATTAGAACCATGTGATCCTGAACCCAAAGCAACATCATGACACATCCTTTTTATCCTGATTGTTTATAACCTGTCAGGCAAGAAAGAACACATGAGCATCTGTGAACAAAAGGGTTGGCCTTTGTTTGGAGTGCAGTAACTTGATGTATTATAAGTTCAACATGCTACTTAGCTATTTATGACTTTGCCATAGCTCTTGCTCCAAGAGGAGTTTCTCCGATTTCAACCCTGTTTTACAGCCTCCAGCTATTCTATCAAACCTACTGTGACAGCCCAAATACCTAAACATCATGGTGTTTGATTTTCCTCTTAACTAGCTTCTCCACAGAACCAATGTATAATACTTATCTCTGTCCACTGAGCTGATTTCCTTCCCTTCCCATATGTGAGGGGGCATCAAATTATTGGTAAGTGTCCACTGCCTTCCAATAGCATTCGCTATGAAGACACCTGGCTTCCCCATAAGTAAACTATGCCTGCTCTTCCTCTTCTACAGCCAAGGTTATTTTGAGGGGTATGAGATTTGGAAGACTTCAGTGCACTTCCATTTACATACAATCTGGCACTTTTCTGGAGGACAGAAATTTCTATGGTGACTGACTTAGCCAGTTCTTGTGTGTACCATTTCTTCTTGGCCATGGAAGCCATTGGGGCCTGGTCAACTTTGTGTGAAGGCAAGTCCTGCATTGCCTAACAGGCAATATTGCCTTCAGACTAGAAATATACAACTAAAATATTACAGCATACCTTTAGTATTCCTTCCCATAGATACCCATGGCCAGTACCATGCTAACATCTGTTTCTCAAAATCTGAGCTTCCAGGATACATTCAATTCAGAACCCTAGAGTTACTGGCTTAGTCTTCCTACTGGTTTTTCCACAAGCTCAAGTAGACCTGATTGTTAACCCCTTAGAATTCCAAAGTCACTGTGTATGTATATGTGTAACCTACTCTAATTTTTCTAGAGCAGCACATTGTGTTTCACTACCTGTACAAATTTATTAAATTTCAACATAGCTCAGCGACAGCAGCCAGGAGCGTCCCAAGTGGGGTTTCTATGCTCTCCAGAACCAGAATCACACTTGTTTTATGGTAAGTAATGTTAAAGCCATCAATTTATTCCAACTGGCAATATTTGTGTTCTTCCTATCCACTGAACCTCAAAGAATTAACAGAACTTGTCAGCCCTTGGATTTTTTTCACTGCATTTTCCCTTCTCTGCACTGTATGTGGTCCACCACTGTGATTATGGTATATGGCAGCATTATCTCCATCTCTCCACTAATTAGGAATTCATTCATATGGTAGTGGTCTTACCTAATAGAGAGTAGTGTTCCCACTAAGTCTCAAAGAATATTTTGCCATTAGGAGGCAAGTTTTCATAACCCTGTGGTAATATCACTAAGTTATTGCAAACTGTTTCAATTCAAGGTGAAGTGAGACTAGCTATCCTCAATCTTTGAAATAGGGACAATGACATTTGCCAAATCAATTACTGCATGCCATGTACACAAGCTTAAGTGACCTGGTTCTTGACTATGATCATGACGTTCCTGCAACTAACAAAACTCCATAGTGGAAGGTAAGAATTGCAATATGACCTTTTTTCCCCAATTTGTAGATCTATTTGCTAAAATCAGCCCATTTATCTTTCTTAAATTGGGGGCTAATGAGTTTTAAGCCAGTAATTCCTGGGCAGAGAAAATAATGCATATTTTACAAGTTTTCTTTGAATATTGGTTTCTTGGCTACAAGAACTATAGGAAATTGCTGATTTTATAAGTTTTAAAAAGTGTTTGAACACTAGCAATTACATATGGTTCAAATTTGCTTCCATCACAGGAAACTGACTACTCCACTTGCAGAGAAGTATTACAGGAATGGATTTGTTCCTGAGAAAAAGTAAGAATTAATGTGATGGGTCTTGTTCCTGCCCCAGGTTTTAAATGCTTTATGTATATCCTTCAAAAAAGTTAAATGCTGGAAAAGGGAGATACTATTAATAGAATTTTAAAGAAGCAAATACAGATAATCACCATAAGCTACATACAGGCATACTTCAGAGATATCGCAGGTTTAGTTCTAGACCACCACAATAAAATGAATATCACAACAAAGCAAGTCACATGAATTTTTCAGTTTCTCAGTGCATATAAAAGTTTTGTTTACACTATTCTGTAGTCTATTATATGTGAAATTGCCTCATGTCTAAAAAACCCATACATACCTGAGGCTGGGCGTGGTGGCTCAGGCCTGTAAGCTCAGCACTTTGGGAGGCTGAGACGGGCAGACCACAAGGTCAGGAGTTCAAGACCACCCTGGCCAACATAGTGAAACCCTGTCTCTACCAAAAGACAAAAATTAGCCGGGCACGGTGGCACACTCCTGTAATCCCAGCTACTCAGGAGGCTGAGGCAGGAGAATTGCTTGTACCCGGCAGGCGGAGGTTGCAGTGAGCTGAGATCGTGCCACCATTCTCCAGCCTGGGCAACAGAGGCTCTGTCTAAAATGAAAAAACTACATATCTCAATTTAAAAATACTGCTAACAATTATCTGAGCCTTCAGCAATTTATACTCTTTGCTGGTGGAGGGTCTTGCCTCCATGTTGATGGCTGCTTACTAATCAGGGTGGTAGTTGCTGAATGTTGAGGTGGCTGTGGCAATTTCTTGAAATAACACAACAATGAAGTTTGCCACATCAACTGAATTTTCCCTTCATGAGGGATTTCTCTGTAGTACATGATGCTGTTGAACAGCAATTTACAAACAGTAAAACTTCTTTTGAAATTGTACTCATTCATCTCAAATCCTGTTGCTGCCTTATCCACTGATTTTATATAATCTTACAAATCCTTCATTATAATTTCAACAAAGTTCACAGCATCTTCGCCAGGTGTATATCCCATGTCAAGAAACCACTTTCTTGGTCAGGTGCAGTGGCTCTTACCTATAATCCAAGCACTTTGGGAGGCTGAGGTAGGCGGATCACAAGGTCAGGAATTCGAGATCAGCCTCGCCAATATGGTGAAACCCTGTCTCTACTAAAAATACAAAAATTAGCCAGGTGTGGTGGCATGTGCTTGTAGTTCCAGCTACTCGGGAGGCTGAGGCAGAAAAATTGTGTGAACCCCGGAGGCAGAGATTACAGTAAGCCAAGATGGTGCAACTGCACTCCAGCCTGGGTGACAGAGTGAGACTCTGTCTCAAAAAAGAAAAAAAAAGAAAAAAGAAAAAAAGAAACCACTTTCTTTCCTTATCCATAAAAAGCAATTCCTCATTATTTCAAGTTTAGTCATGAGATTGCAGCAATTCAGCCACATCTTCAGGATCCAGGTCTAATTCTAGTTCTCTTGCTATTTCCATCACATCTGCAGTGACTTCCTCCACTGAAGTCTTGAACCCCTCAAAGTCATCCATGAGGGTTAGAATCAACTTCTTCCAAACTCCTATTAGTGTTGATATTTTGACTTCCTCCTATAAATCACAAATATTCTTAATAACATCTAGAATGGTGAATGCTTTTCCAGAAGATTTTCAATTTAATTTGCCTAAATCCACTGGAAGAATAATTATCTATGGCAGCTATAGCCCTATAAAATGTATTTCTTCTCTCTTTTTTTTTTTTTTTTTTTCTTGAGACAGAGTCTTGTTCTGTAGCCCAGGCTGGAGTGCAGTGGCAAGATTTTGGCTCACTGCACCTCCGCCTCCTGGGTCCCTGCTGAAGCAATTCTCCTGCCTCAGCCTCCCAGGTAGCTGGGATTACAGGCATGTACCACCATGCCCAGCTAATTTTTGTATTTTTAGTAGAGATGGGATTTCACCATGCCTTGTTGACCAGGCTGGTCTTGTACTCTTGACCTCATGATCTGCCTGCCTCAGCTTCCCAAAGTGATGGGATTAAAGGCATCAGCCACAGTGCCTGGCCTGTATTTCTTAAATAATAAGGCTTGAAAGTGGAAATGACTCTTTGATCCACAGGCTGTAGAATGGAGCTATATTAGCAGGCATGAAAACAGCAATAATCTTATATATCTCTATCAGAGCTCTTGGGTGACTAAGTACATTGTCAATAAGCAATAATATTTTGAATGGAATCTTTCTTTCTGAGCAGTAGGTCTCAACAGTGAGCTTAAGATATTCAGTAAACCATGTTGTAAATAGATGTGCTGTCACTCAGGCTTTGTTGTTCAATGTATAGAACACAGGAAGAGCAGATGTAGCATAATTCTTAAGGGTCCCAGGACTCTCAGAATGATCAGTGAGCACTGGCTTCAATTTAAAAGCCACTAGCTGCATTAGCCCTTAATAAGACAGTCAGCCTGTCCTTTGAACCTTTGAAGCCAGACATTGACTTCTCTTCTCTAACTATGAAAGTACTAGATTGCATCTTCTAATAGAAGGCTGTGTTGTCTACAGTGATAACGTGTTGTTTAGCGTAGCCACTTTCTTCAATTAGCCAGATCTTCTGCAGCAGCTTCTACATCTTGTACTTTCATGTTATGGAGATGACTTCTTTCCTTAAACCTCAGGAACCAACCTCTGCTAGCTTCAAACTTTTCTTCTGTAGTTTCCTCACCTCTCTCAGCCTTCATAATTGAAGACAGCTAGGATCTTGCTCTGGATTAGGCTTTAGCTCAAGGGAATGTAGTGGCTGGTTTGATCTTCTATCCAGAGCACTCAAACTTTCTTCATATTAGCAGTAATGCTGTTTCAGTTTCTTATTATTTGTGTGTTCACAGAAGTAAGTCTTTTAATTTCTTTCAATAATTTTTCCTTTGCATTTAAAACCTGGCTGACTGCTGCAAGCAGCCTAGTTTTTGGCCTGTCTCAGCTTTCAACAAGCCTTCTTCACTAAGCTTAATCATTTCTAACTTTTTATTAAAGTGAGAGACATGTGACCTTTCCTCTCACCTGAACACTTACAGGCCATTGTAGGGTTACTAATTGGTCTAATTTCAATATTGTGTTTTCTCAGGGAGACCTGAGGAAAGGAAGAGAGACAGGAGAATGGCCTATTGGTAGATCACTCAGAGCAAACACATTTATTAAGTTTGCTGTCTTATATGGGCACTATTCATGGTGCCCTAAAACAATTAACAATAGTAACATAAAAAGTCACTGATAACACATCACCACAAAAGGGATAATAATTATGAAAAAGTCTGAAATAGTGTGAGAATTACCAAAACGTGACACAGGCACATAAAATGAGCACAAGCTGTTGGAAAATGGCACCAACAGAGTTGCTTGATGTAGGGTTGTCACAAACCTTCAATTTGTATTTTTAAAAAATGCAATATCTGCAAAGTACAATAAAGTGGAGTACAATAAAATGAGATGAGCCTGTATTAGTTATAAAAGAATATCAAACTCATGACTAACTTTTGTAACATTAATTTGGTCATTCTATAATAGTTTAGATTATGATGTCTTATAAAATATGTATTTTGGCTTTAGAAAATGGTTGAAAATAACATGATGCTACATTAGATTTAAGTGTATCTGCTCAATTCAGCCTATAAGTTCCTCACTACAAAAGTAATTTTAGTAATTTTGACTTTGTATGCCTTTAAATGAGGCATGTACTTTTTAGTTACCTATAGTCCCTACCACTCCCTATTGCTTTATACATAGCCACTTCACATATTCAGTACCTGCATGACATACGAAGGCATTTGAAAGTTAAATTTCTGCTATTCATAATGACACACAAATTATGTAGGAACTATTCACTTGTCAGCCAAGGAAAATATGAAGAGGAGTTTTTCTTTAAACAGCGAGTTCCTCCACTCCATTAAAAATGAACCCAACTTGAAAATAATTTGTTTTGTGCTGAATTTTTTAGAAAAGCGACATGTATGAAGTTAAATACTTGAAGAAATTATCAAGAAAATAAAGAAATTTGAAAGTGAGAACTGATGTAATGTCAAAAAAACACTCAAAGACAAAAGCACTTAGAAAATAAGTTTCCCTGCTACAAAATACAAGGAAGTCAGACTTCAAAAGGAATGGTTTGAAAAATGTGTGCATGTTTAATGGGGAAAAAAAAGTAAGACTTCCATTAGTCTGTTCATAGTAGAAAAATAGCAACTTTCTAATACGATTATTAAATCCACAAAGGTTGTACCATTTTTTCAGACATCAGCATTGCCAAAGTCAGAGCTAAAGCAAGATGCTTTAGCCAGATGAGTCCAGGCATATAGGAAATGTGCAACATGCCATCCAATGTAAGATCAGAACTGGAGAACTAGATGGGGCAGCCTTATTATTTTTTATTAATTGTAGAGTACGAAGTGGTTTTTCCCCCTTACTGCAAGACATTATCTATACCTGTATTAGTCCATTTTCACACTGCTAAAAAGAACTTCCTGAGACTGAGTAATTTATAAAGGAAAGAGGTTTAATTGACTCACAGTTCCCCATGTCTGGAGAAGCTTCATGAAATTTACCATCATGTCAGAAGGGGAAGCAGACACTTTGTACATGGCAGCAGGCAAGAGAGAGAGCATGTGCGAGTGCAGGAAAAACTACCATTTATAAAACCATCAGATCTCATGAGAATTCACTTACTATCACAAGAACAGCATTGGGGAATCCTGCCCCATAATCCAATTACTTCCCTTCATTGACACACAGGGTTTGCAATTTAAGATGAGATTTGGGTTGGGACACAGAGCCAAACAATATCAATACTCTTATTCATAAGGGAGGCAGGGTAAAATGTCAGTTTTGCCTCCACAGTGAACAAGACTTTGGATTAAGATCCATGTGAGTTTGGATCTCAGCTCTGTTGCTAGCAAGCTGCAGGTGTCCACCAGCCTTCTTGTTCTCCCCTTGTTCCTGAGCACATCTGGACTACATTCCTCAGCCTTCATTGTAGTGTCCTGTGGTCCTGTGATTGAGTTCTGGTATAGAAGTGATGTGTGCCATTTCTAGGCCTGGTTCATCAAAATCGGCCATGTGTAATTCTCCATGTTATTTTTCCACCTGCTACCTATCAATAAAGGGATCTGAGGACTCAGAGGAGGTTGAAGCCATGAGGGGGAAAAAAGCAACCTTGAATAACTGCATGGAACAAAACTCTATTTCTCCCATTCTCCCCATCCCTGCTAATGTACACAGGACTGAATGTGAGCAAGGTAGAAATTTTAAAACCACAGATATACTGCAGTTGTTTGTTACAGCTATTGGTCTATATTCACCAATATACCATGTGACAGTTAAAGTTACTAGAACTTCTCTAAACTCAGTATCTTTATCAGTAAACTGAGAGTAACAATGCACCTAAATGAGGGGACTGGTGTGACATTTAATAAGAAAATGTTTGTATAATACTAAGCACAATGCTTGGTACACAGTGAACAATCAATAAATACCATCTACTAAAATGATTCAGTATATGTTATGTATTATAATATTAGATGAGTTGGAAAAAAAAACGGAATCACTTCTGCTTTGTAATATATCTCCATACTTGGTCACATGCAGAACTCAGTCCTTATATTTAGCCAGTGCTAATACCATATACACTGATTAAGTACTCCTTTGAATATCTGGAGTCCCACAGGGCTGTTATTAATGTTGAGCTTGATAAGTCACCATTACAACAGCTGCTTGAACCACCGGAGTGTATCCAATCGCTCTCCAAATTGAAAACTCTGAGGAATCACTATTAGGCATTATATCCCCAAGCACAGCAACTCCCATAAGTTTCAGACCACCATGGAGTCAATAGAAGAACAGCCTACTCAGAGACCGCATCAACTGAAAAAGATGCTGTGTCCGCTGTCATCATCAATTATGGTGTATTAAGGTCCCACCAGGTGCAGTGTTTAATAAATAGCCTTACTTAATGGATGATAATTAATTATACCTAGAAAATCCCCATGTACCCAAGGCGAGTACTATAATATGCCAGGTGGGGAAGACCAGATTTCTCAGTTAGATCCTTCAGATGTCTCCGTGTCTCCTCAAGATAGAATGAGAGCAAAAAAAGCTTCTTCCTTCCTTAAAGTCTGCCCTAGTCTAATATCTAAGTCAGGCACCTGTACACCTTGACTCTGGACATAACCACTTTATCACCAGGATCTAAAAACAATTTTTCTGAGAATGGAATCAGGTCAAATTACTGAAATGGAAGAGTAGAAGGTCAGCCCCCAACCTGAGCCAGTTCTCTTAATCTAGCCTCTCAGCTAACGTTGGCTGGCCATTCCAGCTAAAGTGAAAAACACAAAAGAAGACATTTACTGTAACCCAGATCTCTGCTTATCATAATGTAGAATACAGGGGAGCATTTTTTAAATTGGCAGGGAGTTGGAAGGGTCACTTTTTTTTTTTTTGAGAATTTGTTGAAAGCTCGGAATCCTCTCTCAACACACACACACACACACACTCTGCATTTCAAATTTATAGACTCTCCCATTTTAACTCTGCAACAGTAGTTTTCATGCTTCAGAGTGCATGAAAACCCCCCTGGAGGGCTTCTTAAAGCATAGGCCTCCAGAGTTTCTGATTCCATTAGTCTGGGTGAGTTGGGCCTGAGAATTTGTACCTCTAACAGATTCTGATGATGCTGATGCTGCTGTGTCTGGGAACCACTCCCTGAGAGCTGCCACTCTAGGACTGTATGGACCAGGTTGAAAGTATCTGCTCCAAGCAGTACACTTCAGAGCATTTCAAATTCCGGGAACAGGGGCCAATCAATATGTCATAGGGCAGAAGATAAAGATGCTAACTCTCAACAACACTGAGCTCTGAAATGTGACCTTCAGCAAATTCTCACCTATAGCTGGTGAAATCCTTCTGGTCTTTTCCTCTGATTCCTACTTCTCTCTCCACCCCTCAGCCTCCCCATTTCTTTATTCCTTTCTGTCTCAGGACTTCCATGTTTATGCATCATTCTCGCTCCCCATCTGTTTCTGTGTGCATATGTATGGATATCTAGATGCCTGAATTTACCTCTGTCCCTCTCATATTGTCCCCAATCTCTTTCTCTCTGTACACTATAATAGGAAACTATATTTGCATTTACAATTTGTTATAGCTGTTCGATTAAGTGTTACAACTCATATTCTTAATTTTGAAGCAGATAAATGGGTTATTTTATATTTGTCTCTAAGGATGTAAAATGCTAAAGCCTCTTAATATTTTTCCTAGGATAACTCACATCTTGGTTAACGGAGGAAAATGTTCCCATCGTTTTTTTATACAAGCACTATGTAAGAGAACTTTCTGTAATGACAAACACATTTTGATTCTGTACTGTTCAACTCAGTAGTAGCTACTGGCCATGTATGGCTACTGAGCACTTAAAATATAGCTAGTACGACTGAGGAAGTGAATTTGTTATCTTAAGCAGTTTTAAATTTAAATACCCATATGTGCCTAGTGGCTATAGTAGTGGACTGTGCAGCTCTATATTGTCTACCTTGAACATTTATATAAAGTATACATACAGGATACAGATACCTTTCAAAATCTCTCAAGTATGCTAGGTCACCTCAACATCAAAACAGAAATGCATCCATTCCCTAATCCTCTCATTAATCCAATGTTGTATAAACAAGGAGTTATGTTTTCTTTTTTTTTTT
>NW_016107842.1:226719-235402 GCF_001604975.1 Cebus imitator
TTTCACCATGTTGACCAGGATGGTCTCGATCTCTTGACCTCATGATCCACCCGCCTCGGCCTCCCAAAGTGCTGGGATTACAGGCTTGAGCCACCGCGCCCGGCCAGGAGTTATGTTTTCAACTTAAAAATAATAATAATAATATAATTGCAAATAAAGCCATGTCAAACATTGAAGAGATTTTCTCCAAGTCACCTAGGAGCTGAAAACCTTCTCTCCAGGGAGGAGCATAACCATCAGTGTGCATCAGTTGGACAAGAACTGTTTGCTCCACTTGAACAGGGACTGGGAAACAACAGCACGAACACCCAAGTCATTCATTAGCAGACACCCAGAATCCCACTGGTCACTAACCCAGCATCAAGTCTTGTTACACTCTCCAAAGTATCTCAACTCCTGTTTTGGTGATGACTTTGGCTCTCAAGAAATCTCAAAAATTCTAAGAATCTCTCCAATCAAATTTACTTTAAACTTACTTTAATTTCAAGATAAACAGATACATGCCATGCAGCCCCTATTCAAAGCTACTATGAGAAAGTAAGTGAACTGATGGGGTGTAATAATTTCAAAGGGATCATGTAATCACTGTCCAGCCTCCATTTGAAAACTTCTCTCATGGTGCAGCCTCAGATTCTTCATCAAACATCTTTAAATCTTCCTATCCCTAGGGTTTTGAGTTGGCTAAGAAAATATAAAAATTAAGTCTTGTTAGAGACTACATCTGCCTGTGAAGACCTTGAAATCTGTGCTAAAGAAATGGAAAACAAATCAGATTTCACTATTTTTCATTGTTGTCCAGTAATTCTGTCCTCACCAAGGATTCATACCACTGACCAAAGTTCCTTAGGAGAAATCTGAGTTTTCCCAGTGCCTAATATAACATCCGTGTTGGTTATAAGGCCTTACATTTGTATGGCACTTAAGAGCTTATCAATTTCTTTTCATTTACACTGACCTCCAATCCTCACCACAACATTGGGAAGTAGATATTACAGCCTCACTTTTACAGATGAGGATATTTAGGATCAGGGGATCTAATTGATAAGGAAATGATCAATTGAGACAGTTAGACATGTAGGTAGAAAAGAAATCTAATTTGCAGAGAAGTAGGTTTGGGTCACAAGGCAGGAGAATAATATCAAACTCCCCACTATCTTAAATTTAGTACATAATATGTTTTGAGAAGCAAAATTGCCATTTCACGTTGAATTAACCACGTGGAACTTAGCCCAGGCTGTCCCAAGGCAGATTAATAAAAACTGAATCTGAGAGAATGCCTTTGAACCTTCTTGAAGTATGTGTTACCGTATGTGAGGCTTGCATTTTTTTCTGAATCAAGGAAGGATTGGCACATTATAAGAGCTTGGGACTCTTTCCCCTGAAACCAGTCAAGCCAAAAACCTCATAAATGTTTACTATCATAAATCACCTTAATATAGCTCACTTTGCTAAGTTGTTATCCAATTAGTCTAATGTAAGCCAAGTCAGTGGAAGGAGCTAACTGAACTCAGTTTAAACCTATTAAAGAAATTTACTTACCCCTGAATTGACCCGTTTTGAACACTGAGCCATATTTTCCGAGACAGATTAAGAAACAGATTTTAGCCTGAATATAGAAGACATTCTTCCTTTAAATAAAATCTATATGTGGAGCATAGAACTTTTACAGCCTTTATTTGAAGTTCCAACATGAAGTGATATTCTGTTGAACACTTTTCGGGTAGCTATGGCAACAATGATTATCACCACATACTACCAACCAAAATACCACCTGCATCCCCGTCTATTCTAAACCCTTAATTAACAAGTAAAGCCCAGTTCAAATTCCCAGTTGGTAAATTTGGCAGAAAACTTTTTATAAAATGTTGGGGAATCTATTTAGGTTTTGCTTCTGTGTTTGGTTCATGGAGTTTTGTTGTTGTTGTTGTTATCTTTCAGAACAACTTAAGTCTGACTCTCTCTCTTCCTGCCCACACCAGAACCACCCACACACTGTTAAGTTTCTGGAGAAACAGAGGTTTCGGCATTTCCTTTTCTAAGGAGTTAATCAATAGTAAGATCTCCAGGGACCCCCAAAATACTCCTTTGAAACTATCCATGTACATGAGATTTTAGGCTTGTTTTTAATTTCTCTGTAGGAAGGAGGGGAGATAGAAGAAAGGGAAACAGAAAGAGGAGGTGAAGATTGAAGATAAAAGAAGCTAGGAAAGGAAAACAAGTGAAGAAAAGTAGGAAAATGAGCCCAGGATCAAAAAAGAAGAGAACAACTTATTTAAATCTGTGAGGAAGAAGGCAAAGGGGAAAACATGTACAATCCATGGAAAGCAAAAACAGGCTTCATATAGGCTTAGAATGGAAGATTCTGCAACTGACTAATTGCAGGAACTGGCCCCAGTTCTTCACTCCTTCCTGTTTCCATGCCCTTTATCCTGTAACTTTGAAGTGCCCACCCCTCCAACTTTGGACTCAGTCATGGTCTTGCTTTGGCCAATGAAATATCAGCAAAAGTGATGCAACCCGATGCTTTACAAGTGCTTGTGAGGGTAGACTTGCTTGCTCCTGCCCTTTATCACTGCTATGAGAACATTCCTGAAGAATGCAAGACACATTCTGAGCTCAGCTAAGGTGCTCCTATCTTCCCAGCCAACACCAACTTAGATGAGCTGACAGCTAGCATACCCAGAGATATCTGAGCCCAGCCAGTATCAAGAAAGTTGTCTAGATCAACTGGCAGCTTATCGCAGACACAGGAGTGAGCCCTTCCCAGATCAGCTAACTAAATGCACGTTGTTGTAAGCCACCTGGAAGGTTTGCGATGCAGCATTACTGTGGCAATAGATAACCAATATAGGTACATACCCTGATAATCGAGGATGTCATTCTATCCCCATTATATTAATGATTTCTACCATATAATCTTGGAAATAAGTATCAAAACTCCATAGGAAAATAGCATGTAGAATAATCTTAAAATAAATACAGTCAATGCAAATTTTTGGACATGATAGGTGTTATTAACCAACAAAATAAAACCCAAGATATTCCCCAATGTAGGGTAATTGAGATTCTACAACCACAGAAAACTTGGAAAAAAGCCAGCCAATCCTATTTTAGGATACATTAGGTAATTACAAGGACACAGCAAACTTGGTCCATAGTCACTACATTGCACCAACTAATGGACTAAAAAGTTTGCAAATTCTCAGGTGCCTTATTAATTGCAGCTGAAGAGCTGTAACAATAAAAGCAGTTTTCTCCAGCTGTGGGCCTGAAGGTAAACAGGGTAGGTGATCCCTGATGAATCTGTGCTGCCAACTGCAAGAACAGAGGGTAACAGCTGCTATCAACACCACACTCCCTAGCTTACCATAAAAATAACAAATGAATTGTCATTTAAACAACAACAAAAAAAAAACCTTGAAAACATATGTGGAAGAGCACTGCATTCACCTTCTGTAAACTGTACTACACAAAGAAAAACATGACTGGACCGTGGACAATACAAGCAATTAGAATAGAAAGGTTTCTTTTCCTGTAAAGCTTACATTTTCTTTTCAATAAGAAGTGCTTGGGGGAAATTCTTAGAGGGTCACTGGCAAAGGGAGATCTGTGTACTAAGTGAAATGAGACAATATTCTCTGAATCTCAAATCATATGTTTAATCAAAGACCCTGTTGGGTATGCAGCTAAGTAAATAGAGTAATAACATTGAAATAACAAAAAATGAATTCTTAATTGACTTCAGTAATCAGGGAACAGTGGCGTGAACAATCTCTGAATTATTTTATTATGACCTTGGAAGGCATTTTTTGATTGACAATAACTTGAAAGGAGAAAAAGAAACACCCTGAGAGAATCTGCAGGATTTCTAGTTTTGTATTCTGATCATTATCCAACTCATGTGTGGTACCCATAGCATGGCAAAAATTGACAGTCTCTCTCCCCAGCAACTGGAACCCCACTCTGTCTCACACCTTCCTTGGATGAATGGTAGAGTAAGGATAAGATAGCTATTGGGTTTACAAGGCCTTTTCTAATGGGTGAGGGGTAAGAAGAGAGCTGATTCTGGTTCCTTGAATCTTTTCCTTCTTTCCTGTTTTTAGTGGTTTCCAGATGCCAGAAAGATAGTTCAGAAGAGATGAGGAAATCAGAGGAATCCTGTGAAAAGCAGTGATGCTTCAAATTATCTGAGATTTGTTCATCCATCCATCCATCCATCCATTCAATAAACTCAATTCAAATACTGGATGCCTACTATGTCTCTGCTGTGTGTTAAGCGCTGTGGAAACACTGATGCATAAAGAGAAACAGCACGCGAGAGAGAGAGATAAGATATATATTTATATCCTTACAGTACAGCACTAGTGTGCCACAGTGGAGAGTGTAGGTGTAGGAGAGCCATGGCAGCCTTGGGGAAGGAGTGACCAAATATACCTGAGGAGTGGAGTTGAGGAAGCATCATGGTGGAAAAGAAGCTGGGATTCTTCTTCAAGAGTCCACAACAAAAGCAGCCAGACAATGAAAACTTTATTTCACGAAGATACTTTAAGTGGGTGTTGTCTCAGAAGTCCAACCAACAAACCCTTATCTTCCTTGAGCCTCCATTAATAGGGTCTAAAATCTCAAATTTTAAGGTTTGGGGATATAGATGTATGTGAATTAATACAAAAGTTCAAATGCCTTAGCATGAAAAAAAATTGCTATCATTACATAGGCCTGGAATATTGTGAAACATCTTGTTAGATTCCAGAAACTACACTAGGCATGGTTGTCTTATTTGTTTAAAAGAGGGGCAAAGGCTTGGTTATAGTTTCTTCAATGCATTTGAAATCTCTGAGATAACAATAGATTTGGCAGACTTTCCATATCTACTTGCACAATGAAATGTACTTTGGATTTAGGTTTTTCTCTTTAAAAATAACATACTGTTTTAATTTGGAAAAGGTGTATGTTAGTAAAGAAAACAAAATGAGATATGTTTTTTCCATTAAATTGTCACTTTAAGAATGTTATGTTACACTGAGAGATCTAATCAGAAATTCTTTTAATCCAAGTATTTTGTTTTCCTCACATGAATAAATTTTACTTTTTGTCCTCAAGAAGAAAGGCCAAGAAAACTTGCCACTGATTAAGGAGACGGGACTCAAATACATTGCATTTTCTTAAATGAGTCTCTTGGATTTATGGGCTGGTTCCATTACAGAGCCGAGGAAGTGCATTGTGTCATTATCACCTGACTTTTGTTTCTTCACTTTGTAGAGAGTAAATTCAAAGCTGACTACGGAAAAGAAGCCAATGCAACAATTTCAAAAGTATTTCCAACACTTACTCTGGAGTGTAAACAAATATAAGCCGACAAAACATTAAAAGGCCATGTTTTGCAGTCTGGAGACCATAATTTACAGTGTTTGTGAGATTTTTCTGCTTCAAAGTTCAAAATGAAGAGTAGTCAATTTATGAACCTCATTTAATCCTTTGAATAATCCCATGAAGTAGGAACATCACTATTTTACAAGTGAGGAGAATGAGGCTCAGAAAGGTTTAAGAGAAGGTTGTAAATGAGGCCGCTAAGACTGAAGTGTAGGACTGACAGACTTCAAAAACCATTATTTTACAATTAAAACACATTACCTGTTGATATAGTTTGGTTGTTTGTCCCCTCTAAATCTCATGTTGAAATCTAATCCTCAATGTTGGAGGTGAGGCCTGCTGGGAAGTGATTGGATCATGGGATTTATATGGTTTGGTTGTTCCCCTTCCAAATTTCATCTTTAACTGTAGCTCCCATAATCCCTACGTGTTGTGGGAGGCACCTACTGGGAGGTACTTGAATCATGGGGATGGGTTTTCCTGTGCTGTTCTCATGACAGTGAATAAGTCACACAAGATCTGATGGTTTTATAAAGGACAGTTTCCCTGCACACGCTCTCTTGCCTGCTGCCATGTAAGACATGCCTTTGTTCCTCCTTTGGGTTCTGTCATGATTGTGAGGCCTCCCTAGGCATGTGGAACTGTGAGTCCATTAAACCTCTTTCCTTTATAAATTACTCAGTCTTGGGTATGCCCTTCTAGCAGAATGAGAACGGACTAATACAGGGTTGGATCCCTCATAGATGGCTTAGCGCCATCCCGATGGTAATGAGTCCATCCTCACTATAAGTTCACACAAGATCTGGTTGTTTAAAAAAGAGTGTGGCACTTCCTCTTCTCTCTCTCTTGCCCCCGCCCTTGCCATGTGACATGCTGGCTCCTCCTTGCCTTCTGCCATGATTGTAAGCTCCCTGAAACCCTCACCAGGAGTAGATGCCAGCACCATCCTTCTTGTAATGTCTGCAGAACCATGAGCCAATTAAATGTATCTTTTCTTTATAAACTACCCAGCCTCAGGTATTTCCTTATAGCAATGCAAGAATGGCCTAACACACCTGTGATTAAACACTTTTCTGTTTGATTTGACTATTAAAATACTACATTCTGTTGATGCTGTGGATCTAGCTAAAAGACTGATGAATCTGGAGTTTGGTAAAGCTAACAAACGACAGATTTATTAAGTGACTTGACTATTGTTTGAATGAGGAGATAACAATACCAAGCATAAAAGAAAAACATGGAACAAGCTCATCATCTCCTTGGAATCAAGTGTCAAGGCAGGGAAGGATAAAATATTAAACCAAAATGAGAAGACAAAACAAAAAAAAATAGATTTTATATGATTGGAGAAAATGTAATTCCAGATACATATGGCCCTTTAAGACAAGACACCAGTTAAATGTTTTGTTTCCTCTTTCTCCCAGAAGGGATGTTTGGGCCAGAAACAAAATATTTTTATAATTTTAAAGCACTTTACAGTATGTTTTCAATATAGATTACTGCATTTGATCTTCACAACTACTCTATGAAGTGAGATTTATTAAAGTCCCCATTTAATGGATGGGACACTGAACTCAGAGCAGCTAAGCAACTTGCTGAAGCATGTAACCTGTGCTTAACACAGCACTCAATGCCAAGTTTTCTGATCTGAAGTCTTTCTGTCGGACAAAACACTGCTTCTCCTTACTGGTTTGAGCCAAAGAGAAACAAATAAAAAAGAGATGAGAAACAAAGAAAATCTTATAATTTATAAGACAAATTACACATAAGCTGAAGGAGGTCTGCTCATCCCCAAAAGTACTTGCATTAAATTAGCATTCAAGCTCATTGCTTTTTGTTTTTTTTTTTTTTTTTGAGACGGATTCTCACTCTCTTACCAGGCTGGAGTACAGTGGCATAATCTTGGTTCACTGCAACCTCCACCTCCGGGGTTCAAGTGATTCTCCTGCCTCTGCCTTAACCTCCCGAGTAGCTGGGACCACAGGTGTGTGCCACGACGCCCAGCTAATTTTTTGTATTTTTAGTAGAGACGGGGTTCACCATGTTGGCCAGGCTGGTCTTGATCTGTTGACCTTGTGATCCACCTGCCTCAGCCTCCCAAAGGGCTGGGATTACAGGCGTGAGCCACCACGCCCAGACCGCAAGCTCATTTCTAAAATATAAGTCTTCTATCAGAGTCTATGTATACAATAATAGTTTAAAAATAAGGTATTTGGGGGCTAAAAATCAAGTGAGAAAAATACTTCATCTCATCTTATAATACACTTTACACTTTAAACCCCATTTTCTGCTTCTACATTGTTTGGTATTTGATTAAATAAAGTTTTACACATGTAGAAGATTCTCAGTAAATGTGTCCACTGAGAATTTTTAGTATGAAAAAGCCTGCATATGAATTTTATTATTATATTTAGGCAAACATGGATGTATATTATCAACTTTTGCTGATTGTTTTAAAACGGTGGAATAAAAAAGAAAAATCATGCTTTTAATGGTGTCTATCCTATTCCTACTGAGGATCTACTTTAGAGAAGAGGACTATTACTTTGTGTGTTTTTACCTCCTTTTTTCTGCCCCAAATATGGTTTACATGCTTCACCAAGTTGCTTATCTGCTCTAAACTCAGTGTCCCCATTGTGAAAGGAAAAGAAATCTTGGGGCCCCCAAATCGCTAAGTGAAAGGGAAAAGTCAAGCTGGGAACTGCTTAGGGCCAGCCTGCCTGCTCCCATTCTATTCAAAGTCAACCAGATGCTCACTGAGATAAATGCATATCTAACTGCCTGCTTTGGAAAGGCTAAACAGAAACTCAAAAGAATGTAACCATTTGTCTCTTATCTATTATCTAGAAGCCCCCTCCCTGCTTCCAGTCTTTCCACCTTTGCTTCAAGTTGTCCTACTTTTAAAGACTGAACCACTATTCATCTAGCATATGTTGACTGACGTTTCATGTTTCCCTAGAATGTATAAAAACAAACTGCTCTGATCACCATGGGCACATGTCATCAAGACCTCCTGAGGTTTTGTGACAGGTAGGCGTCCTCAACCTTGGCAAAATAAACTTTCTAAATTAACTGAGACCTGTCCCAGATTTTCTGGTTTCACATTTCGGTAACCATGGAGGGATTCTGAGTGGAGATGCCCCTGACCTTTAACAAATGTCCTATCAGTGCTTGGTACCAGCGTGAGCTAACTTTATGGCTCAAACCAATAGGACAATTTGCTGAGGTCTGAGAGCAACCCCTCCAGAGAATCCCTGATCTCTGAAAATTTGGTCAAGACCTAAAGTTTATTTTGCTGTACAACTCATTTTTT
>NW_016107842.1:235667-273908 GCF_001604975.1 Cebus imitator
CCATAATGATAGAAACAGGTAAATCCTTTATGGAGTTTGAGCTCACTTCCAACAGGAAAGATGGAATTTTTTGTTTGTTTTTTCCTCCTTCTAGAATGGTAGAGAGCAGTCTATAGTCGGAGACCCATCCCTAGGTAACAGAATTGGGGTTTGTCTTGGCTAAAGTTAAGACTAACAACCAGCTGGTCTTAATTTCTCATTACCATTAGAGTGCTCAGTAATCACCTAAGTTGTGCGATTGTTTTTGTTTTTCTTAACTAGTTTTTTTGTTGTTGTTTATTTCCATTTCTTTTTCCCATTGGGTTTCACCAGCTTTATCCCATTTGATCAAATACAAAGGAAAGTTCCAAGTTATGGGGAACAAGGCCTTTAAGGTGGCTAAATTTCCACACATACACACACAAAAGGGGTGTGATGGGGGGAGAAAAAACAAAAACAAAAGAAAAAAATAGATTTTTTTATTTTGACTACTTAAGGGGCTTTATTTACATAACAAGGCCACCTTTTTGCTAGCCAGGCCAAACTGAAAGAGCAATGGCTGTCGCCCCAAGATGGAAAAGTCCTTGCTATTTTTATTTTATTATTTTTATTTTTTTACCACGACAGCCTGGGTTTGGTTCCTAACTCAAGGCCTTTCTGGTTTGATACGTGGTACTTCTAAAATAGCAGAAATTTGTCCTAGCTAAAATATGGTAATGAAATTTGAAAGGGTTTTTTTTTAAAGGAGCTCAGTGGTTAAAAGTCAGCTTAATAAATAGGATAACATCCACGATGTGTGTGTGTGTACGTGCATGTGTGTGTGTGTACGTGCATGTGTGTGTGTTTGCATTTAAAAGGCCTTCATGTTTTTGTTTGTTGTTTGTTTTTCTCTCCTAGGACCTTCTCTCTTTTTTTGAGCAAAAGTTTTTTTCCTTCTCAGTTTACTGAATTATGTTTTCACATAATTCAGTAAACAGTAATTTCACATAAAAAAATTATGATTTTTTAAATTAAAATAGTTATTGCAACAGAGGCTACTGTTTTTAAGGAGGAGTGTAGTTTAGATACTTAGAAATGTCTTTGTTTAAAAAAAATTTTAAGTGCACTGGAAAAGTATCACATGGACTAGCCTGATAATTCTCCCCTTTTGGAGACTCAGGATTCAGTGTGAGTTCTGCCCAGAGCTTAGAGATCCAGCTAAAAAAAAGAAAAAAAGGTAGTCCCTTTCTAAACACAATTGGTCTCCTTATACCTATAATAAATTTCTGTAATTTTATGTTTGATTTGGCATTCATCCTTAATCTCCCTCTAGCACCTACAAACTTTTTCTCTCTGTACCTTGAGATGTAAATTTTGCTATCTGAGTTTTCATCTAAGAGTTGTTTGTTTTAATAAGCAAATTTAAGGCTATTTAGCTGACAATTGCCTAGGGTAAGATAGAAAAACAAAGGGAAAAAAGGAGGTCTTTATGAATCTATAAGATGTAACTTCTATCAGCATGCCTAATATGTCTATATATTCATGTGTTGTGTGCAAAATATTTCACTACAAAAAATATATAAAAGCATTCTAATTAATTGGCTTAAAAAAATAAAAGCACTTAAATCAGATACTAAAAAAAAGACTAGTCAAATGCTTTTCAAGTTGACGTGACTTAAGTAAAATCTTTAATAAATAAGTTAGCTTTAAAAATATTTAGTAAAATAATATTAGAAACGTCTTAAGAATTTGCCAGTATACATTTATGTTTACATTTATTAATCAAGCAATTTCATACTTATCCCTGACAAGTACTACAAGTTGCTTATCTTCTGGAAACTTATCTGCTCAAAATGCATAGGATTACAAAACTTATCTGCTCAAAAGACATAGGGGTTACAAAACTATCAACCCAGCCCAAAACAGAATGATCTTTGCTTGTGTAATCTTTAATAAATAAGACATTGATATTGATTTAATAAAAATAGCTACATATTAAATTTAGTAAGATTACCATAACATTAATCTTGTGGTCTAATCCACAGGCAGTAAGGCTTGCTATTGCCTTTGTTTCAAAGGTAAAACATGCACTAAGTTCCTCCCAAAGTTAGTTCAGCCTATGCCCAGAAATGGACAAGGACAGCTTGGAGGTTAAAAGAAGGAAAGAGGGATGTTCAGGACAAACAAGAAAGTCCAAGCGTGTCATGAATGGTCTGTGTGAGTACCAATAAAAGGATTTATATATTTTTAAAAACTTATATAATCAAATAGTCTATAATTAAACTATAATGGTCTTTCTAGAAATTGGGTTTGATGTAAAAAAAAAACTTATATACTAAATAATTGGTTAGAAAAATGAAATTTTGTTAAGGGATTGACTGACTCTTAATAAATTATAAAAGATTTTAATTTTTTTAACCCAAGCTTCAACTTTTATTGCATCTCTCCGTTTTCAGTTTTCTCTCCCCTTTTAAAGGACACAAAATACTAATGCTCTCCCAAAACTCATTTTCAGCTTATATAAGTTTTGTTTTTCCTGGAGTTATGTTGCAGTGGCCTGATGCTGACAATGTTTTCCTAAAGGTCTAAAGGAAATGTTTTCTTCCAACATAATATTCTGTGCGGTGCAGAAGGTCTTTTCTCTTGCCTTTTGGTAAATGGCCTAACAGATTTTACATTTTATCAAAACAATTCATATGTCACTATAAGTTCTGGTTTGCTTAGAAATAACTGATATTTTTAAAAATTAATTAAGGTTATTACATCCATGTATCTTTCTGTGTGTGCTTTTAAAGTCCTTGTAACATTGAGTAACTGGGCTTTAATTTCTGGGTTCTAAAAAGGACACCAATTTCTGCCAAATCTTAAACACTGATGGCAGTTAAAGCTGCATCTTCAGGCCCGGTAGAAGATGCCGGTCAGAATAAACTATATTCCTAAGACACAGGGCCAGAAATTAAGGGTACTTACTCCTCAAGGCCCAGGAACTATTGCAGAAGAGGTGGGTTTGTGAAATTGTGAGGGCCAATTTTTTAAAGATAAAATAGGTTCAGTTTCTCTATAAATTAATCATGAATGTCAAAGGCACACTGATGCAAGACCAGTATATGAGCCCTTGTGTCTGATTAACAAGATTTTTCTTGAAGCATTAACCAACTCCTTAATAAAGGTTATGAAGGTTATAAAAGCCATATAAAAGTTATATCTTATGGTCAAGATTAAAATTGATAGATTCTTTATATAACTTTGAAAAACAGATTTAATAGGCTTTATGCTATTTTTATTAGGGCTTATTGTTTGAAAATTAAGTCTACTCTCTCAAAGAATGAAGGTTTTCACCTTTTCTGAGATCCTTGAGTTATCACTTTGGTTAAATGAATAGCTTATTTTACAATGAATGACCTATGATTCTATTTTGTGATATCAAGTGATTTTTAAACCTTTAATATTTGACAAACTTTTCAAAATCAAATTATAAATTATGTCTTTTTCTGATCTAATTAATTCTTTAAAATATTAGTTTCCCTAAAGTCTAAAAATGATATAATTTGGCTTTTTTGGTATAAAAATTATATAGAAAGCATGGTCAAATTTGAAAGTGTGTTTGGTTTTCTTTGGGCTGTAGTTGTATAAATATGTTATTGGTCTGTGTTCCAAAATCATGGGAAACTCCTATAAATCTGATATGACTTAATGTACACCATCAGTCATAATTATAATTATGTTAAATTATTGTGTGCCACAGAGGTAACAAATTTCCTCGTCAATAGTGTCTTTAACTGTGGCTGTCCTAAAGCCTTTTGTCATCCACAAACAACTGTTGTCTTGTTTTGGTCCTCCTTAGAAGGTGGTTTTATAATCAGCTATAGAAATCTAACAGGTGTTCTTAAATGCAGGTTTCTGATCACTTTGGAGATTGTAACACTAGAATAGAGGAAAAACTTTCGGGACTCTCATGGAGAGCTGAAATGTTCATGAGTATCAAGCAGAACAGGAGGTAAATGCCTAAACTAAATTGGCAGAAGACTAAAGTAATCTTTTTTAACTTTTTGCTTAAAATGTTGCTGATCCTTTGTTTTGTGTTTCAGAGTCAAGAAAACTTTTCTTTTAAGATATTTATAGCTTTTAGCAATTGAGTAAAATATACTCCTATGAACAAAATTTGGAGCATATTTATTTCTCTCTACCTAATTTCTCCAGAATTTGGAAACTATGTGTAGGTATTGTATTCTTAACTTATAACAATACAATTATTGGCATAATTGCAATAAGAATTTGTTCTCATTTGTAACAAGACATAATTGGAGAAACTGGTTATTTTACCAAGACTTTGGAATGATGTGTTTTCCTTTAAGGAATCAAACTTGACTTATGGAGCCAATGAAAGCCCTGTGGGAAAACTGGCCTCATACGTGTGTTTATACAGTCCCTGTACAGGGTTCCTGACCTGTGGTAAGTAAAGAATGTCACTTTCTGATAGGCCCAGGAGCACCAAGTTTATCTTGGAACCTCAAGAGGTAAGGATCACCCAACTCATAGGTATTTGATAGCACAAACTTATGGCTGGGCTCCGCTTTAAAAAAGTCTTATCTGAGGTTCCTCCTATGGATCACAGTTCCAGTGAAGCCAATTTAAAAGCCTATGTAAAAAATAATTATTCTTGCTGCACTGTATACAAATTATTAGGCCAAGTATAATAAAGCAAACTAGTCCTACCATGACTTGTCTTTAGCAAAAGTGGATAACTAAAGAGAGACACGTTATGTTTCAAAACTATAATACCCTGTTGTTAAATTATAGTCTTGCCTAATGTTTTTCAGTTTTTATTATTCTCTACAGTTCGGGCTGAATTCTAATTTTTCCTGCGTGCAAGTCTCTAAAATAATATTTTCTTTTTTTCTTCTTTCTCTTCCGTTTTCCCATGTTTTCCTAATTTGAAATCATTGAAAACTAAGCTGTGCTTTTGTAAAGCCCTGCAAACTGAAGCTTGACAACTTAAACTTCAGAAGCAATAACAGCAACGCATTTACATACATAAGCCACTTTCATACCTGCCTACTGATGTATGGACTCCAGAGTAATGTGGCCTATATTAATTTTCCAGGATTATAATTTTGTTTGTGGTTGTTTTTCTCCCTTCCTCCCCTTATTTTCTCTTCACAGGACATGAGACTTTACAACCTGTTAAAAATGAGCTTTCCTAATACCTTGGGATCTACCTAAGAATAAACCATCCTAATCATGAAAGATCAGATGAAACCTGATACCAGAGACTCATTTTCTTCTAGAATGCTTCTCCAAAAGATTTTTGAAAAGAGAAGGGGGAAAATGTGAATGGAAAAGAAGTTGTGGGGTCCCCAAATCGCTAAGCTAAAGGGAAAAAGTCAAGTTGGGAACAGCATAGGGTCAATCTGCCTCCCATTCTATTAAAAGTCACCCTTCAGCTCACTGAGATAAATACACATCTAATTGCCTCCTTTGGAGGGGTTAATCAGAAACTCAAAAGAATGCAACCATTTGTCTCTTATCTACCTATGACTTGGAAGCCCCCTCCCTGGTTTGCTTTGAGTTGTCCTGCCTTTACAGACCGAACCCAATGTTGGTGTTGCATATGTTGACTGATGTCTCATGTCTCCCTAGAATGTATAAAACCAAACTGTGCTCTGACCACCTTGGACACATGTTGTTAGGACATATAACCTCTTGAATTGTGTCAAGGTCACATGTCTTCAATCTTGGCAAAATAAACTTTGTAATTAACGACTTGTTTCAGATTTTCAGTGTTCACATCATCCATCAAATGGGGACGTTAATAAATTCCACTTCGTGGAGTAGTTGTAATGATTAAATGTAGTAATCTACGTGAATATACACTGTAAAGTGCTTTAAAATTATAAAAGTATTATATTTCTGGCCCAAACATTATTTCTGGGAGAAAGAGGAAATAAAACAAAATTTAGGCAAAAATTCCCATAGTTTAGAATTCTATAATACCATGACCAGATGGCAGTACAAATAACTAGGGTGTAATAGACAACTCCTGCAATAATAATACTGGGAAAAATCCTCAATTTTAGTGGCTTACAATAACAAACTTTATTTCTGTTTCCCACAGGTTTGTGGGTAGGCTGCAATTCAGCTCATCTCGACTAGGATTGGCTGTGCCAGGTTGGACTCTAGGCTTCACGTTCATATGTGTGATGTACAACTTCCACATTCTGAGATCAGAAGCTACTTGTGCAATGTCCTTCTCATGGTGGATTGCAGAATTGCAAGGGACCAAGCCAAACCATCTGAGGACATTTAAACCTGCTGCTCATCCATAACTAATATTCCATTGTCTAAAGCAAGATGCATGGCCAAACCTTAAATCAATGGAGTAGGGAAATAAACCCCATCTCCTCTAATGGGACACACAACACAGTAAATGCATAGATATATAATTCTATTACAAGGAGGAAGTAAAGAGTTGGAAAAATCAATTCTATTTACAATATGGGAAATTTTCTTTTTTTAAAGACAAAAGAAACCTTACATCATCTCTGCCTCCGAGATACGACATACTATACATATATCAACAGTATGGAAACTTTTCTTACATCAAATTTACATTAGCCAAATTCATAAAATAACTTTGTTTTCAACCCCCCATATATAAATGATTGTTGTTAAAATATTGGTGTGTTGTGTATGATAAGTACCCATAAATTATATTATTAAAAAATAGGATCAGACTTTGAAAGACCTTGAGAACCACAACAAGTCTAGCCTTGACCCAGGAATAACAGGAAGCTACTGAGGCTCCTTTAACTTTGTATTCAAAGATCCCAAAATGACCTTCCACCTGTGTCTCACTACAATGTTAGCCCAGGTGTACATGTCAACCAAATTTGTTTTATCCTCCTTGCCCACACCTAGTGGGGTTTTCAGTACACTAGTCAGAGATAGTTACATATCAAATTTTGCTGACTTATTTTAAAATTACGATCATTACTCATTGTATATATTTATCAAAACATCACACTGTACCCCATAAATATGTACAATTACTATGTGTCAAATAAAACAAAAATATTTTTAAAAATAAAGTTGTCATGCATGTTCACATACATGTCTTTGTAGAGACATATCCTTTCACTTACCTTGGGTAAATATCTAGGAGTGAAATGGCTGTGTCATATGAAACCTAAAATATTTGGAAACTCTAAGGATTTTCTGTCATTCCCAAAGTATTAGCATCAGAGGCCTTGTTCATAGGTGCAGAGGTAAGAGGCATTTAAACATCATGTATTTATAAGTAGAGGTTTGCCAGTGGTTGGGAAACAATTCTTCATGAGTATTTCACATTCTGAGCAAAGGCATTGACAACTTTAGTTCTAAACTTTTTTCCAAGGATATCTGTATAATAGAGCCAGGACTAGAGTGAGGCAAACATGGCACCCAGGATTCAAAGCTTAAAGAGACATGGTGGCACAAAGAATAAAGAAAAGCAAGTGGGGTGACAGCCCACCCAGGAGTGGCACGGAGCCCAAGGAACCCCCACCCCCAGCCAATGGAAGCAGTGAGTGATTGTGCAGTCCCACCCAGGAAACCACACTTCTCCCATGGATCTTTGCGACCAGCAGATCAGAAGATCCCCTCATAAGCCCATGTCACCAGGGCTTTGGGTCCAACAGAAGAATTGCGTGGTGGCCTGGCAAAGCAGCTGCTCAGGTACACACAGAGGCCCAGGAGTCTTGCATATTCCTGCCTTGGGATTCCTGACAAGGCAGGAGATCCATTACTACATATCCCTTGGAGGAGGGATGAATCCAGGGAGTCAAGAAGTGTCATTCTGCAGGCCCCACTTCCACGGTACCTCATAAGTTAAGACCCACTGGCTTGGAATTCGAGCCAGCCAGCTGCCACAGGCTGGAGTCAGCCTGGTAAAAGAACTGAGTTCCCATGGGGAGGGGCAGCTACCAACTCTGCAGTTTGATCAACTCAGGTATTCCAGCCTGCCAGCTCTAGAGAGTCCAGATGGTCCAGATGAGGAAGGATTCCCCACAACACAGCACAGCTGTGCTACCAAAATGCAGCCAGACTGCTTCTTTAAGTGGGTCCTGATTTCATAACTCCTGACTAGGTGAGACCTCACAACAGGGGTCTCCAGTCACCTCCTTCAGGCACAGTTCAGGCTGGCAACAGGTCAGTATCCACCCTGGGACAGAGCCTCCAGAGGAAGAAGCAGGCTGCCATCTTTGCTGTTTTGCACCCTTCACTGGTGATACCTCCAGGTACGGGAAAAAAAGATGCAACTAGGGTCTGGAGCAGACCCCCAGCAAAGACCCTCAGCAAACCACAGCACTCCTATGGAAGAGTGGCCTGACTGTTAAACAAACAGAAAACAACAACAAAAACGACAACATCAACAAAAAAGACCCCACAAAAACCCTATTCATAGGTCAGAAACCTCAAAGATCAAAGGTAGATAAGCCCACAAAGATGAGAAAAAATCAATGCGAAAATGCTGAAAACTCAAAAAGCCAGAGTGCCTCATCTCCTCCAAATGACTGCAACGCCTCTCCAGCAAGGGCACAGAACTGGGCTGAGGCTGAGATGGCTGAATTGATGGAAGTAGGCTTCAGAAGGCGGGTAATAACAAACTTCACTGAGTTAATGGAGTATGTTGTAACCCAATGCCAAGAAGCTAAGAATCATGATTAAACAATATAGGAACTGATAACCAGTTTAGAGAGAAACAAAACTGACCTAAAGAGCTGAAAAACATGAGAACTTCACAATGCAATCACAAGTATCAAAAGCAGGATAGACCAAGTGGAGGAAAGAATCTCAGAGTTTGAAGACAATCTTTATGAAATAAGACAGGCAGGTAAGAATAGAGAAAAAAGAATGAAAATGAACTAAACCTCTGAGAAATAAGGGATTATGTAAAAAGACTGAACCTACAACTGATTGGGGTACCCAAAAGAGATGGGGAGAATGGAACCAAGTTGTAAAACATACTTCAGGATATCATCCAGGAAAACTTCCCCAACCTAGCAAGACAGGCCAACATTCAAATTCAGGAACTGCAGAGAACCCCAGTAAGATATTTCATGAGATGATCAACTCCATAACACATTATCATCAGATTTTCCAAGGTCAAAATGAATGAAAAAACATTAAGGGTGGCCAGAAAGTCTAGGTCACCTACAAAGGAAACACATCAGATTAACAGGGGGCCTCTCAGCAGAAGCCCTACAAACCAGAAGAGATTGGGAGCCAATATTCAATATTCCTAAAGAAAATAATTTCCAACCCAGATTTTCATAGCTGGCCAATCTAAGCTTCATAAGCAAAGGAGAAATAAGATCCTTTTCAGACAAGCAAATGCTGAGGGAATTTGTCACTACCAGGCCTGCCTTGCAAGAGCTCCTGAAAGAAGCACTAAATATGGAAAGGAAAAACTATTACAAGCCACTAAAGAGGTACACTGAAGTACACAGATCAGTGACACTAAGAAGCAACCACATAAACAAGTCTGCAAAATAGCTACCATGATGATGACAGGATCAAATTCACACATAACAATACTAGCCTTAAATGTAAATAGACTAAATGCCCTAATTAAATGACACAGAATGGCAAGCTGGATAATGAGCCAAGACCTATTGGCATGCTGTCTTCAAAAGACCCAACTCATGTGCAAAAGACACGCATAGCCTCAAAATAAAAGAGATGGATGAAAATTTACCAAGTAAATAGAAAATGGAAAAAAGCAGGAGTTGCAATCCTTATTTCTGACAAAACAGACTTGAAACCAATGAAGATCAAAAAGATAAAGAAGGGTATTACATAATAATAAAGGGTTCAATTCAAAAAGGAGAGCTAACTATCCTAAACACATATACACTCAATACAGGAGCACTCAGATTCATAAAGCAAGTTCTTAGAAACCTACAGAGGCTTAGATTCCCACATAATAATAGTGGGATACTTTAACACCCCACTGATAATATTAAATCATCAAGACAGCAAATTAACAGACATTCAGGACCTAAACTCAGCTCTCGATCAAGCGGACCTGATAGATACCTACAGAACTCTCCACCCCAAAAACAACAGATACGTATTCTTCTCATTGCCACACGACATTTACTCTAAAATTGATCACATAATTGAAAGTAAAACACTCCTTAGCAAATGCAAAAAACTGAAGTCATAACAAACAGTCAGTCTTTCAGACCACAGTGCAATCAAATTAGAGCTCAAGATTAAGAAATTCACTCAAAACCACATAACTACATGGAAATTGAACAACGTGTTCTTGAAACTACATGGAAATTGAACAACGTGCTCTTGAACTACTCTTGGGTAAATAATGAAATTAAAGTGAACATCAAGAAGTTATCTGAAACTAATGAGAACAAAGAGACAATGTACAAGAATCTCTGGGACACAGCTAAAGCAGTGTTGAAGGAAATTTATAACACTAAATGCCTACATCAAAAAGCCAAAAGGATCTCAAATTAACACCCTAGCATCACAACTAAAAGAACTAGAGAACTAAGAGCAAACAAACCCCAAAGCTAGAAGAAGACAAGAAATAAACAAGATCAGAGTGGAACTGGTAGAGACATGAAAAACTCTTCAAAAAAAAAAAAAATAAATGAATCCAGGAACTGATTTTTTGAAAAAAATTAATTAAAAAGATAGACAGCTAGCTAGAGTAATAAAGAAGAAAAGAGAGAAGAATTAAATAAACACAATTGGAAATGATAAGGGGGATATCACCACTGACCCCACAGGAACACAAACAACCATCAGATGATACTATGAACACTTCTATACACATAAACTAGAAAATCTAGAAGAAATGGATAAATTTCTGGACATATACACTCTCCCAAGACTGAACCAGGAAGGAACTGAATCCCTGAAAAACCAATAATGAGCTCAGAAATTGAGGCAGTAATAAATAGCCTACCAACCAAGAAAAGCCCAGGACCAGAAAAATTCACAACTGAATCCTACCAGACATACAAAGAAGAGGTACCATACATAGAAATGGTACCATTTCTACTTAAGCTATTACAAAAATATTGAAAAGAAGGAACTCCTCCCTAACTCATTCTATGAGGTCAGCATCATCCGGATACCAAAACCTGGCAGAGAAACAACAACAAAAAAAGAAAATTTCAGGCCAATATCTTTGATGAACATTGATGCCAAAATCCTCAAAAATACTGGCAGACCGAATCCAGCAGCACATCAAAAAGTCGACCCACAATGATCAAGTCGCCTCATCCATGGGATCCAAAGTTCGTTCAACACATACCAACCAACAAATGTAATTCATCACATAAACAGTACCAAAGACAAAAACCACATGATTATCTCAATAGATGCAGAAAAGGCCATCAATACAATTCAGCATCCCCTCATGTTAAAATGTCTCAATAAACTAGGTATTGAAGGAACATACCCCAAAATAATAAGAGCCATATATGATAAACCCACAGCCAACATTGTACTGAATGGGCAAAGGCTGGAAGCACTTCCGTTGAAAACCGGCACAAGACAAGGATGCCCTCTCTCACAACTCCTATTCAACGTAGTATTGGAAGTTCTGGCCAGGGCAATCAGGCAAGAGAAAGAAATAAAGTGTGTTCAAATAGGAACAGAGGAAGTCAAACTATCTTTGTTTGCAGAAGACATGATTCTATATCTAGAAATCACCATCATCTCAGCCCAAATGCTTCTTAAGCTGATAAGCAACTTTAGCAAAGTCTCAGAATACAAAATCAATGTGTGAAAATTACTAGCATTCCTATATACCAACAACAGGCAAGCAGGGAGCCAAATCATGAATGAACTCCCATTCACAATTGCTACAAAGAAAATAAATTACCTAGGGATAAAGCTAACAAGGGAAGTGAAAAACCTCTTCATGTAGAACTACAAACCACTGCTCAAAGAAATCAGAGAGGACACAAACAAATGGAAAAACATTCCACGCTCATGGAGAGGAAGAATCAATATCGTGAAAATTGCCATACTGCCCAAAGTAATTTATAGATTCAATGCTATTCCCATTAAACTACCATTGACATTCTTCACAGAATTAGAAAAAAACTACCTTAAAATTCATATGGAACCAAAAAGAGCCTGAATAGCCAAAGGAATCCTAAGCAAAAAGAACGAAGCTGGGGGCATCATGCTACCCAACTTCAAACTATACTACAAGGCTACAGTAAACAAAACAGCATGGTACTGGCATGAGAACAGACACATAGACCAATGGAACAGAATGGAGAACTCAGAAAAAGACCACACACCTACAACCATCTGATCCTTGACAAACCTGACAAAAACAAGCAATGGGGAAAGAATATTTAATAAATGGTGCTGTGAGAACTGGCTAGCCATATATAGAAAATTGAAACTGGACCCCTCCCTTATACAATATACAAAAATAACTCAAGATGAATTAAAGACTTAAATATAAAACCCAAATCTGTAAAAACCCTAGAAGAAAGTCTAGATGGTACCATTCAGGACATGAGCAAATATTTCATGACAAAAACACCAAAAGCAACTGCATCAAAAGCAAAACTTGACATATAGAATCTAATGAAACTAAAGAGCTTCTGCACAGCAAAAGAAACTATCATCAGAGTGAATAGACAACCTACAGAATCGGAGAAAATCTTTGTAATCTATCCATCTGACAAAGGTCTAATATCCAGGGTCTACAAGAAACTTAAATTTACAAGAAAAAATGAACAACCCCATTAAAAACTGGGGAAAGGCAGGAGCAGACACTTCTCAATAGAAAACATACATGCAGCCAACAAACATGAAAAAAGCACTCAACATCACTAATCATTAGAGAAATGCAAATCAAAACCACAATGAGATACCATCTCATGCCAGTCAGAATGATTATTATGAAAAGTCAAAAAATAACAGATGCTAGCAAGGTTGCAGAGAAAAAGGAAAGCTTTTACACTTGGTGGGAGTGTAAAGTAATTCAACCATAGTGGAAGACAGTGTGGCAATTCCTCAAATACGTAGAGGCAGAAATACCATTTGACCCAGCAAACCCATTACTGAGTATATACACAAAGGAATATAAATCATTCTATTATAAAGATGCATATGTTCATTGCAGCACTATTCACAATAGCAAAGACATGGAACCAACATAAAAGTCCATCAGTGATAGATGAGATAAAGAAAATGTGGCACATATACACCATGGAATACTAAGCAGCCACAAAAAGGAAGAAAAGCATGTCCTTTGGAAGGACATGGATAGAGTTGGAAGCCATTATCCTCAGCAAACTAACGCAGGAAGAGAAAACCAAACACCACATGTTCTCACTTGTAAGTGGGAGCTGAATGATGAAAACCTGTGGACCCATGGTGGGGAACAACACACACTGGGGCCTGTTGGAAGGGAGTGTGGGAGGAGAAAGAGCATCAGGAAGAAGAGCTAATGGATGCTGGACTTAATACCTAGGCGATGGGATGATCTGTGCAGCAAACCACCATGGCACACATTTACCTATGTAACAAACTTGCACATCCTGCACATGTATCCCTGAAGTTAAAATACAAGTCGAAGAAAAAAACGTTAAAAAAAAATCATGGTGGTACACACCTATAGTCCTAGGTACTTAGGAGGCTAAAGCAGGAAGATCGCTTGAGCCCAGGAATTTGAGGCTACAGTGAGCTATGATCACACCATTACACTCCAGTCCGGGGGACACAGTGAGACCCTGTCTCTAAATAAAGAGGCACATGCTCCCAGGTTATACCAGTTCAGAATCATCAGCATCTCAGAGCAAGCACTTTTAAAATGTTGAGTCTTGGACACTTCACTTGCCTCATCCTAGTCCTGGACCCATACAGGAAATAGCCTTGGCATTTAGTGTTTCCTTCCAGAGCAAAGGGAGGAGCCATGGGAGAGAGAGTTGGGTGTTGGAGAAGAACCTCAGAAGAGATAAATTTATGAGAAGGATCTGGAAAGCCAATCTAAGGAAAGTAGGACTTTAAGTACAATGGATGCTTCAAAGTTGACTTTTGCTTATTTTGCTTTTAAGTGGGGAAGCCATAGGATTTATGTGCCTCACATTGAATTATAATCACTAAAAAAATTTCCCTGCTAGGTTTTAAGCTCCTCATGGGACTCTATCTTGTCCACTTTTGCCTTCCAGTTTCACCCCAGGAACAGAATTGCTATGCAAAAAAAAAAAAAGCTAATATATCTTAATAAAAATTATATATCTTAATTTTAGCAAAAATTAACTTTCCCTCTCAGATACTTCATATGCATTTTGTACCTCAACATCCCTTGTTTGTGAATAATTAAAACAAATAAATGAAAATTTTGAATGTTTTTGAGGTTGTTGAACAAATTATTCCAGGTTATATCTTACTATTTTTCTCTCACTTTTCATTACTTTAATCATGAGATGGCATATTTTAATCACTTTGTGTGGGATACTAATACGGTAGTTATCTGCATTCTGAAATAAATTTTTATATTCTTTTTATTAAATATAATTTTTTTAATTTATAAGGTGCCATGTATGATTCGTTGACAAGTCTTGGCTCATGATGCAGATTATATATCATTTTTTCCATGTGTTATAAGTGGTCATTTAGATTGAAATAAAATTATATTTAATAGAACTCAGAGCTGGCAAATTCTTTCATTTCAAACTGATTTTCTCGCCACTTCCCCCTGCCAAACATTATGGATGAAAAATCTTTCACTAGGACACTTATAATAAGAAGTTCATATTCCAATATTTATTTTTTCTCTAAAGGGCTTTCTTGGATCTAAAAATTTTTATAGGTTGATAGTGGAAACTCCTTGAGAGAAAATATACGCCTTATTCACAAAGAAGTGAGAATATATTTTATATAAATATATATTATATATATAGTCCATTGAAATTTTACCAGACTCTAAAGCCACTAGATTCTGCTCTTTTTCTTTCAATTTAAAAAAATTCAAAGTTCTTCTTTAAAACAATGTATAATTACAGAAAACTTATTAGTCAAAATTATTTTTATTTTAAATGCATTCTAAAATTTCTTAAAATTCTTCCATAGCTATAATTTTGCCTGCAATACTATACAGTTTAATAAATGCAGAAACTTTCAAGAAATATTTCCTTTATTGATAAAAACTTACATACACCTCCTACTGAGGAAAGTCAGGCTCAAAGGTGAGAAATACATAACTTAAAGAATTGTTCATGGCAACCAGAAACTGTAGCTTCTCTTTTCCTAAGCTTCTTTTACCATCTAGAAATATAAGCTTCGGCTTCTCTCCTTTCGCTGCTCTTTCCTCTAAGCAGGGAAATAAATAAATTATAAAAATAATACTACCAGTATGCTCTGCCAGCTCTCCCCAATGTTAGTTATTACTACCACATTTATTCTGACATTTTTGAAATCTGACAAAATAAGGTGTAAAGGGAAACCAGGCATGTTTCTTTTATCAACCACTGTTTATCACCAACTGTTTTGTTTGCTGGAACTGGTTGGATGAGAAAAGGGTGTTGGAAATCTGGTCCTTAGGTGGGTCTCTCAACTTGATTCCCATCTGTAAGCACAGCCCTACCCATAAACCCAATGGTCATCATGGAAACAGGTGAGGATACAAAGGAAACTCAACTCCACTACCGGCAACAATTGACTTGACTTCAGGAAAATAAGTCCTAGAGGGAAAAGAGAGGAAGCCTGGAATCTTCTCTAAACCACTAACCCCTAGCCATGTCATGTGCACCCTAAGCTTCCATTTTATCATTTGGAAAATGGAAACAACTAATGCCTATTTCTCAAGGCAGTGTAGAGCTCAAATGACACAATGCAAGGAAAAGAAGTTTGTAAATTCAATCTAGCTTTAATTTTGCATTCATTTTTTTTCCTGTGCATATGTATTTTCACTGTGCCAAAATTACATGCATTACATCCTCTTGAAAAAAATAAAAAAACACACATGCAGATTGAAAAACAATCCCCTTGGGCCTCCAACCCCAGTTATATCCATCATCTTTCCTTCCATAGAGCCACCATTACCAGGAGCTAGTATGCATCTGACCACATTGATTGCATCGGACCACACTGATTACCACACTGCATTTGATGCATCTGACCACACGGATTGCACAAAGATATCTACTTCTTTTAGCTTTAGCTGCAGTTTGTTATGCCATTTTGTAAACAGGCCACATTTTATTTATTTATTTATTTATTTTTTTTTTTTTTTGAGACAGAGTCTCACTCTGTCACCCAGACTGGAGTGCAGTGAGTGACCCTGGCTCACTGCAACATTTGCCTCCCAGGTTCAAGTGATTCTCCTGTCTCAGCCTCCTGAGTAGCTGGGATTACAGGTGCCTGCCACCAGGCCCAGCTAATTTTTATATTTTTAGTAGAGATGGAGTTTCACTATGTTGGCCAGGCTGATCTCAAACTCCTGGCCTCAAGTGATCCGCCTGCCTCGGCCTCCCAAAGTGCTGGAATTACAGGCATGAGCCACTGTGCCCAGCCTATTCTTCTTTTAACAGACATTTGTTTCCAATATTTTAGTAGCACAAATAAGCCTGAAAGGAGCATCTTTATTCCATATTTGTACACCAGTGTGAGCACGTAAGGCACGTAGTTCAAGGTGGAATTTCTAGGTCATTAAGGTTCAGGTATTCTACACTTGTTGCCCAAAGCCTTTCCAATTCGTTTACACATTCACCAGCAGGGTACATCAGAGGGCCTGTTTCCTCATATACTCAGTATTTTCAGACTTTAAAAGTTTGGTCATTCCAATGAATAAAGAAATGACATTTTGGTGGTTAATAGTCAGAATGAACTTCTTTTCACATAATGTATTAAACATTTGGATTTCTTCTCTGAATTGCCTGGGCAATCTTTGCCCACTTTTCTCTTCATCATTTTTTTCTTCTTATTGAGGTATAGGGGTTCTTTATGCATTTTGGATACTAATTATTTATGGTAGTGGTCACATATGGTAAAAATTTTTCTCCCCATCTGTTGCTTTTCCATAAATTTTGTACATAGTAGTGTCCTTTGACTTGCAAAAGTCTCTACATTGACGTAGTCAAATATATTGTTTTCTTTTTACATATTGTGCTTTTTGTGATTTGTATTTTTTAAGTCTCCCATTAATCATGGTCATAAAGATAGTATACTACAGCCAGGTGTGGTGGCTCACACCTGTAATTCCAGCACTTTGGGAGGCTGAGACAGGCAGATCACTTGAGGCTAGGAGTTAGAGACCAGGCTGGGCAACATGGCGAAACCTTATCTCTACAAAAAATACAATTAGCCAGGCATGGTGGTGCACATCTTCAATCCCAGCTACTCAGGAGGCTGAGGCACAAGAATACTTGAACCCAGGAGGCGGAGTCTGTAGTAAGCCAAGATTGCCCCACTACACTCCAGCCTGGGCAACACAGTGAAACTGTGTCTCAGTTTAAAAAAACAAAAACAAAACAGATATTATACTACAATTTCTTTTATTTTAAAGGTTCTTTTTACATAAACCAAACATTTAATTTATCTGGAATTATTTTTCATGAATGGTGTGAGAAAGCAGTCTATTTTTAATGTCAAAGTCGTTTTCCTAACATGATTGATTGAATGGCTCATGTCCTCATTGATTTTTAATGTCATATTCCTCCTAGAACAATTTTTCATTTGTTTCCATGTTCTCCATTCTGATCCTGATCTATCTGTCTCTTCCTGCACCAACAGCATGCTATGCTAATTACTACAGCCACTTAATAATGTGTCTTAATGTTTGGTAAGTTCCTTTTACAAACATGTCTTTCTTGCCCATTTACTATTCTATAAGGATTTCAGAATCTGACCAATTCCATTAAAAATCTCAGTGGGATTTTGGTATTACAATAAATTCATAGAGTCATTTGGAAGAAGTGTTCCAGATGAATAATGTAGCTTGTATCTGCATTTACTTAGATCTTTTTTGTCTTTTCACAAAGTTTTATATTTTTTCCTTAAAGATATTGTATATATTTGATAGGGTATGCAGTATTACTAGGTACATATTTTGTTGCCATACTGAATAGACCTTACTGCTTACCTATTTAATTAGTTGCTACTGGTATATGGGCACAATATTAATTTTTTATACTGATCCTATCTCAAGAAACCTGACTGAACTCTCTTACTAGCTTTATAGCATAGGTTTATCCTCTTGAATTTTCTGTAAATGGTTTGCAAATAATGAAATCTTGCCTTCTTTCCCTTTCAAGTCCTTATACTTTTATTTCTTTTCCCTGTTGGATCATATTTTGAGGACCTCCAGTACAATATTAAACAGTAGGAGAAAGAGAGGTATCTTCATCATGTCTTCGCTCCAGCCTCAATGGAAATACTTCTTAATTGTCAGCATGGATTATCATTTTTGCTGAGTCTTTATTTCTGTTCACTATGAGATTTTATCACTAATAGGTTTTGAAGTTTTCTCTCTTGTTTTGCCATTGATTAGGATAAATGTATCTGTTTTCTTTTAATTTGCTAATGTAGTGAATTCCACTGATAGGTTTAATAGTATTTGAACATCTTGTATTCCTGGTACAAGCTGTCACTTATTTCTATAGCTTTGCTATTTTTTCAATTTTTTGTTTGAGTTTTCTTCTCAATGTCCTTAAGTGAGATTGACCTATAATTTTCAACTGACCTTATCCGGCATTCATTATACCCATATAAAATAAGTTTTATAAATTCTACTCTAGATATATTCTATGGCAAAATTTGTAGAAGGATATGCCTGTTCCTTTAAATTTTGGTAAAATTTAGTCATAAAATTCTCTGGTGTTCAAGATATTTCGAGGAGAGAAGGATGTATTTTAAATCAATGTTTGATGTTTTGTTGACTTTTTAACTCAAGCTTGCTACTTTTGGGTCAAGATTAGTTATCATGTATTTGTTACATTGTTGATGTTCTCTTGTAAGCTGCATAATATGGTCATGCATCATTTATGAATGAGGTTACGTTCTGAGACATGAGTGATTAGCAGTTTTGTTCTTGTACAAACATCATACATGTAGATATATTTACAAACACCTAGGCTGTCTGGTAGAGCCCATTGTTCCTAGGCTACAAACCCGTATAGCCTGTTACTGTACTGAAAACGGCAGGCAGTTGGAATACAATGGTATTTGTATATCTAAACAGAGAAAAGTAAAGTAAAACATGGTATTATGATCTCATGTGTCCAACAATGTATATGTGGTCAGTCATTAACTGAAATGTCATTATGCGGTGCATGACTGTAATTGGATTTTATATTTCCGTCTGAAACTCTTAACTGAAGATCATAGTCCACTTGCATTTCTGTGATTATTACATTTGAACTTAATTCTGCCACTTCATTTCTTTTCTCTTTAACAGGCTTGCCCTTTATTTCCATTTTCCTGCCTCCAGTTAAATTGATAGTATTTTTTTCTTCATGTTTTTCTCCCCAATACCAATTAAAAGCCATAGTCTATTTCTTTACTTTTAGGGATTACCTTTAAACTGTTAACATACATACTTAAAATTATGTTTTGCTACCAAATATTAAGTTAAGCATTACCTATTCCTCCCTCCACCACAAGACAAGAAACTTTAACCGTCCTTGATTTTTATCCAAATTCCACTGGGATTCAAACATTTGTTATTTGTCGTCAATTGCCTCTTTCTTGTAGATGTCTCCCCCTCCACTCCCACCCCTGTAGCTTCTGTGCTTCTCTTTTCACCTAAGATGTCCTAAAATGTTACTCCAAAAAGTCTAGATATATTTTTTGAATGCTGTTCAGATTTGGAGGTCTTCTATCTGAGAATGTCCTTCAGTTCTCTCTTTAACTATTGCTCCCTCTATGTACCTCTTTCTGGGTTTTGAAAAATCTGTTAGATAAAGGTTGGAATTTCTTCTAGAACATATCTACTTGGTTTTCCATCTTTTAATATCTATGCTATATTTTTTCCATGGTTCTCTCTAACCAGTTATGCAAGTTATACAAGATGCATACTTCCCTCAATGACCTCCTCTGGGTGGCTCAGTTTGGGGCTTACATTTGGCACAATTCCAGGATTTGTGGCCCATGATGTAAAATTAGTTCCCGAATTTTTAAAACTCATGTTTTAAAGAGCACTTGGAGTACTCTCATGGTAAGAGAAGGCATAATTCAGTCAACTAGAAGATAGTCTTAAGGGTGGGAGTCTAAAAGGTTCTCTGGAAGTGTCCAACTGGTTGTTGAGTAAAATGCTAAATTTTACTATGCTTCATCTTTTTAATCAAAAGGTAAATTACATAATCTCTCCACCTCTGTCTGTTAATCAAAGAAAATTAATCTATAAATGCCTCAAAATATAAAAGTCAGTCATTACATGAATACAAATTATTTCAATGAATGCCACATTGTACAAATCCTCATCCCTTGCTTTGTACCGAGAATGTCCTTCAAATCTGTCATAACTTACAGCCTTGTCTTTAAGGAAATTTCCTTCAACATGGAAATTAAGATTTGCCAGATGTCAGTGTAATCATGTTCTGAAAACATCCATCTCAGAAAACAAATAGTTTTAGGTGTTTTATTGTGTGCACATGTTTGATTTTCTTTGTCTTACATTTCCTTTAAAAAAGCAGCAAGACTTAACACAACCATAGGCATTTGATAGGCCAAACCCTTAAATCAAGTGACTAAACTTTTCTGAGCAAAACAAAAAGGAATCTTAGAGGAATGTTTTAAAACAGGAAAGTTTATCATTAAAACAGCTCATATTTTTATTCAAATTTAGCTCTTTTAATAAATCAAGAAGTTCTAATTACAGAAATTTTGCCATATTAAGATAATTCACTCTTGAATAAGTTTTACAGTTTGTAGTATGCTTTCATATACATAAATTATTTACTCTTCAGAACAAGCCTACAAGTATTGCTTTACTAATGAGAAAACTGAGGTTAAGTGCAGTTAAACGACCTATGCAGAAACAAAGCAAGTCAGTGGCTGAACCCAGATTCACATTTATGCTGCCCACGCCAAGGTGTTTACTGCCTTCTCCAAGTCCAGCTCTCTTTAAAATCATTTCAATGAAAATCACTGTAACAAACAAGACTTATGAGAGTCACTTAATGTCTCCACAGTTTAAAGGTTGTTACGCGATTCTGCTGCCACAAAACAATTAGATGCATTTTATTGTAATCAGATGCAATCTGTATTTAAACAGCCAAGCTTTTGGTCTATAATTTTCTTAAGAGATTCTGCCCCAATGGGATAACAGAGATATCAACAACCATCACCGCAATCCAGCTTTGGAACACTTCCATCCCCTTAGTAAGATCCTTCACACCCATTTACATTTATTCACCCCTTCTTCCCCCCAGCCCTAGGCAATCACTAATCTACTTTCTGTCTCTATAGTTACCTTTTCAGGACATTTCAAATAAACAAAACCATGCACTTTGTAGCCTCTTGTGCCTGCTGTTTCTCTTTGAATAATGCTTTCGACGTTTGCCCATGAAACATATGTCAGTAGTTTGCTCCCTTTTATTGCTGAATAGTGTATCATTGTGTGAACATATCACGTTTGTTTATTCACTCGCCAATTGGTAGACATCTGGGTAGCTTCCACTTTTCATGAACCAACTTTTACTGCAATTTGACAGCTAGTTGTCCACGTTCTGTGTTCTCCTCTCTAGGACACCGACTTCCTAAGTGGCTGTGTGTGCCTGTAGAAGATCAGATCTGATGTCTCAGCTCCCTCTGCTAACTATGACCCTTCTCAGTCCCTAGTCCAATGGATTACAACAAAATTGGCCTCTAAAGACTAGTAAGGTCATTATGCGACTTTTTCCAGCTTACCTTTTTATTACCACACTATGAACGGGGTCATTTAAGGTATTTTTTTTCTAGCCTCTGAGCTGTGGTTACAGTTGCACAACTCCGATTTTACTGAAAGTCACTGAATTGTACACTTAAAGTAGGTGAATTTTATGGTATATGAATTATATCTCAATAAAGTTGTTAAAAGGAGAAGGTTGGGGAGGACAGATGACAAAACATAGGTATAGAAACCTAAATGATAAGGTTCAACTTGTCAACCTGAGCAACAGGTACAACCTCCAAAGACCCACAGACAATTCTGAATGAGTCAGTCAGCAGTTCATTAGCTTCAGGGTAATCCTGCTAGCATAAATCCTGTAACTGCTCTGAACTCTGACCATTCATATGCCAAGTCTTGGCCTTTCCATGGCCTCTGTCACACTGGACAAATCCACACAACTGGGAAAAATGGGCAACAGTGCACAAGGCTAACAGAACACACTTTTTACACCATCAGAACTACCTTCAAGCCCTGTATATGCCACTTCTTTGCAAAATAAGTCACCCAAAGTTTAGAGTAGATTTAACAAATCAAGATAAAAGAAACTCAGTTGAACCCGAATTCCAGATAAACAATGCATAATTTTCCAGTATATTGACTCATGCAATATTTGGAGCATACTTATATTTAAAAATTATTTGTTATGTATCTGAAATGCACAAATAACTAGGGATCCTATATTTTATCTAGCAACCCTACCAAATTTATAGGGGGCATGTTAGTAAAACCAAAGTATAGAATTGTGAGATTGAATAGGCCATTTAAATACATTAGCAACTGATCCCTAAAAATTAGCTTTTTATATAATTGTTCTTCTTCCTTAACTACCTCTTTAGATGTTCAATCATCCCCTGCATGTGGAGCCCCATCCTGAACCACAGTTGGCTTTGATGGGATGTCAACAAATCACTCAGGTCTTGCTAATAATGCTACCACAAACAACTGGCATACAACAGATAATCATTCACCATAGACTAAGTCCCAGGCATTTCACAAGAGGTAGTTCCTATCTATGGACAGGAATGAAGACTAGGGAAGGGAAAGAAGAAACTACGCTTAGATAATGAGCACAGTTCTGGGACTAGAACCCTCCCCCTGGACTCTTTTTTATGCCATCTACCATTAGTACTCCCACTGTGCCATGCTGAGGACAATTCATGGTGACAACAGGTTAAGTCAAACCCATGTACACAAGTTTTAGCCACCGTAACAGCCAGCCCTCTCACACTCCAGAGTATAACAATGCCAGGCTACGCTCACCTGCCCTGAAGATAACAGCTTCAGGTAAGGAAGCAGATCATTCAAATAACTTTTTCATATTACTTTCTGATTCTAAAAGCAATACAAAAGAACGGTAGAGAAGAAAGAAAACAGTGACAACCTATAACCTAATGACAACCTATGAGGAAAAAGGTTAAATAAATGCTACATGTAATTTTACACAGCTAGGATCATACTTTACTTTTATATCTCCCTTATTTACAATAACATGATTATTTTCCCCAAATATTTTCCAAATACATGATTCTAAATGAATATGTAGTACTCCACAGATTAATTATATAAAGTAACCATTCTATTTGGTTGGTGCCTACTTCTTATGATTTTCAATATCAATAAAATCAACAGTCTTGTACAGATGCCTTTATTTGCATCAACATAATTTCCCTATGACGTATTCCTATAAAGGAATTACTACACGGACAACTGCCAAATTTGTACTTCCACTAGTACTGAGAATATATAAGAGATCTACTTTCATAAGCCCCACATCTACATGCCAAAGACCTATTCCAATTCCAAGGACAAAAATCATTTATGGTTATTTTTGAGAGAATAATATCACTGATTTGTCTTTATTCCTGTCCTCAGGATGATTTTGCTATTCAAAGAACAGCAGAGAGAAGGGACCACCAGGAGTTCACAGATGTGAGGCAAATGTCCACTCACCATCCTCTGGTGGCCCATGGAATTCTGTAAATGTCAAATATAGCTTTTATCTAACACTTCTTATTGGACTCACTCTCTGGTGTTGGAAGTAGATACTACTAGAGTGTGAGAGTCTGGACAGCAAGATATTGGGTGACAGAAGTGAGGAGAGAGCTGGGTGGCCAAGTGCTCACCTACTGGAGTTCCAAGAATAAATCACTAGGTGGCTCATTTATATTGGGCTCTGTCCAGTGGAGGATGAGCTACACATAAACATGAGCATCATGGATCTCAGAGAGGTAAAAGCATAAGAGCATTGATTGAGACTGGCGTTAGTGAATAATAGTGGTCAAAACCCATAGTTTTGTAATAGAAGAAACTCCAGTTGTTATTATTTTTTTTGAGCAGCAAAGTAGTAGGCATATTTTCATCTCTAATTAATCCATTGTATCTGACCGGCTAGCTATAAGGAGACAGATGTAGATTTGTTTGAAAGACCAGATATGAAACTTTCTAGAATGAGAAAGGACAGATTACTTTAGTGAAAACAAACTGTTTAAAAGTCCTTAGAACCAAAATAATTTGAAGTCAAAAATCATGGGTCCTGACAATTATAGGGGGTCTTGGCATAGGTTAAAATTACATCATTTTGGGGAAAGTATTACCAGCTACTTAGATAATGTCTGAGCTTTAGAATAAGGGGAATCTAATACTGAAATGCAGAGATACAGTAGCTCAGAAGTCTAAGGAAGATGGTAAATGTTGCAAAAAGCCTTCTGGTTGTTTCAAGATGCCTATGGGAGGGGTGTAGCTGTCACACGTAGTTACATAGTATTCTATAACAAGGCAGGCTCAAGGTGACCAGAAGTCTTTCAATATAAGATAGGCAGTAGAGTAGACCCCCTAATTGTCACGAAGTCAGAGCCAGAACATACAGATCCAGGTTGCTTTAGCCAGGTGGTGGTTCGGCCTGGCTGAGAAGAATTTAAAGAGCTCCTAAACTTAAAGGGTTCTAGCCTCTCCCAGTATGAAGTACTGAGTTCAATTTTATAGTGGAGACTTTATTTCTTAGAAACTTTTCTAAACTTTTTGGAAGTTAAATATACCAAGCCCACAGAAAAGATAATACAATCCAAAACATAAGAATGGATTTTGATTAAAAACTTTAAACATTTAAAGTTGTTGAAATACATATTAGTTGGCCCTTGACTTAAGAAAAAATAATAGGGCTTATGGTGACATTTGTTGATTTTAGTATTAGAGTCTTTAAAGATAGTAAGCAAGGAAGTCTTCAAAGCTTCAGCTAATAATTATGAAGAATTTTTTTAGCTTTAATAAAATTTCACTGCATAACTTCTAGTTTTCCATATTATTTAGATATTTTCACATTTGTCTGTATCTTCTTGTTTATCTTCTTCCCTCTTCAGGCTACAGAGCCCCAGAGCAGAATGGGCTATAGAACAGGGGTAGAGAAAGCATTGTTTGCACCCCCCTTTTTTTTGAGGTAGAGTTTCGCTCTTGTTGCCCAGGCTGGAGTGCAATGGGGTGATCTTGGCTCACCGCAACCTCCACCTCCCAGGTTCAAGCGATTCTCCTGCCTCAGCCTCCCAAGTGGCCCCAGCTACTTGGCATGCACCAATACGCCCAGCTAATTTTTGTATTTTTAGCAGAGACAGGGTTTCTCCATATTGGTCAGGCTGGTCTCAAACTCCTGACCTCAGGTGATCCACCCACCTCAACCTCCCAAAGTGCTGAATTACAGGCATGAGCCACTGTGCCCAGCCCTGTTTGCTTTTAAATATTTCTTTCATTCAGTTGAAGCTTGTCTTCTGCCTCATTCTTACACTTTTCTTTTGTTGTATTTTGGAAGAATGAGTCAACATTATTACTGGAGAAAAATAGTGGTGTCTAAAATTTAGAATCACAGTAGTTCATTAGATTTACTCACTATTGTTCAACTGGCGATGTTTATTCTGTTTTCTATGCTCAAATTAGAAATGTCACATATCTGTATTAATACTATGTGTCATTAATATCTTTGGGTTAAATCCTTTAATTTTAAAGTAATTGTTGCAAGAAAAAAACATAAGAGCAAAGGACAGAATCCAGCATAGAATATACACATCTAGATTCATTTCTGCACCATTCTTGGAACAGATTCCTGAGTTCTATTTTAGTGAACATTAAAATATCTGTTGTTGAATCATTATCTGCTACTTAAGACATAAGTAAACCCAAGTTAGAAAGTTGGATCAAAAGCCTCTGAACAAGACAGATCTCTATCAATAAATGGTTATCAATAGCCAATAAGCTTGATTTTTAGTCCTTTACTCAATTTGCTATAGTCTAGAGTCAAAATTGGGACTTTCAGGCCAAATTCAACCTAAAGAAAAATTCAAAACATTTGGCAACTTTTCAAAGAATTTGGTATCTCACATGGGGGAGTGAGGGAGGGAGAGAAATTCCCTAGAGCTCTGACTTCTCTTGGACTCAGAAGTTCAGATCGTGGAGCTATATGTTACCTTCTTACATGGCAACAATCTGCTCGTTCTTCTTAGCTTCTGCCTTCTTTAGACAAGGCATATGCTGTCCCATTCACCACAGTCCTTGCTCTTCTCCATCACTACTCCTGGGCCACTTCCTTCATTTATATAACTTGCTTGGCCACTGTAGGTATTTTAAGTAGCCAGCAAATATGGCAGGCAGGCAGGGCTTTGTCTTTTCTCCTTCTCCCCACACAAGCTGGCCTTTAGCCCTTAATAGCCTCTGCTTTATTTCTGACCATGACAATGAGGCTACATGGTAGACTTACAATACAGACACCAAGCAGATCACCCTGAACTTCATCTCCTACCTAGCTGGTTGGGACAAGAAGTCTAATTTCTAGGCTTAGGATTACACTCCAAATGTGCAAAGAAAATTTAAAAAAACTACAAAAGTGAAGAAATCAATCAACATCACACAGCCATTCCAAGCTGTTCTGGATCCACGACCCATATTTTTTGCTTTGAGAATCCACTCCTCAGAAGATCAAAAGGCATTGAGGAATTCCCCATAACAAATTATTACAAGTCTCTAGGGTGGCTGCTGTGAGGACTCATGGCTTAGACTTAATAGAGAGCATCTGCCTCACCATGGAGTATTCAGTAGCCTTCAGTCCTACCCTGCCAGCGATCTCTCACTGGAGTGGAACAGGCTGTCCAGCATGGTAAAGAAGCAAGCTGAAAGGAAGAGTTTGTCACTTTGTTTTGATTTTCTACTTTGAGTTCTAACAAAAGGATTCCAGAAGAAAGCAGCAAATCGAGCAAGCACCTGCTCATCGGGTTGCCTACTGATGTTTTCACTCACTCTCCAGGATATTCACAGAGGCTCAGCAGTCTTGGCATAAAGAAATCTTTTTATTTTCCATGATCAAAATTGCCTAGCCAGAAAGGGCATCAAAGCCATGGTATCTTCAGAGGAAGAGATAAATTCACTCCAGGCTGACAGGAGGGTCACGTTGGCCATTTCTTCCCTTGCCTTAGAAGGAGGGCAGATAAGGGAAGACCAATTTTGACTGGCAAATAGAGAATGCCTCAAGAAGGTGGAGATATGCCATGAATCACTTCCTTTTTTTTTTTTTTTTTTCCTTGAGACAGAGTCTTACACTGTCACCCATGCTGGAGTACAATAGCGCAGTCTCAGCCTCTGCCTCCCGGGTTCAAGCAATTCTCCTGCCTCAGTCTCCTGAGTAGCTGGGATTACAGGCATGCACCACCATGCCTGGCTAATTTTGTATTTTTTTTTTTTTTAGTAGAGACGGGGTTTCTTCACGTTGGACAGGCTGGTCTCGAACTCCTGACCTCAGGTGATCCACTTACCTTGGCCTCCCAAAGTGCTGGGATTACAGGTGTAAGCCATCACCTTGGCCAGATCAGCTCTTACCAATGTGCATACAAGTCACCTGGAAATCTTGCAAAAATGAATGTGGGTTCTAATTTAGCAAGTCCAAGGTGGAGCCTGAGGCTCTCATGAAGCTCTCCCAACATGCTGATGCTGCTGATCTTCTGACTACATTTTGAGTAGCAAACCCATAGACACCGACAGAGGTTTTAGAAAGAGAGAATATAATTTGCGATTTACTTTCATACAAGATATGCATGTAGATGGCAACTAGAACCTTATAGCTGAGTTGCATGATCTTGCCAGGAAAGTCATCATTCACATAAGAAGGAACAAGCCAGCATTGAGTCTCATGGTGTGAGGGTATTGGAGGCTGGGTTCAAGGGGCCCAGAAACATATATAGAAATCAAGAAGGGGAAAAAGCCAGCAGTAGTCATAGAAACAGCAACAAAGTTAATCAATTGAATAAAGAAGTCAATGTTTGAACAGCAGAATAGCAGAGAACAAGGTAGCCTGAGGTACTTGCTAAAGTCAAGCTCAGCTAGCATTGAAGAATGCCAGATAAGAATTAACCAGGTCTTGGAGACCAGACAGACTCACTGGCACAGAGCAGGCAAACCTCAAAGTCTTAACAACGAGCAACAGGAAGAAATCAGCACAGGCAAACAAAGAATGCCACTGTGAGCATTGGGCCACAGATGGAGAACTAGGCAACCAGGGAGATGCCTAGGTGTGAGATATGAACATACCTGCTGATCATCAGCTTCCAGAAGGAACTGAGCAAGGGAAATAAAAGTATCCTAGTTCCAGAGGAAATTGTATGTGCAGCAAGAAATCCAAGACGGTCTGAAGTGTGAGAACGGGAACTCTGAGCAAAGGCCCAGGTCTGTGCCCATATTGAATCAGTAGCAAAGTTATATGTTACTGAGGCAATTAAAGGTCTTACATTCCTTCCCAGCACAGACTGGTCCCAGAGCCTGTGTGAGGCGGAATCAACAGGTGTTCAGTTAAGTGGCTATAGACGTGAAAATTAGCAAACAGTGCTAGGCTGGTTAGTAGAGCAGTCAGTCTCAAAGTACTGTCCCAAATCAGCAGTATCAGCATCACCTGGGCACCGGCTAAGACACGTGAATTCTCAACCCCATCCCAAACTTAACAAATGAGAAATTCTGGGGTTGGAGCCCAGCAAGGCATGTTTTCACAAGCCCTCCAGAGAATTCTAATGCACCATGTTCAAGTTTGGAAAGTACTGCAGTAGTTTATTCAAAGTATAAATGGAGACAAGGCCAGGCGTGGCAAAGGCGTGGCCTTAATCATGATGCTTTCAAAGAGCTGGTGAAGACTGAAATCAGTTACAGGGGAAGCAAATCCAGTAGACAGAATGTAAAAGAATGATTAATAAGACGTTCAGGGGTCAACAGAGTCAGGCAACGATATTAAAAGGCAGAGTTATATCAATGTTGAAGGATCATCCAACCATGTGTGGAGTATTCATATTTTCATTCTGATAATGAGAGAAATCATGAGTGTCAAAGGGGGTTGACGCATGTGTTTGAAAATGTTCATGCTGTATTTTTAAGACAGTCACCTCAAAGAAATGTTATTTGGAGCACATGCTTATGAAGATTTCCTCTCGGGGTAAAACAAATATGATGTGATCTAATGTGATCCATTTGACAGAAATATTGAGAATAAATGTGTTTTAAATATGTGTTTGTTTTCATCCTACACAGGTGTAGAATGAAAACATATGTGTAGGCCTTTATACTTATTGATTCAGCAAATATCTCTATTCAGACACTAAGGATGCAAAACCACATCAATCTCCTTCAAAATATTTGCAGTGCAGTGCTAGGACAAGGCAATAAATTCACAATTGGCACAGCTATACTAGAGGTTTGCCCTCCATAAGGCAGAGAACTTTTCTCAAAAGAGTCAAATCCTCAGTTTGACTCTGAAGAACAATTCAAATAATATTGTAGCAGAAGGAATGATATGTAGGGAAGGTATGGAGGCAGGAAAGAACTTCTGGGAAGTGCTGGAGGCTTAGAATGGCTGGGGAAAGAGGACACAAGGCTAGAGAACTAGCAAGCAGAGACCAGCTCATCATGGCCCTAGGAGCCATCCTGGTAACACTGGTGAGCCAGGGAGGACCAGGAACAGATGTGCCCTTCAGAAAGACTGCTCTGTCTCAGTCATAGGGTGAATGGATTGACAAGAGGGTCAGGAAGGAGGTGAGCAAGATCAGTAAGAAAAAGATGACCATGCTCAAGCATGGTGGCTCGCGCCTGTAATCCCAGCACTATGGGAGGCTGAGGCAGGCAGATCATGAGGTCAGGAGATCCAGACCATCTGGTCAACATGGTGAAACCTTGTCTCTACTAAAAATACAAAAAATTAGCCAGGCGTGGTGGTGCGTGCCTGTAGTCCCAGCTACTGGAGAAGCTGAGGCAGGGAAATCCCTTGATACCAGGAGGCAGAGGTTGCAGTGAGCCAAGATCACACCACGAAAAAAAAAAAAGATGACTGTAACTAAGGTGATGGACTAGGGCATCAGAGCTCAGGAATGCAGAAATTATGCAGTTCTAAGAGATGGCAAGGCTTATGATGGGACAAAACTAAGATACACAGATGTACCTGGATCAATTGTGGAATGAGCCTTAGCATTTTTTTTTTTTTTTTTAAAATTTGTTTTTTTTTTTTTTTCTTTTTTTTTTTTTTTTTTTTTTTTTTACCAATACTGGCAACAAGTTGGATATCAATGTGGTTATCTTTATGAACTAGAGACAATTTAAGGCCATCCCTGTAATGATGTCAGTCTTACATTTCAATCTGCTTTTTGGAGTGGGAGAAGAAGGGCTTGCTGAAGCCACAGTCATTGCTGCACATCTATGAGAATACAGCAGTGACAGAATACGAATGCACCCCCTCTCTCCTGGGCCTTTCCTGATGCTGGCAAGGGGTGTAGGTTATATACTTCTCAGGCCAGGAATGGAGTTCACATCACCTGCAGGCCATCCTACCTAGTCTCCAAGAAAGGTGACTACAGCCCTCTTCTCCTCCCTCTAACCTTAAGTGGAAGAGCTCCAGCAGAAATTGAGGGAAGTCACATTCAGGCCCCAATAGGCCAGAGCTCTGGTGATAGTTGCTTCCATGAACGGAACCACAAGAGGTAACCTTTCTCTCTCTCTCCTGCTGCTGCTGTGGCTGCTAAATCCCTTCCCTTTGGTGGGATTAGTATGGAGAGACAAAAACTATGGGTTCCTTCTGCTTGTAAGGATGATATCCAGCCTCATCTTAGCAGGCCAAGCAAGGCCAGGAGGCAGTTCTCAGAAAAAGATGTTGGCTCAGGTCTGGCCTGGCTGTGAGTCTCAGAGAGGACTAGGGGTAGGAGGAGGAGATAAAATGCGTTATTGAGGTTTCTGCAAAGTCTAGATCAATTCACTGGTTGGTAATAAAATGGGCATTTGCTGGACACAGAGGCATAAGCCGTAAAAGCAGAGTGGGCATATGCCTGTTTCCCTTGGTCATACCTCAGTCCCTCAAGCGCAGGGTGCAGATACTCCAATTCTGCTCCCAGAGATATGACTAACACCAAGTAAGATACAGAGGATAGTTTCATACTAAGGAATAGAGATTTTAAATGAGAACATTTAAATGTCCTGAGGGATTTACAATAAAATAATAGTTTTTCCTGAGTGGCAGGATTTCAGGTAATTTTAAAATTTTTTCTTGTCTTTGATCATCAGAAACTTCTATAATAAATATAGTTTCCATTGGTGATAAAAGAAATTAAAATTATTTAAAACATCATTACCATGTTGAACATAAAATCCAATGTGAAAAAGTTTGATATTTTTCCACATATCTAGGAGATACGAATATGTATACATATGTAAGAGTACCTAAAAAAAAAAAAAAAAAAACTAAAGTGAAAAATCTATGTTAAAAGGTAAGTATTTTAGAATAACTGGTCAAAATTGAAAATATTGTCCATTGTATGATTCAAAGATGTGGAAAATCTACCCAAGTGCTACTAAAAAGATTACTATTCACAGCTGAGAAACTATACAAGACTGTAAATTCCCTTATGTAAGCCTAGTATATTAGAGTCCCATTTCAACATGCTGAATTATAATTAGCGTCCTTAGGTGTAGAAACTATAGTAGGCAGTAGGCACCTCGAAGATTGACAAAGATATATTCAAAAATGAGAGACTAAAATAATTCATAGATGAGAAAGAAAATGAGGTAAGCCAAAAGAAAAGACTGCAGTATCAAAGAGCCAATACTGTCAATTTAAAAATCAATGTGCATGGATTTTAGATTATTTTTATCTTCCTTAAAGTTTTCAGCTTTTTCTGATTTTTCCATAATTAACCCCACTAAAAAGTGGGCAAAGGACATGAACGGACACTTTTAAAAAGAAGACATACACGCGGCCAAAAAGCATATGAAAAAAGCTGAATATCACTGATCATTAGAGAAATGCAAATTGAAACCACAATGAGATACCACCTCACACCAGTCAGAATGGCTATTATTAAAATGTCAAAAAATAACAGATGCTGGCAAGATTGTGGAGAAAAGGGAACACTTATACACTGTTGGTAGCAGTGTAAATTAGTTCAATCACTGTAAAAAGCTAAAAGCAGAACTACAATTTGACCCAGCAATCCCATTATTGAGTATACACCCAGAGAAATATAAATCATTCTACCATGAAAACACATGTGTGTGAATGTTCACTGCAGCACCATTCACAAATAGAATAGCAAAAAAATAGAATCAAACTAAATGCTCATTAGTGACAGATTGGATAAAGAAAATGTGGTATTAAGTATGTATATACCATGGAATACTATGAAGCCATTGAAAAGAACGAGATTATATCTTTTGCAGGAACATGAATGGAGCTGGAAGCTAGTATCCTTAGCAAACTAATGCAGGAACAGAAAACCAAATATCACATGTTCTCACTTGTAAGCGGGAGCTAAATGATGAGAACTTATGAACACAAAGAAGGGAACAAGAGACGCTGAGGTCTACTTGAGGGTGAAAAGTGGGAAGAGGGAGAAGATTAGGAAAAATAACTATTGGATGCTAGGCTTAACATCTGGTGATGAAATAGTCTGTTCAACAAACTCCTATGATACAAATTTACCAATATAACAAATCTTCACATGTACCCCCAAACCTACAATAGAAGTTTAAAAAATTTTAATTTAAAACCTATATACTGGAAGAAAATATTTATAAGCCACATCCAACAAAGGCCTTGAATCTCAAATATATTAAGAACTCTCTCAACTCAACAATTCAAGGTACATACAGGGTTCTAATTTTTCTCCATCCTTGTCAACTCTTATTTTCCTTTAAAAAATTACAGCAACCCTAGTAGATGTGAAGTGGTACCTCATTGTGGTTTTGATTTGCATTTTCCTAATGATTAATGCTGTTGAGCATCTTTTCATTGGTTACTGGCCATTTGTTTGTCTTTGGAGAAGTGTCTATTCAAATCCTTAGCCCATTTCTAAGTTGTGTTTTTGTTGTTGCTGTTGTTGTTAATTTGAGTTATAGAACTCTTTACATATTGGACAAATGCCTATTTAAGTTCTTTGCCAATTTTTAAATTGGGGTATTTAACTTTTTAGTTGAGTTTTAAGGATTCTTTATATATTAATATAAAATATATGACTGGCAAATATTTTCTCTCATTCTGTGGGTTGTCTTTTCACTCTCTTAATAGTGTCTTTGGATGCACAAATGTTTTTAATTTAAATCATCCAATTTATCTATTTTTACCATGGTTTCCTATGCTTTAGTGTCATACTTAAGAAATCATTGCCTCAAAATGATAAATATAGAATTACCATACGACACAGCTATTCTATTCCTAGGTATATACCCTCAAAGAATTGAAAACAGGGACTGAAACAGTTACTTGTACACAAATATGCACAGCAACATTATTTAAGATAACCAAAGGGAGAAAACACCCACAAGTCTATCAACAGATGAATGGATAAACAAAATGTGTTATATCCATATAATAGAATATTATTCAGCCATAAAAAGGAATCAAGTTCTGATAAATGCTGTAATATAGTTGAATCCTGAAAAGATTATGCTAAACAAAATAAGCCAAATGCAAAAGAACAAATGTTGTATGATTCTACTTGTATGAAATATCTAGAATAGGCAAATTATAGAACCATAAAGCAGATTAAAGTTTAACAGGAGGTAGGGGGAATGAGGAATAGGGAGTTAATGCTTATGGACACAAAGTTTCTGTTTGGGGTAATGAAAATATTTTGGAAATAGTGGTGATGGTTTCACAGCATTGTGAAAGTTATAAATGTCACAGAATTATATGCTTAAAAATGGTTAAAATGACAAATTTATGTTTTATATATAATCACAATAAAAAACTCAACTGTTAAATAAATGTAATTATGAAGAGGACAAAGGACACAGATATTTCACTGACAAGGATGGCAAATAAGCACATGAAAAGATGGCCTACTTTGACAGATGTTAGAAAAATGCGAATTTTAACCACAGCAAGATATCGCAACATCTATACCAGAATGACTAAAATAAAAAATAGTAGAAGACCAAATTCTGGCAGGGAGGTAGAACAACTAGCTCTCTAGTGCATTACAGGTAGTCATATAAAATGGCATGGTCACTCTTGAAAACAGTTTGATAGCTTCTCATAAAATTAAACATGTGATGAACATGATCACACAATCATACTCTTGGGCCTTTATCCCAGGGAAATGAAAACTTACGCTTACATAAAATCCTGCACATAAATTTTCATAGCAGCTGTGTTCATAGTAGCAAAAACTGGAAACCACCCAAATATCCTTCATTGGGTTAATGGTTAAACTCTTATCCATCCATACAACGGAATATTACTCAACAGCAAAAAATACAAACTATCGACGCAGACAATACCATAAATGAATCTAAAGAGCATTATACTTAACAAAAGTTACTCTCAAAATGTTACATACCATATGGTTTCATTTACATAGCATTCTTTTTTAGAGGGGGCATGAGGTCTTGCTATATTGCCAAGGCTGGTCTTAAATTCCTAGGCTCAGCTGATCCTCCCACCTCCACCTCCCAGGAGAGATGGAAAGCACATTTGTAGTTGCCATGGTATGCAAATATAAAGTGGTAGCATGAAGTAGTTACTTTGTGGTGATGGAACTGTTCTATATCTTGATTGTCATGGTGGTTATATGATCTACACATGGAATAAAATTGCATAAAAATACAAATACACACACGCAAATTAACACATGTCAAAATGTTGAAAACCAAACAAGATCTATAATCTAGTTAACAGTGTTGTGCCAATGTCAATTTCTTAGTTTGATATTATACTACAGCTGTATAAAATATCACCACTGGGAGAAACTGGAAGAAGAATACACAGGACTCTATGTACTATTTTTGCAACTTTCTGTGAGTCTATAATTATTTCAAGATAAAAACTTTTTTAAAAACACATCTAAATTGGTACATGAATACCATGGATACATTTTATCTTGCTTCTTTAGCAAACGGGAAATTTCTCATAAAAAAAAGTAATGTTAAACTAACACAGTATAAGGGTGACCACAATACTAAATTTGGTATTGTAGCATAAGAAAGGCTCCTTTAAAAATTGGTATATGAGAATGAAAATGAAAATATAGAAACCTGATACAAAATGCATCCACTGTAGAAATGGCCAAACACAAATGAAACTAAATAAACCATATTTTTTTAATGTATATAGTGCACCAATTCTTCCCATTTCCCAAACTGTCCACGCACAAAATCCTTATTTATACTCGTGGTTTTATTTCTGAGTACAGAAGCAAAGTATATATGTCACTCTTCCTAGAAGAGGGTAGGTAGTGATGAATATACATTTTTTAAAGAAGAGGAAATTTGAAGTTGTAAAGCAAACAGGGAATTAATGTGGGTGGCAGAGCAAGAGTGGAGGGCTTTGCAGTGAAGCTGGGGAGAGATAAGGAAAGCTAAGGAAAAAGAGACCTGTGGTTCAAATCAAATTTTGTGATGGGAAAAACAAAATACTGAAGAGTACTCTGACAGGAAATGGAAAAGCTCATCAGAACACCCTCTGAGGACTGACCATAACCTCCCCATACCCCATGAAAGGGTAAAGTACAGGCTACACTGGCAAATGTCAGGGTGAGGGTCTCTGCAACTGAAGAGGATGCATCTTGCAGACAAAAAAACTAAGAAAGTGTGGACTACGTCCCTGGGGGCACTTGGGTGAAAAGCAGGGAAATAACTTTGTCATCACATCTAAGGGATAAATGTGGAGGCAAAAGAGAAGACAAAGCCAAGAGATTTGGTAGCTTTAAAGTAAACGGAGTAAAAAGCAAAGGCAGGAGTTTTGTTTTCGAAATAGTGTTTTATTTGTGATAAGTTGAGGACACTTTGGCAATCTGAAAATGATCACCAATTGTTATAGCAAAGATAAAACCAACAAAACAATAAATATAGCAGTTAGAAAGCTAGAGATCATTTCGTTTGGGTTCCTCCTAGTGTTTTATAACTTGGATATGTAGGTTGTAGGAATCAGTTCAGGGGTTAGGGTGTGCAGGTTTCCTCCTGAAAGACTGAATAATCAAAAGATTTTTTGCATCATCTAATATAAATCCTGGAGAAATATGATTGACAAATTGTATATGACAAAAAAAATTAAAAAATCAAGTTCCACATTGGAAGCAGTCCCCTACCCTGACTCTACACACAGTCTCCGTGTGTTTCTGACCTTGGCCCCTCTGTCATGTTCTGGGAAGGAGAAGAGAGTTGGATGTGGACTGTGGTAGAAAGGAACATCTCCAAAGAGATTGCTAGGCTCCTCTGTGGAAGTTCTGGGGCGGGGTCCTGAAATCTGCCTTTGAAAGAAGAGCTCCAGTGGAATTGACACAGGTGATCTTTGATTCACCCTTTCAGAAGTGCACTTCCAGACTGCTATTGGCTGACAACAAGTTCTGCTCCTAAACTTTAATCCTGTTTAACTTCCTTTCAGCCCTTTATGAGGCCCCAGTTCTTTTTAAATTAATCTTGGCGGAATGCATTCGTCTTCAGCTTCAACATAATTCAGAAAGGAAACAAGAGATGCACAAGGAGGAATGAGATGTTTAAAAATATAATTAAAAATGCCAGAGAGGATCCAAGATAGCCAAATAGGAACAGCTCCAGAGTGCAGTTCCCAGCAAGAACTACACAGAGGGTGAGTGCCCACCACATTTCCAAACAAATTTTCACTGCCCACAGGACAGGAGATTCCTGAGCCGAAAAGTACCATGAGTTTTCAGCATGGTGGTTTCAGCTGGTGCAGGCTTGGCGCACAGAAACTCACACAAATCTGGGTGGCCATTTCAACTGGTGCCTGGAACACCTGGGAGACAGAGCTGCCCATTCAACTAAAAGGAAGGGGGCAGAGACAGGGAGCTAGGTGATTCTGGCTTGGCGGGTATCACCCCCACCAAACAAGCAATCTGAAACACTCTGGATTGAGAGTTTCACAGCAAGCACAGCTGGACCCAGGATGGCCCAGCTCAGTGAGGGAAGGGTGACCACCACTAACGAGGCAGTCTGCCACTACAGAAGGCAGTTGACACAGCAGCTGGGCAGAGCCTGCGGCAGCTCAGCAACACCTCTGCTGGCAGGCTGTGACTAGACTACTCCATGCAGGGCAGGGCCTCTATGAAAAAAGGCAGCAGCACATCAGGAACTTATAAATAAAGCCAACCTTCCTAGGACAGAGCATCTGGGAAAAGAGGTGGTTATGAGTTCCACTGCAGCAGACTTAAAGTACCTGCCCAGCAGCTCTGCACAGAACAACAGAGCTCCAAGCACAGCACCTGAGATCCTATAACGGACAGACTGTCTCATAAAGCAGCTCCCTGACCTCCATATACCCAAAGAGACACCTCAAAAAGGAGAGCTCAGGCTGACATCTGAAAGGTACCCTTCTGGGACAAAGATGACAGAAGAACAAATCGGCAGCAACCCTTACTGTTCTACAGCCCCAGGTGATCCCCAGGCAAGCAGGGTCTAGACTGGACCTCCAGCAGTTCTGCAGCAGAGGGGCCTGACTGTTAGAAGGAAAACTAAGAAACAGAAAGAAGTAACTTCATCATCAACAAAAAGGACATCCACTCAGACCCATTCAAAAGTCACCAAATACAAAGACCATAGGTAGATAAAGCCACTAAGATGGGAACAAACCAGCACAAAAAGGATGAAAACACCAAAAACCAGGACACCTCTCCTCCTCCAGAGGATCACAACTCCTCACCAGCTAGGGATCAAAAATGGTTGGAGAATGAATCTGATGAATTGACAAAAACAGGCTTCAGAAGGTGGGTAATAACAAACTTCTCAGAACTAAAAGAACGTGCTAACCCAATGCAAAGAAACTAAGAACCTAGAAAAAAGGTTAGATGAGATGCTAACTAGAATAAACAGCTTAGAGGAGAATATAAATGACTTGATGGAGCTGAAAAACACAACACAAGAACTTC
>NW_016107842.1:274555-280476 GCF_001604975.1 Cebus imitator
AGCTCCTGAAAGAAGCACTAAACAAGGAAAGGAACAACCAGTACCAGCCACTCCAAAAACGTACCAAATGGTAAAGACCATCGACACAATGAAAAAAATGTGTCAACTAACGGGCAAAACATCCAGCTAGCATTAAAATGGCAGGATCAAATTCACACATAAAAAAAAATAACCTTAAATGTAAATGGGCTAAATGCCCCAATCAAAAGACAAAGACTGGCAAATTGGATGAAAAATGAAAACCCACTGATGTGCTGTATTCAGGAAACCCATCTCACATGCAAGGACACACATAGGCTCAAAATAAAGGGATGGAGGAAGATTTACCAAGCAAAAGGAGAGAAAAAAAAAAAAAAAAGCAGGAGCTGTAATCCTAGTCTCTGATAAAATGGACTTTAAACCCACAAAGATCAAAAGAGACAAAGAAGAGCATTACATAATGGTAAAAGGATCAATGCATCAAGAAGAGCAAATGATCCTAAATATATACGCACCCAATAAAGTAGCACCCATGTACATAAAGCAAGTTCTTAATGACCTACAAAGAGACTTAGACTCCCACACAATAATAGTGGGATACTTTAACACTCCACTGTCAATATTAGACAGATCAACAAGACAGAAAATTCACAAGGATATCCAGGACTTGAACTCAGATCTGGACCAAGTGGACCTAATAGACATCTACAGAATGCTCAACCCCAAATCCACAGAATATACAGTCTTCTCAGCACCACATTGTACCTACTCTAAAATTGACCATATTATTGGGAGTAAATCACTCCTCAGCAAATGCAAAAGAACGGAAATCATAACAAACAGTCTCTCAACGCACAGGGCAATCAAATTAGAACTCAAAATTAAGAAACTAACTCAGAACCACACAGCTTCATGGAAACTGAACAACTGGCTCCTGAATGTCAACTGTATAAACAATGGAATGAAGGTAGAAATAATGATGTTCTTTGAAACCAATGAGAATGAAGACACAACATACCAAAATCTCTTGGACACATTTAAAGCAGTGTCTAGAGGGAAATTTATAGCAATAAATGCCCATATGAGAAGCGAGGAAAGATCTAAAATCGACACCCTATCATCAAAATTGAAAGAGCTAGAGGAGCAAGACCAAAAAAACTCAAAACCTAGCAGAAGACAAGAAATAACTCAGATCAGAGTAGAACTGAAGGAGATAGAGACACAAAAAAACCCTTCAAAAAATCAATAAATCCAGGAGCTGGTTTTTTGAAAAGATCAACAAAATAGACCACTAGCCAGATTAATAAAAAAGAAAAGGGAGAAGAATCAAATAGATGCAATAAAAAATGATAAAGGGGATATCACCACAGATTCCACAGAAATACACACTACCATCAGAGATTACTACAAACAACTCTATGCACATAAACCAGTAAACCTGGAAGAAATGGATAAATTCCTGGACACTTGCACCCTCCCAAGCCTAAACCGGGAAAAAGTTGAAACATTGAACAGGCCAATAACAAGGGCCAAAGTTGAGGCAGCAATCACTAGCCGACCAGCCAAAAAAAATCCAGGTCCAGACAGATTCACAGCTGAATTCTACCAGACTTACAAAGAGGAGCTGATACCATTCCTTCTGAAACTATTCCAAACAATCCAAAAAGAGGGAATCCTTCCCAAATCATTTTATGAGAACAACATCATCCTGATACCAAAACCCGGCAGAGACTCAACAAGAAAAGAAAACTTCAGGCCAATATCCATGATGAACATAGATGCAAAAATCTTTAATAAAATACTGCCAAACTGATAGCAACAGCACATCAAAAAGCTTATCCATCACCATCAAGTAGGCTTCATTCCAGTGATTCAAGTCTGGTTCAACGTATGCAAGTCTATAAACGTAATCCACCACATAAACATAACTAAAGGCAAAAACCGCATGATTATCTCAATAGATGCAGAGAAGGCCTTTGACAAAATTTAACAGCCCTTTATGCTAAAAACTCTCAATAAATTAGGTATCGAAGGAACATATCTCAAAACAATAAAAGCTATTTATGAAAAACCTATAGCCAGTATCATACTGAATGGGCAAAAACTGGAAACATTCCCTTTGAAATCCAGCACTAGACAAGGATGCCCTCTGTCACCACTCCTATTCAATACAGTATTGGAAGTTTTAGCCAGAGCAATTGGGCAAGAAAAATAAATAAAGGGTATTCAATTAGGAAAAGAGGAAATCAAATTGTCTCAATTAGCAGATGACATGACTGTATATTTAGAAGACCCTATCATGTCAGCCCAAAATCTCCTTAAACTGATAAGCAACTTCAGTAAAGTCTCAGGATACAAAATCAATGTGCAGAAATAGCAAGCATCTCTATACACCAGTAACAGACTAAGAGAGCCAAATCATGAGTGAACTCCCATTCACAATTGCCACAAAAAGAATAAAATACCTAGAAATACAACTAACAAAGGAGGTAAAGGACTTCTTCAAGGAGAACTACAAACCACTGCTCAAGGAAATAAGAGAGGACACAAACAGATGGAGAAACATTTCATGGTCATGGTTAGGAAGAATCAATATAGTGAAAATAGCCATACTGCCCAAAGTAATTTATAGATTCAACTCTATCCCCATCAAGCTACCAATGACTTTCTTCACAGAACTGGAAAAAACCACCTTAAACATCATACGGAACCAAAAGAGAGCCCACATGGCCAAGAAAATCCTAAGCAAAAAGAACAAAGCTGGAGGCATCATGCTACCTGATGTCAAACTATACTACAAGGCTACAGTAATCAAAACAATATGGTACTGATACCAAAACAGAGATATGGACCAATAGAACAGAACAGAGGCCTTGGAGGCAACGCCACATGTCTACAACCATCTGATCTTTGACAAACCTGACAAAAACAAACAATGAGGAAATGATTCCCTGTTTAATAAATGATGTTTGGAAAACTGGCTAGCAGTGTGCAGAAAGCAGAAACTGGATACCTTCCTGACACCTTACACTAAAATTAACTCCAGATGGATTAAAGACTTAAACATAAGACCTAAAACCATAAAAACCCTAGAAGAAAACTGAGGCAAAACCATTCAGGACATAGGCATTGGCAAGGACTTCATGACTAAAACGCCAAAAGCATTGGCAACAAAAGCCAAAATAGACAAATGGGATATAATTAAACTCCAGAGCTTCCGTACAGCAAAAGAAACCATCATTAGAGTGAACCGGCAACCAACAGAATGGGAAAAAATTTTTGCAATCTACTCATCTGACAAAGGGCTAATATCCAGAATCTATAAAGAACTAAAACAGATTTACAAGGAAAAAAACAAGCCCATTCAAAAGTGGGTGAAGGATACTTTTCAAAGAAGTATCCTTCTTTTGAAAAGAAGGACAGACACTTTTCAAAAGAAGAAATACGTGAGGCCAACAAACATATGAAAAAATGCTCATCATCACTGATTATTAGAGAAATGCAAATCAAAACCACATTGAGATACCACCTCATGCCAGTTAGAATGGCGATCATTGAAAAATTTGGAGACAACAGATGCTGGAGAGGATGTAGAGAAATAGGAACACTTTTATACTGTTGGTGGGAGTGCAAATTAGTTCAACCATTGTGGAAGACAGTGTGGCAATTCATCAAGGACCTAGAAATAGAAATTTCATTTGACCCAGCAATCCCATTACTGTGTATAGACCCAAAGGATTATAAATCATTCTATTATAAGGACATCTGTGCACATATGTTTATAGCAGCACTGTTCACAATAGCAAAGACCTGGAACCAACCCAAATGCCCATCAATGATAGACTGGACATGGAAAATGTGACACATATACAGCATGGAATACTATGCAGCCATAAATAATGATGAGTTTGTGTCCTTTGTAGGGACATGGATGAATATGGAAAGCATAATTCTCAGCAAACTGACACAAGAACAGAAAATCAAACACTGCATGTTCTCACTCATAGGTGGGTGTTGCAAGTGGACACAGGAAGGGGAGCATCAGACACTGGGGTCTGTTTTAGGGGATCAAGGGAGGGACAGCAGCGGGGGTAGGCAGGCTGGGGAGGGATAACATGGGGAGAAATGCCAGATACAGGTGATGGGGATGGAGGCAGCAAACCACATTGCCATGTGCGTACCTATGCAACAATCCTGCATGATCTGCACATGTACCCCAGATCCTAAAGTGCAATAAAAAATTTAAAAAATTAAAAAATAAAAATAGTAATACCAGGAACATTTACTTAGTATGTACTAGGTGTCAGATTCTAAGTGCTTTCCTGTGTGAACTTAATCATTGCAACAACCCTGGGAGTACGTACTGTTATTATCACTATCCCCATGATACAGATGAGAAGACAAGCACAGAGAGGTTAAGCAACTTCCCTGAATTTACACAGTAGCAAGTGGAAAGCATGTCTCAAAACAATGAAAATGAAAAAGGAACAAATGAAATAGGAAATGGAAATTCTCCCCCAGAGGAAAGCTGTCTCCAGTCAATGTCATGTCATCTCTGTTTTGGTGCTGGTATTTCCTACTTAATTTCACATCTCAAATTTATAAGAGTACTTTTTAATAAATGCTTTCTGCTCAGAAACAACTTCAAAGAAAATGAGTGCAATAAACCAAAGATACAGGTCAGGGGCAAGGTAACCAACAAGAAAAGAAATATAAAATTGCATCTTCCCACTCTGTGTAATTTAGCTTCAAATAAGCCAAAGTCTCTTGAAATCAGATATCATGTAGCAGATTCCATTCCACATTCCAGAAAAAAAGAACCATAGCAAACACTTTAACTGCTGCACATCAGATTACGTCCAGTGCAACGGTGTGGTGTTGGTCCACAGCAGTTGTTCCCAAAATGAGGAGTGAGTCAGAGTTGGAACTGCCTGGAGAGTTGATGGACACAGAGGTCCAGTTTGGGTAAAGTGGAGCAGGGCCTGGGTCTCAGTATCTAACAAGTTCCTCTTCCGTGATTCATATGCTCACCAAAGCAAGAACCACTGGTCTAGAGGGTTCTGGGTCCATGTTCCTCCATTTCCTGAGGCATCCTGAAGAAAGGAAAGTGGTAACTGATAGGAAAGACTCCAGGACAGCTGGAACACTGTTAGCAGACACAAGCTTCAGGTACCACAGCTCCCTCCCACCTCTTCGGTGTGTCTGTCCACAGCTCTCATCAGCCCCACACAGGTGCAATTTACTTGTCTACATCTCCAAATGGTACGTTCTGTCTTGCCCAGTGCTGTCTCCATAATGGAACTCAATGTCTATACATAATAATTATAAAATAAATATTTGTTGGATAAATGAACTGATGGAAATATACCAGCATTAAAATTGTAGAATGGGAGCGTTGAGGGTAGTATTGAATTGTCTACAAATTTAATTCCAAAGAGCCTATAGTCCAAGCAGTATTGAAATCGTTTTGTAATATATGCAGCTAGAGGTTACTTATTTTCCATACCAAGGAACTGGTGGGATGAATAGTTAGTGATCCTGAATTCTAAGCTTGTATCTTCTCTGTCAGTGAAGAACTTGGATACATATTTACCCCCTAGGGTCTCCTTAACTTCTCCCTAAAACACAGATTATTCTATTACTCACCTACCACATAAGGAATATTTGAACTAAGCAATTAATGACCTGGGCACCTTAAAAAATACCAAGTGCCACCCGGCACAGTGGCTCATGCCTCACCTTTGGGAGGCCAAGGTGAGCGGATCACCTGAGATCAGGAGTTTGAGACCAGTCTGACCAACATGGAGAAACTCCATCTCTACTAAAAAAATACACAGTTAGCTGGGCAAGGTAGTGCATGCCTGTAATCCTAGCTACTCGGGAAAGCCAAGGCAGGAGAATCACTTGAACCCAGGAGGCATAGGTTGCAGTGAGCTGAGATC
>NW_016107842.1:280566-292149 GCF_001604975.1 Cebus imitator
AAAAAAAAAAAAAAAAAAAAAAAAAAAAAAAACAGAGCTTTTCAAATGTCTGTTATATGGTCCTGAGCCTAATAATGCTGCTACAGAATTTCTTTCATTGTTCAATACACTGTTGAAATGTAAAAGAATAACCTTTTAATAATAAAATAAATGACTTGCTATCAATTGACCAAGAGTACTATTTTCACAACTCGAAATAATCTGGTCTAAATCACCAAATACAAAGAATGTATTCAAAAATTCTACCACATTCCCTGTGAACATGGTTTCCACTAAACAACAGTTCAGTTCCCAACTTGAGTGCCATGTCAGCATTGTTGTCAACCAATGCTGAGGCTGCACAGTGGGTGATTAAAGGTATGAGCTTAGAAACAACAAGATCTAAGCTTAATTCCAGCCTGGTAAGTCACTGAACTAGATGACATTTTGGTTTCTTCATCTCTAAAATGGGAAAAATAATCACATCTTTTTAATGGGTTGTCAGGGGAAAAAATCATGCATGAGACATATTGAGCTCAATTCCTTAACAAATTAAGTGCTCAATAAATGTCACACTACTGTTACATCATTCTTGCGTCAGTTGGCGTCTAAGGCTTAGATAGAATAACCAGTCTAACCCTCTGCTTGTTAGCCATTTGGCATCCTATCGCAATCCCATCTAAGTCAGTTCCATGCTAATGGCTTAAACGGTTAGGGAAAGCATTCTGTACATAATAACACTTAAACTAGACCTTAGAAGATGAGCAAGATAGACTAAAGGGCCCCAGCTTTCACAGTCATTCACCGTCCAGTCGGCTGTGGCCAAGGAGGACTGGAATTACCCCAAGCAGAACATGGATACCTAAGTGAGTTTCCTTTGAGTGGGGACAGTATCTGACAAGGGGAACTCTTAATGTTAACACTCATGTATCTAGAAGGCCCTGATGAGCTACCCTTACATTCTTACCAGTCATCAAGAATAGTTAACTTTCCATCTGCTCTTGGTATATATGTGTGCCTGTGTGTGCAAGGATGTGTAATGAACTAATAGAAAGTTCTGGTAGCCAATCCCTTTGTATTTTACATAGACTCAAAGACCTTCTTTGGCTCTGTAGCCGCAGGAAACATTTCCATTTTCAATATGGGCCTGCCATCTGTCGGAAGGCTAGCTTCTAGAGCACCACGTTTTCTCCACTGCTATTTTCTACCACACGGTTGTATTCTCAGTTTTGCTCACAGCATCACATGAAGTAATAATTGCTATTTATTGGGTGCCTATCATGAGCCAGGTACTTTATATGCAGTCCCTTGAGGTGCATATGATTATCCCATTTTACAGATGAAGAAATCAAAGGCTCTGAGAGGTTAGGTCACTTGCCCAGGGTCATACAATGAGGAAAGCTGACAAGGAGTTTGAAGTGAAATCTGGTTGATACTATATAACAAGGTCCTTTTCTCTCCCAGTGCTTGTGGTAGCATCACAAAAGGACATTTTGCTTTGAGGTATGTTTAATGCAGTTTTTCAGTCCAGCAGTTGTGCTCATGTCACTTCATTTCACCATAGCCATATAAGCAGAAATTGCTTAGGAACCTGCTGTCCCCGGGCTGGGCTGACATCCAGCTCCACGCTGTACTGGGAGGGGAGCAGTGCTTCTATTAAATTAATGTGCTCCAACACGAGTGCATCATTCCAGTCACCTGAGAATAGGAAACGCCTTATCAAGAACTTGCTATTCATTTTAAGCTGCTTTAATCCCCTTTGGTTTGATGCAAATTCATTTCATTAATAATTAACAGTGCTTGGCAATGCTTTCCCTCAGTCCCAGTTCTTGGTTGGCATTCCACTTTGCTGAACATGAGAGAAATCAGGGTCGAACCAAGGGAGAAAAGAAAATGAGAGAGCCAGGATCTGGCATTAACCCACCCACCTCGACCCTTATGGAGAAGGCAATCTAACTACTGAAGCAACAGATATTGGCATTATCTGTGAGTTAGTGTGAGTGATCCTTGTAGTTCATCTTCTTAAATATTACATCTTTAATGAGCTCATCCAAGCTCTGATATTGTGGCTTTAAACCTTGTTTTTGGGTAGATATTATAGATCAGTGGTTCTCAGCATTGGCTAGGAATCAGAATCACTTCTAAGACTTAAAAAAATACACATAAAATCTACTAAACACTTATATACCTTATGACCCAGCAATTCCACTCTTAGACTTATGCCCAACAGAAATACACACATATGTGCACCAAATGATGCATCAGAATGTTCATAGAAGCACATAGTAGCCCCAAACTGGAAGCCTCCCAAATGCCCATCAACAATAGAATGGAAAATACATTTTCACACAATGGAATAACATATAGCATATGACTGAAAGGCATATGACTACACACAACAATATAGAATACTCTCACATATATTGTACTGACAATAAAAGCCATATACAAAGGAGTATATGCTATATTATTCTATCGAAATAAAGAACACAGCTATATAAAACTAATCCACAGAGTTAGATATCAGGATACTGATTAGTGTTACAGGGATTAGTGATTGGAAGGGGTTTCTGGGCTTTTGGTTATGTTCTGTTTTTCTTGATCTGGGCATTAGTTCTGTGGATGTCTTCAAGTATAAAAATTCATTCTGTACACTTATTATGCATATACAACTTTGTACATAGTTGTTATCCTCCAACTAAAAGCTTAAAATATGTACACATAAACCTATTGCCTCCAGTCCAGTAGCTTCTGCACCGCCCCCTCAATACACAGGTATACACACAACCACTCACTTCCCCTGGGGAGCCCACTTCATCAGCCTTGAGGCCCCTACACCCTGTTTTAAGCTTCTCAAATTATTTGATGCTATCAGTATCATCTCAGTATCCCTAGCTTTCCCCAGCCTTCCAGCATTTGCAAGACACTTCGGTGGGAAAACAATCTAATCCCATTACCATCTGCATGATACTAAAATGTGGGAACTGAAAAAAAATCAAATCAGTGTGTTGAGCAAAAACATAAACAGAATAATGTAAGCTGCTCACTTTCAACTTACAAAAAAGGAGCTGAGGAGGAACTTGAGCATTTTTGCTACATAGGTTTAATGAGTAGGACTTCACCTGCGCTTTTTAATAGTAATAACTACAAAGTAATAATACCTAACACATATGCAAGGCACTGCTGTAAGTGATTTACATAAATTAACTCATTTAATCCTTGTAACAATTACTTGAAATAGGTATTATTATTATCCTCATTTGGCAAATGAGGAAACTGAGGTACAGAGTGGTTAAATAACTTGCACCCACATAGAGCTAGAAAACCATGATTTGAATTCTAACAGTATGGCTTCAGAGTTCATACTCTTAACCATTTCACTATATTCCTGTATATTTTATGTTTCTTTGCATACTTTTCCCATTTTAAATTGACTATATTTAATATATTTAAAGTGGTAAGCTAAGTCCACTTGAATATTGGCATCTCAGCTGAAAATCAGATGTGAGATGACTGAAATCAATAATACAAGTTTTATGTCAGTTCTTTGAGTGTTAGAAGAAATAGGTCAAACATTGAAAAAAATTAAAAAGAGGCCATGACCTAAAGGACGTTTCTGTAAGTGTCATCCATTCACTGGCAAACGTTGAGGGAGCAGGTGCTATTCTGGTGCAGTGGGCCCAGTAGCGACCTCAGTCAAGGGCAAGGTCCAAACCCCCAAAGACTTCCTCATTCAGCAGGCAGACACTGGCCATACCGCAGAAAAGTGAAAGTTACAGATGTGATCACAGATCATGAAAGCATATAAGAAAGGGAAGCTTCCCATTCAAAAAGGTCAGGAAAGGCCTCCCTGAAGAAGTGATAATGGAGTGAAATCTGAAGAACGGGTAGGAGGTAAAGGTGGGTGGGAGGTGTAGAAAGAGCTGCATATGCATTTGCAAATGACTGTAATGTAAGTCAGAATGAATAAGTACTATATAATAAATATACAAAAAAGCACAATGGAACCTCAGGATCTTTTTCCTTTTTTATTATTTAAATCATCTGAAATTGTTATGCTTTAAGCATGAACCCAGAAACTCTTATATTACATTCATAGTTGGTCTCACAAGCATGGAACAGAATAAGACAAAAACCTGGTGGAAAAGGAATTTGCAACAGTACTTACTATTTTAAGTCAGCGTATAGTGAAGGATTCAAGCCATCAAAGTAAAAAAAGGAAATAATAGTGTTTGCCTTTTCTGGAAAAAACAAGCAACAAAGAGTAAAAATGGAAAACTCTAAAGATGGTGGTATTTCCAGTCACAGAAGATATTCTTACAACACTGTAGGTCAGAACTTCCCCGCTCCCTGTCACCCACCATTGCTGAGGTTAGGTCTACCAGAAAACTAAGAGCACCCTAATAGACCAAAACTCATCTTGCAGTATATGAGGAATGTGGTTAAGTACAACTTCTGAGGCTGCCTGATAGGCTCAAAATAAATCCAGGGCAAAGAATGAATGGTCTTTGCAAATCTAAGCCAGCTCCTTACCACCTCCTGGTATAACTGTGATCCAAACTGTTCTCCATTTTCCAAGATAAACCAATGTGATCTTTTGAAAAGGTACATCTTTCATGGGCTACACCCCCACCCCAACTGAATAAACCTTCAATGGCACTCATTGCTTATAAGGTAAAAATACAGCTCCTTATCAAGTAGCCTGAGGGTGTTACCTGGTCTACTTTCCACCAACCTCTCCAATCCTATCTTATACCTTGCTCACTTTTCTTCTGTATGTTTCCCCAAAAACAGCTTTCTGGCCGGGCATGGTGGCTCACACCTGTAATCCCAGCACTTTGGGAGGCTGACGCAGGCAGATCACCTGAGGTCAGGAGATCGAGACGAGCCTGGCAAATATGGCAAAACACTGTCTGTACTAAAAACACAAAATCTAGCCACGTGTAGTGGCAGGCACCTGTAATCCCAGCTACTCAGTAGGCTGAGGCAAGAGAATCACTTGAATCCAGGAGGTGGAGGTTGCAGTGAGCTGAGATTATGCCACTGCACTCCAGTCTGGGTAAAGAGCGAACTCCATCTCAAAAACAAACAAACAAAAACAGCCTTCTTTCAGTCCCTTGGGTTCACTGTGTCCCATGTTACCTCAGGGTCTTGCACATGCTGCTACTTCTACCTAGAACTCTCTTCTCATCCTGCCCTCCCCCTAGTTGATTCCAACTCAGCCTTTAGCTTTTGGCCCCAATTTCAGACAAGCTATCCCTGGTTTCCCTGTCAACCCTGCCAACTCTCCCTATTACAAGCTCAGTTACCTTCCCACCAGGGCACCTGCTACAGATGAAATTTTACATATATTGTCTTGATTATGTGATTAATATCTGTCAGCTTCTGAAACGCCAGGGTTGGAATGCTGTCTGATTTTGCTGACTTTGTACACAGTCCAAATACTTACTGACTCATAGTAAGGGCTTCATGGCATAAATAAAAGCATTTCACAGAGCTCCTCAATTTCTATGAATGCTTGGTTAACATATTACCATATGCTTCCTGCTTCCTGGTCACTCTCATAAGAACCATGCATAAAGAAATATTTTTTAAAAACCAGTACATGTATTATATCCCTGCAAGAGGCATGAAGAGGCAAACAAAAGTTGAGGATGATTTGCTACTCTAGCCAAGTAGCACATTTCTAATCATCTTGGTTACCTAGCAGTAGAGTACAGTCTCAAGTCTTACAGCCAAAATGAGAAGGAAATACATATTTAGCCATTTAAACCTAATGTTAACCAAACCCTATTCTGTCTATAACTGGATGCAGTAGGTTTTTCATTTATTCCCAACATGTCTGATGAATGGTTCACCCTGACAGAAGAAAACACTAAGTTCCTACTGTAAAGGACAATGAAGGGCAAAGAAGCTAACGCCGGGATTCCAGAAGGCCTTTTACTGCAAATCATTTACATTTTTAGACTGCTGTTTGTTTTACTCTTTTATAAAATTAAACATAATTACCTGCACTCTATACCTGTCCCATTGGGAGTCTGGAGGAATTAATAGAGGATGTTTGTGGAGTGCTCAGGGCCCCTGGAAACACTATTATTAGAACAGTTAAGTAAAACGTTGCTTATGGTAACCCATGGGGTGACTTCCAGACAAGCAAGTCTGACATCAGAATCAAAAAATAGCAAAGTGAAACATGAAGGACAAAATTACTATTTGGTGATTTTATGGAAATGAAAATCATCCGCTTTCTGAATTTCCAGTGGCCGTCTCCAATCCGGTAGCCACTAGCCCTATATGGCTATTTAATTTAAACTGATGAACTGAATTTTAAATCAAGCTAAATTTCTTAAAATTAAAATATAAATAGCTCCATGTGACCATTGATTAGTTCAGATATAGACAATTTCCATTGTCACAGGAAATTCTACTGGACAGCACTATGAATCTGAGAGGGCCTTTTACTTTTGACTCTTTATATGTGAATTCTGTTATTTGACACTTTCGAAGCCTCAGCCAGAGTAGGGATTTGGAACTTTACCAGCTAGAAGAGAGACTACTCATTGAGCTGAAGAGAGATTATTCTTAAAAGACAAATGGTTTCCTTTCAAACTTGTTTTGCCTTTTCTATGCTGCCTCTGCCTGGTCAGCACTAAGAATATGAGCAGTATGGAATGGGTTAAATGTTTCTCTTTTTTCCCTACCTCATATTTCTCAGTGCCCTAACTATATATAAGTGCTGAAGTCTGGACAGAGAGTAAACCATTTGAGTGACCATGAAAACAGAATCACAACTAAAAACCGGCTACATCTGGCTGTCCGCAAGATAAGAGACAGGTCATTAATACATTCCTGTTGGGAACAAATCCCCTCTTGTATGAAATGCTGCTGCATCTCATTTTTCTCTTTATACTATTTTAATCTTGTTGGATTAGGGGGTGGGGTGGGGAACAGAAATGAGCCCAGTGCAGTCTAACTTTGTGTGGGTGTCTCCCTGGCTTGGTTACCAAAGAAACCATTATGTTCCATACTATTCAAATAATGGCTCTACTAGCGCTCTAAATACTTCTTTTCTAACCTGACTGCACTGCAGATTTGGAGCCACCATCTGTTGGCCAGCAAAAGAGAAGGGTTTCTGGAAATGTCATGGCCCTACCCACACTGTTTGAAGCCTCAGTCTCAAGACTCCAACCTAAGAAGTCTGCTTCTGAGGCCAATATTTCCCTACCGGGCCAGAGATGCTGTCTCCCTGCACCACCGCACTGCCAAACTGTGTAAGTGAAAGGTAAGTGCAGACATCCTATGAGGCTGCCAAGCCTCCTGCCCCCTATGCTGTGAGGCTCTTCTCTCGCTGCAGCAGTGAGGGCCTTGTTGCTTCACCCCTGAAGCATGGTGGAGGATCTGCCCGGGATGAGTGCTCACCTGCCACCCTAGGCCCTGAAGTTAGTCACATCACCTTCCCATGGACGTCCACGGCTGATTTACAGAGCAACAAATCATGTGCATTGATTTGACAACAAACAAATATGTAAATACTACATCTCTACCTATTATCCTAAATCCAGCAGCTGCTGCCAGGCTAGGTTGTACCCTCCAGAGCCTCCCACTCCAAAGCAGAAGCCACCAGCCCAGGGTGTTAATGCCCCAGGAGAGATTTGCTGGAAAAGAACCTGGTTTTCATGCTCTATTGACATTTGCCGTTCCCCACCCAATCTTAAGATATACAGAGGTACGATGTACTTGGCAAATTCCCTGTGAATTCAAGGCAGCCAGGAAGTAAGGAATGAGGTCTTCTTGTAAACCTCCAGGTTTCTGCCACAAAAGATTCTGAGCTACTATCCCAAGAAGTATGGTCACTCTTTCTGAATTTTTACACAGAAAGCTGAAGGGCTTCTAAATGTCTCTTGTCTGGGCATCCAAGTATAAATCTGGGGACATTTTGCAGTCTCTTCAACCCCAAGAGCGTTAGTGATTGCAACTTAAGAACAATGGGCTAGGCATGGTGGCTCATGCCTGTAATCCCAGCACTTTGGGAGTCCAAGCCTGGAGGATCATAGGAGGTCAGGAGTTGGAGACCAGCCTGACCAACATGGTGAAACCCCATCTCCACTAAAAATACAAAAAGTTAGTTGGACATAGTGGCGCATGCCTGTAATCCCAGCTACTCGGGAGGCTGAGGCAGGAGAATCACTTGAACCCTGGAGGCACAGGTTGCAGTGAGCCAAGATCATGCCACTGCATTTTAGCCTGGGCTATGGAGCAAAACTCTGTCAATAAATAAATAAATTATTATTCTTAAGATCAGTAGTTGCTTCCATTAAGATCAACATGCATACCACATCTTTTCTAAAACAGTACTTTAAGCCAGGAGTCTTCAAACTTTCGGGGTCAAGCATCTTATCCACATACATCTTTGCACACCCCCAAATATACATATCTCTATTTGTAATGTGTGTGTGTGTGTGTGTATATATATATATTTATATATATATACATTCATATATATATATATATTCTAATATACTACTGTATTATCACGTTATAAAACATGCTCCCAAAATTGAAATCTTAGCATTAAAAACAAAAATGTAATATTTTAAAAATTAGGTTTAATTTTGTTTCATTTACTAAAGGTACAAAAGTCACTTTTACTCTCACTGGAAATATCTGACATTTTTAAGGAGAGAAATATTATCAGACTTGATCTTTTATTTTTTAATTTAGTTTAATTTAAAGGTATTGTGCTAAATTCAGTTTATTTGGATACTTGGTTTTTAAAGCTGTGACAGCCCCCACAAAAAGAAAGAGAGAGAGACAGACAGAGAGATCCCACAAAGATGCATAGATCCAAATGGAATAAGTGAGGTTATTTCAAAACCTCATAATACCTGCCGTAAAAAAAACACTATCTGTATAACTCTCTGTGTTAACATGTGTAAAAAACATATATCTATATGTCATATGACATACACATAAATATAAGACATATCTGTATCTACATATATCTATATCTATGTTTCTATGTAAGTGAATATGTCCCCATTGGGACAAACTTACACTAAAAAATTGTTTATGCAAAAATTCAAATTTAACTAGGTGTCCTGTACTTTATCTGGCAACCCTAAACTAGTGAAGTTTATTTTTTCTTGTCTTTTTAACCATAAGTAAATACAAATAGGAGTTCTAATATTTTTTTTCTGCATGATTAGGAATGGAGATCATTTCTAAGAAGCTGCCACCAGAGTCTCTAGCCAAACGAGTATCCTCCTCAAAGAGCTGATACAGCCAAATGCTAATAAGAAACCCCTCTTCACTTAAGTTCCTTAAACCATCCCCTCCTCAAACCCGCATTACACTGCAGTAGCATCCTGAATCGATGCTATGACTGACTGATACAGAACCTTCATTTTTCTGGCCAATACATTTATTCAAGGATAGGAAAAATTACAGGTAAAGCAGAAAGAGGCTTGAGCCACATGTGAGGGTACATGTGTCAACTCATCCATCCTCTGGCTGACAGAGGTGGCAGCAGGAGCATTTTACCCTTTCCACCTCTACCACTGGCACCCAAGATCTGCTCAACATTGAAAGAGATCACATGCTAGGAGTACAGTGATTATGGCCTAAAGAGTTCTAGAGATGACATGGTTGGAAAACATGTCTTTGTGCATATACACTATCAAATTCTGAGTGGTAAATTTAACATGACCAGAAAAATGATTTATCACTCACATTTTCCTGCATAATCTGGATAAGACTGTCCAGCATCAACAAAACATGGTAAAAAAAAAAATCCCTCTGAGAGAGTCATTGGAAGACAGTATTCATGGCAGCACGATGGATGATGCAGTATCATGAGTAATGAAGTAGCCAGCATTAAATAAAGGGTTCTGGGGAACTGTAGGGCAAGAAGATCTACGTGATTTCAATACAAACAATTCCAACAACCCATACCATTGTGAGTACTGTCACCTCTTGCTACCTCTTTCTCATGAAGGGTAGTGGGCAATGTAATATTATACAGTGCATTTAACAGTAAAAAACAAAACAAAACACTAATAGATGGTACCCAGACCTGAACAAGAAGACATGATGCTAGACATGACAAAGAATCCTCATGTGCATTGATTTGACAATAAACAAATATGTAAATACTGTATCTCTACCTATTATCCTAAATCTTCATCAACAAAATATTATACCTCTCATAGGTCCATGGATTTTTATGATACATTTTTAAGTGAATTGCTTACATAAATAGAGGCCCCACGCCAAATACTTGCCAGCGGCCTTGTGCACCATAGGGGCTGCCTTAGTGCTGAGTAGTGCAAACGTTCTCCCGTGCTTCTTCAATATGCAATTTCACAATGATGCATGATCTCAGGACATTCTCGTGGGCAAGATCATTTTCATTGTAAGGGGTAACAATTATTGAGTGCCAACTCTGTGTTTGGCACTGTACTCAGGGCTTTACATACATTATCTTGTTTTGGACTTGTATTAAACCATGAGAAATAATAAATTGCTTTATTTTAAGCCACTGGGTCTCAGAATAGTTTGTTAGGCAGCAATATATCACTGAAAGAGAATAAGCTGAGATTTTTGTTTGTTTTACTCATTTTCTCTAAACTGCTGTGGAGCTGGCTGATCTCAGACTTTTCCATCTCCCTTTCACAACTGCAGAAATTGAGCAGAAGCAAGGAAGGGGAGGAAGATTGACAAGAGCAGGCCAATGGCTTTCCCCTGAGAAGATGTGAAGGCTGCAGACCCAGAATAAAAGGCACATCCTCCCAGATTAGAGCCAGGGTCTGACCTCCCAACCATCTTGCCTGACTAACAACTGGGGGCATTTCTGAAATAAATGGACTACCCAGGGATGTGTGACCCTGAAAACACAGCATGCCCAGACCAGAAAAAAAAGTGTCTTCCTTTTCCTGGAATTGAAGATGTCACACCCTATCTAGGGTCATTTGCCCACGATCTTAGCATCGCTTGCTGCCAGCTCCCTTCAAATAGAGAACGCTGGACAGAGCCTTTCTCCCCTTCATCATTTGACCTCTACCAAGACAATCTAGGAAAGTCATCATTAGTGCCAGAGGCAGGAAAATGGGAGTCATCTCCTGACAAGTTCACATCCTGCAAAATGTTCCAGCTTGACAAGAGACAGGGGAATATCAGGAAATTTGTCTTCTATCCTCCTCGTTAATTAGTCCTTGCTTTGGAATTTCAGGGAGAGATACAAGAGACAGGCAATAAAGAACATACATAAAGCATATGGTATGGTAGATAATGATAAGGAACATGGAGAAGTATGAAGTGGGGCGGGGGGCGAGGTGGCTCACATCTGGAATCTCAGCACTTTGGGAGGCCAAGGCAGGCAGATCACCAGGTCTGGAGTTGAAGACCAGCCTGACCGACATGGTGAAATCCCGTCTCTACTAAAAATACTAAAATTAACTAGGCATGATGGTGCACACCTGTAGTCCCAGCTACTCAGAAGGCTGAGGCAGGAGGACTGCTTGAACCTGGGAGGCGGAGGTTGCAGTGAGCTGAGATCGTGCCATTGCACTCCAGCCTAGGTGACAGAGCCAGACTCTGTCTCAATTA
>NW_016107842.1:293749-296984 GCF_001604975.1 Cebus imitator
AAAAAAAAAAAAAAAAAAAAAACCTCAAGCCAGTCATGTCACTTTCCTACTTAAAACTCTCATCACACTTATAATAAAATCCAAACACTGCAAGGTGGACGAGATAGACACAGCCCATCTTTGACTGCTTCTTCACCACTCCTCCCCTTTGCTCATGCACTCTAGCCACACTAGCTTTTTTTTGTTATATGAACACACCAAGGTTTTTTTTTGTTTGTTTTGTTTTGTTTTGAGATGAAGTTTCACTCTTGTTGCCCAGGCTGGAGTGCAATGGCGCAATCTTGGCTCACTGCAACTTCCGTCTCCCAGGTTCAAGTGATTCTCCTGCCTCAGCCTCCTGAGTAGCTGGGATTACAGGCACAGCCACCATGCCCAGCTAGTTTTGTATTTTTAATAGAGATTGGATTTCACCATGTCGGCCAGGCTGGTCTTGAACACCCAACCTCAGGTGATCCGCCTGCCTTGGCCTCCCAAAGTGCTGGGATTATAAACCACCGCGCCCAGACTCCACCTGAGATCTTTTATCTCTCCTACATGGCTGGATCCTTCATATCATCCAACTTTCCACTAAAATACCTCACTTCCTCAGCAAGACTTTCTTGACTTACTCCAGCTAATGAAGTCCCACCCCTACTAGACAGCCCCTAGGACATCATTTTATTTCCTTCATGAATTTATAACTAGTTCAATTTAACATGCTCAGACATTTTTTTCCTTGTTCATTATCACCATTATTAAGTTCCATGGAGGTGGAAACACTGCTGCTTCTGTTCTCCCCATACCTCCCACCTACAGTGAATAAAACATGGAAGGCTTTCAGTGCTGTTGAATGAATGATATGGCTTCAAGTACCCTCATTCTCTTAGTCACTTCTCTCCGAACACCCTTCAATTTGGTAGACACCACCATAAACAGACTCCAAGAAAGATTCCTCAATTCCTAGAAGTGTATCATTAACATAGAATGATATTGTGCTCTTAGGCATTATGTGATGTCCCTGTCCTGGCTCAGTGGTTGATGTAGATGTGGATTCATAGATCCATTCTGAGAATTTTCAGGAATAGGAGCCCTCAGGTCACAAATCACTACCCCATACAATGCCATGCAATGATGGAGGACCATGAATCAGGGCCCCTACAGCTCAGCAAATCCTCAGTCTCCCTAAAGCCAATTTGAAATGCACAAGTATGTACTGGGGACACCTCAAACCCAAAATGTTTACCACATAACCATTCTACTAATTTTAATGGTGAGTTTCTGTTTTAAGAAACAATCTAGAAAATTTCAAACTTTTTATTGCATATTATTCCAATTTGGTGGGGGGTGACAAAGAGACTACTATGCATTCACAAAATACCTTTTTTTTTCCTCCTGAGCATATAGCGGGATTACAATTAGGAGTGGTTATGTCAGTCTGGCCAATGAAATTTGAGTGGAAGCAATCTACACCACATGATGGATGGGGACTGGATTCCTGAATGACCGGGTGGAGTAGAATCACCCACATCCCCTATCTGAGTTAGAATCTGACATGAACAATAAATAAACTCTCATTGTATTAAGCCACTGAGATTTTTGGAATTGTTTGTTATGACACCTATCCTACATCGACTCATACAGAGGAACGAAGTAAAGACCCTGTCATAATAATAATGTTAAATTTTCAAAGAAAAGACAATTCAACTTCCTGCAATCTCAGCCATTTTGGGCTGTTACAAATTATGTAGTTTTAACATCACTGGAAGACTAGCAAAAAGCTTGCGGCTTCTTAGATGACATAAACATACTGTATTTGCTTTTCAAGTGCTGGAAATGTTTCTAACTAAAACATGAAAGAAATATTTTAACAGGCTGACTTGGGGAAAATGCTCAACATGAAGAGACCAAAATGTTTTTCAAAAAGGGAAACAACTCAATATGCTCCCAAAACCCTGCCCAGGCTTTAACCAAAGGACATCCAAAAGAAAGTAAAATGGTTGGACTTAGTCTGAAATTTATGAGAAATTTTCTGGTAAGGGTAGGATACTATTTAGTTATCATTTAATTTAGTAGTTATTTCTAAAGGTATTTTTTTAAATTAAGGAAGCTATCCAAAATCTTTATCCTGGGAAGATCCTTTTATCCTAAAAAAAAAATTAAAATTTAAATTTAAAAAGCCTCCTTGAGATTCATAGAATCAAATGAAATCACTCTTTTACGTGACCACCCTTCACCTGTTTCTTGCTAACACTGCATATTCAGCCCATTATGTCTTCCTAAAGAATTGAAAGACATTTCTGTAGAATTTCAGGTTTTCTTACATTGACTTCATTTCCATATATTTAGTAGTAATAATTGTCATAATAGTATATTTAGTACACATCAGAATTGACAAAAAAGCTTTCAAATCCATTATCAAGAGTTATAGTGCTTAATAATACTTTAATCCATTTATTTCTGTATTCCATGTGTGACATTTGTAAAATTCTAAGTTCCCAAATTCCTAATGTATCCTGGACTACCACAGCCCTACACACTAATCATACACAGCAGTTAGTATGTATTTGAATGTATTTTATTCATAAAATACGGATGTATTTTCCCAGAAGAACAAAAGTATTAATTATTGCTAACAAAAATTTAACTTATCTTTTAAAAATGCATTTACCACATTTCTGCAGTTTAAAAAAATCCTTTGCTGCACTTCTAACTTTGAATATACCCATTCTTTTGTCCAGAAATTTCAAGTTTCCAGGTTCCAGGCCTCTGGTTTGAAATCCACAGTCTGCAAATGTTTTAAATAAAGCAGAACCATGTAAAAATATTAAATGAATACAGACAAGAAAGTTATCTTTGGGTGGTGTTACTGCTTTCTGATTTGTGTTCATTTGGCTTTTCCAAATTTTTTCCATTGAGCTTATCATTTGTTTTGTGAGTAAAGTAAAAAATAAATAATTAAACATAAAGTACTTCTTTTAGTCACCTAGCTTTGGGTACATAGTTACATCTTAATTAATTTGGCTTCATTTGGTTTTAGTAATCTCTTATCCTCCACTCCTGCTGAAAACAAGTGATACAGTAAACTGCACTGTGTCAAGCAGAATCCTTCTTCCTCCTTCAAAGAAGACTGTTTAGAAATGAACATTTTTGCCGGGCGCTGTGGCTCATGCCTGTAATCCCAGCACTTTGGGAGGCCGAGGCAGGTGGATCACGAGATAAAGAGATCGAGACCATCCTGGTCAACATGGTGAAACCC
>NW_016107842.1:297164-346421 GCF_001604975.1 Cebus imitator
AAAAAAAAAAAAAAAAAAAGAAATGAACATTTTTTTTTGAGGCACCTGTTTCCTTTCAACAGGAATGACAGATAAAGTTTGATTGAGAGAAATGCCAATCATGTCATGAGGCAGATGGATTAACTTTCTAATGTTTCTTTCCTGACAGTAAATCTCAAGTTTTACTCCTATACTTAGCAAAATATTTTTAGAAATATTGTTTGTTCAATATAGATGATGCATTTTACTACTTCTTAGAGCAAACCATTGATCCCTATCACCATGGCATTAGGTAGGCCTCACAAATCATCCAGGCATCTGCCCTCACCCTCAAATAAATCACTGACAGAGCAGTAAAGAAAAGGGAAACGCCAATTGGAACTAGGGCGCCAATAGGAAAAGATTTTTCAGTGTCTCTATTTTATATTTCCTTTTACTTAAAGACATTGGTTATTCTAATTTTTTTTGCAATTTCCTCTTGAGAACTTCTCCCATAAACTATATTTTAGCACAGTACGAATTTTCCTAGCTGATATTTTTGAGTTCTTAAAAAATCCTGTAGAGATTCATACTAAATATCATCTAGAGTAAATTTTAAAATAGTAGGTTATGGGCTGGGCACAGTGGCTCATGTCTTTAATTCTAGCATTTTGGGAGGCTAAGGCAGGCGGATCATGAGGTCAGGAGTTCAAGACCAGCCTAGCCAACATGGTGAAACCCCATCTCTACTAAAAAAAATACAAAAATTTAGCAGAGCATGGTGACAGGCGCCTATAATCCCATCTTCTTGGGAGGCTGAGGCAGGAGAATTGCTTGAACCGGGGAGGTGGAGGTTGCAGTGAGTCGAGATTGCATCACTGCACTCCAGCCTGGGCAATAGAGCAAGACTCCATCTCAAAAATAAATAAAATAAAATAATAGGTTAAGCAATTATAAAATGTATAAACTTTACATACATGTGCATATATACATATTGATATTTATTGATTCAATAAATATTTATTGAAGTTCCTGTCTTTAAAAAGTATCAATTCTCCAACTTAAAAATTCTCATCTGCTTTGTTTACATTCATTTTATTATCAGAGAGACCTGGATGAAATTCTTTCTGGGATATTTCATTATCTTGTTTATATTTTATATGTTATATAGTATATTACTATGTAATTTTATATATTTAACTTAATATTTGATTAATATTAGTTTAGTGGTAAGATAGCTTTTCCTATCTTAAAATTCCAATCTCATATTTGATTCAAGGTATTTATCCAAGCCAGGCTTATTAGTGGCACCAGGGGTCTGGAGCAGAGGTCAGACCAAAGTGAGGGGAGCTTCTTTCTCACACACTATCTTCTTTTCTTCTCAGACTCCTCTGAATTGAAAGTGGTAGGGAGGAATAAGAGAAAGAATTTGTTTTCATGCCTTCCCTCTGCATTATTGGTCATAATTGCAATTATCCTATGCAGTAGTGGCACTGGTGATAAGTAGTGGCAGTGGTGGTAAAGTCACCATCCCTTTGCTATTAGTGTCACTGTTGTCCTATCTAACTCTGACTGCCCTGGGCTCCCTCTGTGAGGCAAGAATTAAAATGCTAGCTCTCTGAAGGGAAAGAGCATATTAATTCTTCAGAGGACCCCGTGGGAGACCACCCCTGAACAGCGCTCTAGAATGGAAGATCCAACTGAAGTTGGCCTCGTTCTTACCCCTCCTCAGCACCCTCTCCATGGTGACTTGCTGATGGGACTCCCTCACCAAGCTGGCAGCCCTCTTAGGGGTATAATCAAGGGAATTTCATCTCTAGCCACCTTCTGTAGTAACCACTTAGGTGCAGGAGACTCCCATACTCTGGCCATGCCAAAGAGTGGGAATGCTCACACATCTAGCACTCTACCTCTCAGTTCTTAACTCCTCACCCTAGCTTGTCAGACAAGAGATAATCCTATTCCCTGATTTAGGTCAGAGGGGTTGCAGTACTTCTCCAACCTCAATCTTATACAAAGAAAAAGATAGACGAGTTGAATATTCCATAGAGGGGGGGAAGAAAGGCATAGTTACCACTTCACCAATTCTTCCAAAGCTGGTCTCGTATCCCACACCCATATTTTACTTGATAAAGGGGGAAGCAAGCAAAGAGGGGAAGGGCATTTGTGTGGGTTCTGCTGAAATGGTGCCTCTCAGTGGGAAAACTCTGGAGTCTGTTCCTAGGGATGAAAAATTCTCTGAACTTAAAACACAGGGGGCTTGGTGCCGTTTGTTCTCAGATGTGAGTTCTAGTCAAAATTCTGGGAAAAAGCCTGCTTTGCACTTCATACCATGACCCTGAAATGATCTCTTTGTCAACTGAAGCTTTGGCATCTTGGAACATTGAACTTGACTTCTGGCTGCCTAATCTGTGGGGTATCTCTAAGGAAATGAAAGTAGTCCCTTATTTAAAAAAAAAAAAAAAAAAAAAAAAAAAAACGTAACTACTGTATTCTGTACAGATAATTTCTGCCATCCCATCCAGAAAAAAATTGCTGAACTTCTGGAAATCAGCCCTGCAAAAAGCAGAATCCAGAGCATTTTTGCTCATGATGTTTTATCTAAGATTAACACAGAAACAGCTATGTGTAACTCATGTAACACATGCCTAGAAAATATCATCAAATTGAGCCAAACTATATGCAAAATAAGGTTTTAATTATTCCATATAACTTGATTATAAACCCCACTTCATAGCCCCTTGGGAAGAAACTTGCTAAAATATGTGTTAACACTTTGCTCCAGAAGCAGATCTGGGAAACCCCAAAAGTGGTCCAAAATTTGGGATTCTAATCACAATTGCTCTGGAAAACACCCATTTTGTAGAGTAGCTAGGCAAATACACCCTCCCCAACACATACACATTATCTATAGATATAGATATATATACTCTCTATATATTAATATATATATTGACAACACACACGATATATATATAGTGTATGTGGTGTTTTTATTTACAACAGTTAATATTTTTTTGTTTATTAACAACTGTTCTCTAATGGGATTCTGTGTTTTTAAATTTTTCTTTGTACCACTGTATATTTTTCAAATTTCTACAATGAAGATATTGATAAGATGAATGATGACATTTATTAAATTATTATATTTGCCAAGCGCAATGATGAACTTCTATACATATAGCTGGTTTAAAACTCAAAACAGGACAATGAGATAGAAACTATGCCTTACTTAATTTTATAGATGGGAAAACTACTATCTAAAGGCTCTTCATTGCACAGCAAGGAAGACAGAACAATGGTGGGAAAGCCACCACGTAAATCCATGTCAATCTGACTCTACGTTTGTGTTCTTTTCAGTATGCCATGTGACATAACTGAAGTGAAAGATCCTTAGTGGGACCAACATCAGAAGTGGCACAATCATAATCAGCACATCCAGGATGTTTATTCTCATGACATGGAACGTACAACAGCGCTCTCCACTAGAAGTCAGAACAAGAAATAAGCAGAGGGGATGAAGATGAGGTGTCTGAAAAGTCAGCTTTGTTTCTCCTACAAAGAACATAAAGCAATGTACAGTGAAGGAAGGGGAGCAATTTGAGTATAGACTCGAGACTACACTAAAGCATGGCTGTGGAGAAAAGGTCAATTCAGGAAAGCCTTGTCATTAGAGGTCCAACTTGCAGCCGCCTCAGCCAGTTATAAACCCAGGGAACCCCTAAATTTGCTTAATGGACTTTCAGCAGCACATATACCTCCAAAAGCTAGGAACTTAATCATATTAGAAATATTTAGTGACACCACGGGTCTCCTCCAAGTGACTATGTTTGTAGAGAATGGCAGTAGCTTAGAAATAGCAACACACTGACAGCCAATGAAAGTCCACCAGGGGCAAAGGAACAAGAGATCAATAGAACAGGTGGAAGAATTGTTCAGGCAGAGCAGTTGGGCGAGGGGTGGACATTCAGTGAAAGGGCCACCTGAGTTCTCTGTGTTTCAATAGCCCTTAAAGACATCACTGCAAGGCAGCAGCACAATACAGAAACAACATTAGAACAAGAAAGAATAGAGGTCACTGGAGGTATCCCAGACCCCACCTTGTTGTACAGCTAAATTGGTAAAAGGACAAAGCTATTGCCACTCATAATTACAACCTGAGTCATTAATAAGTAGTGATTATATCAAAATATTATGTGTAAAATGGTTACAAAAAAGGAAAAATAAGTCTAATGGCATTTATATACACCACCAACTTCTATTTTGTGAAAAAAAAAAACATTATTTTATAAAATATCTCGTGCTCTGATTAGGTCAGACATATGAATTTTTATGGTGAAACATGGTAATAATATTAGCAGAGGACATTTAACTTTTTCAAAGTCTACCATCTCTTTGCATCTTCACACTTTTCATGTGAGATTGCCAGGGCACATATTTGGTATAATTACCTTCACTTTATAGATCTGTCTCAATGAAGACACTTAAGATTGGCAGAGCCACTGTTAAAACCTGGGTCTCCTAATGCACAACTCTGGGCATTTTCCTCTGTGTTTCACTGCCCGATAACTTCTTTGGGTGGAGACGGGGGATGCTAGGAAATTAAATGAGCATCTAAGGACAGCTGGCTATGCAATACTATGTATGCATTCATTCATTCAACAAGAATTCATTAAGCATCTGAATCAGTTAGCTATTGCCACAAAAATACCACCCCCAAAAAAATCACCCCCACACTACATAGCTTTAAAGAAGTCATTATACTCTCACAGATTTGAGTGTTTGGTGAGAGTTAACTAATTCAGGATGGGCTCAGCTGACTAACTCTGCTGATCTCAGCTGGGGGTGAGCTGATCTGGCCTGGCTTGGCTGTGGTGGTTCGGCTCTGCTCCACATGTCTCTCATTCTCTCCTGGGACTAGGTGAGCCCAGTCATGCACCTCCCATGGCAACAGCAGATGCACAAGAAGAAAAGCATCATTTTCAGGGGATTTCTATACTTTTGTTCTGCCTTTTAAGCCTCTGGCCTGCTAACATTCCATTGGCCAAAGCAAGTCACATAATCAATCTCAAAACCAAGAGGCAAGAACACAGACTCGGTCTCTTCAATGGGACAAACTGCAAAGGATGTGGATAGGAAAGAGTGAAGAACTGGGACCATTAATGCAGCCAACAACATCTACCATATTCCAAGCACAGTGCAAAGCACTGAGGAAGCAGTGCCAACCATAATAGAAGCTGGCCTCCTAAAGCTTACAGTCAAAGTCGATGAATAAATATCCATACATATGAATTCCACTATAGCCTGCTACAACTGTAATCAAAATTAAATAATGAAAGTAAATCTGCTACCCCATTATATTTTGCATTTCCAGAAGGAATTTGTGCTTTGAGGAGTTATCCATTATTTCGAACTCTCTTCACATTTTTTCCCTTCTATTGTCATACATTATCAAGATAATCTCATATGATGTATTTGTTCAAGTGAATAATCATATTTATTTAGAGAACCAATGAAATAGCACTTCTCTGCAGTTTTGGATACATGTTTGTTTGTTTGTTTTTTGAGACTGTCTCGCTCTTGTCACCCAGACTGGAGTGCAATGGCATGGTCTTGGCTCACTGCAACCTCCACCTCCCAGGTTCAAGCAATTCTCCTGCCTCAGCCTCCCGAGGAGCTGGGATTACAGGCCTGTGCCACCATGCCCAGCTAATTTTTGTGTTTTTAGTAGAGACGGGAATTCATCATGTTGGCCAGGCTGGTCTCAAACTCCTGACCTCGTCATCCGCCCGCCTCGACCTCCCAAAGTGCTGGGATTACAGGCATGAGCCACCACGCCCGGCCTGGATACATGTTAGTGTGAGATTCAGCAGGGAGAATGGAAAAATTGTCACCTTAAGAAGCTTAAGATCCACATTCTGGGGCTTTACCCTATATAAGCATCCTGACAATAATCTTGTTTACATCACAGGAGTTGTTATTTAATTCAAAAACATTTACTGAGAGCCATTTATGTACCAGGCTCAGTGATCAGGGTTTTTCCATCTAATGGTTCATCTAATACTCAGGATAACCTTGTGAGTAAAACTAGCACAAGATTCATCCCATATTCAACAAATTATTTTTAGAGTGCTAAATTATATGCCAAGCACTGGGTCTGCCAGATGAGAAATATGTATTTCTGGCCCTCCAGAAGTACACATCCTATCAAGAGACAGACCTGTAAACAATACAATTAAAATATAATGAGGTAACTGCCTTTATAGGAGACAATATATTTTAAAACATTATGCAAATATAAGGTATTATAATTAAGCATAGCTGTAGGTCTCAAAGACCCCATCATGTTTTTAGAAGTGTGTAATTTATCCACAAGGAAGTCTGTGGTACTGAGACAATTTGAAGTGGATGGAGGATACCCTGATTCCAAAACCATATGCCATCACTGTTACCACTTTCTAACAAAATACGATTAAAAGGAAAAATAAAAGCATGATGCTTGCCAGTCAAGCAGATAAATGAAAATCTTGAGGATTCAAGTGGAGACTCAAGAAATTTATGTGCCCAGGACAGGGAATAAGAAAAGAGCAAGGAAAGTTTCAAAAGCTCATAGCTTGAGAGAACCCAGGTCATAAACCTAAAAAAAGTGAAAGTGGAACACGGAGTGACCTTCTCTGGGCATCGGTTCTAACTTCCTTGATAGGAAATCAGTGACACAAATAAGAATTTATCACCTCCAGCACTTTACAAATAATTGTTTAAACAACCAACCAACCTATATATTTATCCTCCCTACAAATTTTTCCCTTCTCTACTTCTTTCCTTCCTTCCCCAGATATTTCCTAAAGGAAGCATGCTAATTGCTGGAAGGCACATGATGACATCAGCCACTGAATCAGTTTATCTTATCAAAAACTTTCACTGACAAATATTAAACGTTTTTAATAAAGCACATACCCTCAGACATAAAAGGAGTTATTTATCACAAACTTAAAACCCCTATAAAGCCCAATCACTGATGATTAGAAATGTTACTTAGTGTATCGGTGCAACAATCTCAGTACTGCTTTCATTAAATGACTTTGCCAAAGTTATGAAACCTTCATAATTTCATGAAAAATGGGTGTCTCTGACAATACCATGTATAATTAAGCATACATTGCTGTGCAGTTGGAAAATTCCACTGTCACCTGCATCAGCCTCAAAGATCAATTTGCATACATGGATCAAAGAGAATCTAACAGCTCGTTGGTTCATTTAATAGTGAACCAGGAGGATTTTAAAACCTTATTACATCCTCAAATTAATCAGAATAAGAATGTTTTCACTTGTAAACAGCAAAGTATTTCATAAGGGATTATATGGGAAATGCATTTATCTATTGCTTGAGTTTAACTTTTCCAGTAAGTGTGCTTATCTCTCTCAAGTCTCAGTATTCTTAAATCTTCTTCAAATTAATGATACATTTTAAAGTCAGGTCAAAATTATATTATTCCAGCTAGGCACAGTAGCTCACGTCTGTAATCCTAGCACTTTGGGAGACCAAGGCGGACAGATCACCTGAGGTCAGGAGTTTGAGACCAGCCTGGCCAACAGGGTGAAACTCTGTCTCTACTAAAAATACAAAAAATAGGGCCAGGCGCAGTGGCTCACTCCTGTAATCCCAGCACTTTGGGAAGCCAACTCAAGTGAATCACAAGGTCAGGAGTTCGAGATCAGCCTGGCCAATATGGTGAAACCTCATCTTTAGGTGAAACTAAAAATACAAAAAAAAAAAAATTAGCTGGGCATGGTGGCATGCACCTGTAGTCCCAGCTACTTGGAAGGCTGAAGCAGGAGAATCACTTGAACCCGGGAGGCAGAGGTTCTAGTGAGCTGAGATCGTGCCACTGCACTCCAGCCTGGGCAACAGAGCGAGACTCCATCTCAAAAAAATAAATACATAAATAAATTAAAATACAAAAATTAGCTGGGCATAGTGGTGGGCACTTGTAATCCCAGCTACTCAGGAGGCTGAGGCAGGAGAGTCACTTTAACCAGGGCGGCAGAGGTTGCAGTGAGCCAGGATCATGCCACTGCACTCCAGCCTGGTCAACAGAGAGAGACTCTGTCTCAAAACAAACCAAAACAAAACAAAAATTATATTATGCCATTCCATTTACCATGCACGGTTTCAGTGGGTGCTCCAAAAGTGCAAGACTGGAGAAAATACTGCTGGCGTGAAGTAGCAACTAAAGTCCTCTCATCTGCATTTTGTGCAACTTCTTTCCGCCATTGGAAGCCAAAGCTTCCAATAGGCCAGGCTGAATAGGAATGGAAAGTAGAAAGTAGGGTAAAGGACAAAGAAAGACCCACTTCTACTGGTGACTGGGCATCACTGCAATGTTCCATTATCTACTGTCTCTCAGTTACAATCCCACCATCCCATACTCTCCCCTGTGATCCCAGAGCTGGGGCTCTGCAAGCCATGTTTCTGAGTCCCTTGCTAGCTGGCTTCCTGTCCAGTTCCACCATCAGGAGATTGAATGAATGTGGAGGATCTCTCAGAGGAGTGTGGCTGGACGGGGAAAGGGACTTCCTACTTCTTTCCCAGTTTCTGACAGCATCGTTCTAATAGCAGCCTCACTTTACACCCTCAGAGGTGCCAGCAGCAGCTGGAAGACCAGCCATCTGCACTCCCTAACTCACTGGACCATGCCATCTGGGCTACGGGAGCACCCACTAGATCACCCACTCATTGGCCCAAGTACCAGAGATAGGGCACCTACTCCACAAAGGTGCAGTCACCAGCCCCAGGAAGGCCCTTCCCCAAGCTCCTGGATTCTAAAACACCACATTTCTCTCTTGTTCTCCCAGCCCAGGGGCAGTAAATGCTTCCTGCAATTATTCATCTCTGGCTCCCTCAGCATCCCCTTTTGCTCTTTAGCCTTCCAATACTGGTGTAGCCAATCCCTATGTTAAATCCCTTCCATTTAAACTCTCAGTGTACCTTCTTTTTTCCTAACTAGATCCTGACTGATATCATCACCAAGGCAGTGATTGTCAATGAAGAAAAAGTGGACATTTCCATTGCTGCTGAGAGATTGGGGAAAGGATCAATATGTTATTTTTAGAAGCTGTAGAGGTGATTCTGATAATACTTCAGTTCCCCACCATTGTTCTTTCTTATCCTTCAACTATAACATGGTTTTCCAGCCATCTTACAAGATCATACCGGGCAGGTGGCATCAGTGGAAGAAATACAGTTTGACTTATGATGGTTCAACTTACGATTTTTCAACTCTATAATGGTGTGAAAGTGATACACATTCAATAGAATCCATAATTTGAGTGCGCATATGACCATTGTTTTTTACTTTCAGTAAAAATATTCAATAAATTACATGAGATATTTGTACTTTCAAATATTCAATAAATTACATGAGATATTCTATCTTATAGAGAGTCCCTTTATCCATTAACCCCACAGGTAAATCCACTTATTGCATGTGTCAGTAATGGTGATTTCAAATGATGCTAGACCAGGTACAACCACACCTCACTCATATGCCTTTCGAAGGCTACCTCCACCTGCCAGTGAAGGGAGGTGGCACATAAGGTACCAACCATTGTGGGAATTAAAGGCCACCCACATCATCATGCTTATACTCTGACATGAGGGCATAGTCAATATCACAAAGCAGAAACGTAAGCAGAACTTTAGTCCACAGCTTAGGAAAAGGTTCCGAGCCCCTGATATTTAACAACCCCATCAGCAATTGCACTCCAGAAAATAGCACTCCATGCTTTCACCGCCGCATAGATTTCTGAACCATAGTTCAGAAATTAATTCGAGCTAAAAGAGTCATTTAGAAAACTGGAGATTCTTTCAGGGATTTCACACAAGAATACCATAATTATTTGTTATATCTGTAGAGTATCTTTATTTCTCTAGTGTGTTCATTGTGTTGTATTTCAATTAAATATTAACCAATGAATCTTTCAAGAAATAGAAAAAGATGATTCCCTAAGTAAATAATTTAAGTTTTTTTTTTAAAAAAAAAAAAAAACTCACTTGTAAAAAGTATTAATTTGCAATGCATTAAGGCATGCATTTGAAAACTAAGCTCAGGCAGATATCGACTGTAGAATTTAGCCCTCTTTCTGACTATCACTAGGCCCCTCATGCCCAGAGCTAATATGACCTCAAGAAAATGAAGCCAGTCTTTGGCTCAGTGATTTAGAGGTGATAGGGGGAGTTGGGAATAAATGCTAATGGTTTTCAGTCAAACCCAAAGCAAAATACAAGCCAGCCAAAGTAAGTATTTCTTTCTTACGCTTCCAGGTGACATTTGTACGTCAGGATAAGGCCCTACCCTGATAAATAATTTTTTGAGTTAACAGCCCTTGCTTTAGTTTATCTTTTAGTGGGAAAAAATCCCACATGAATGCATATAAAGGAAATGAAGCATAAGACAAATGTTTCACAATAGTTCTATTTTACTTACCAATTCCTTAGGCTACTTGCTAGTTCATCTTAAATAATCACAAGAGTTGTATCGTACAACTCTTCTGTACAATACACCCTTCAAGTAGGGCCAGTATCATAAACTCTATAGAGCAATTTGCATTCAGGGTAACAGCTCTTAAGTTGTATCAAACAGGCAGAAAAAAATTTTTTGATAAATTTGTCAGTTTAAATCTGTTTATATCTTCTCTGTCAACTGTGAGAAAGTTGTATGTAAAGTATATAAATGTAATCATGTATATTTTCTGACAATTGTTTTGTGATATCTTTGACATTTATTAAATCTTCCCCCCAAAACCCTGCTAGTTTATCTATAGACTGAGAAAGAGGCTAGTGTTGGCTGATACATCAGTTTGCATATAGGCCACATTCTTTCTTAATGCATCTACTTGTTTGTACTTGTTGAAGATAAGCATATGTCCTGAACATTTATGATATACATTCTGTAGATCTGCCTGAATTATCAGTGCTTTAAACTGTAAGCCTCAAACAAAGTAACAAATTTTGGGGGCATTCCTAGCATTATGGCAGATACACAGAGGTCCCCAATATGGCATATTCTGTCGGTGCCCTATCTACCTCCTCTTGTGCTCTTTGTTCTCTTAAACACTTGTGCCTTTTGAGAAAAATCTTTGTGGGTCTCTGCCTGAAGGTTCTGTCTAGCCACAGGAACATGCTCTGTGTGCACATGGGGCAGGCTGAAAGGGCCAAGAATCGATATCCCCCCTCCAGTGGCTGTCAAGCAATGAAGGATGGAAGTGGATAGATGCATACCTCAGCTTCCTCACCCCTTAGGTGGGACAACTCTGAAGCATGTTGTATACAATATCCCAGAGGTCCACATAATAGGACTGAGGGTCACTCACCCACAAAAGTAACTCTATCAATAACATGCCTGTATTGGCTTCCTTCCCTTACCTATCTCTCTTCCCACCTCTTTTCCCAGGGCTTCCTGGAATCACCTCCCAAATAAAATATTTATGTTCATGTTTTATCTAAAAGTCAGCTTATGAGGGACCCCATTCCACAATTACTTAACAAATGTTTTCAATGATGTGCATAGGTTTTTCTACCTACAAACTTGACTTTTTTTTTTTTTTTTTTTTTTTTTTTTTTTTTTTTTTTTTTTTTTTGAGACAGGGTCTCACTCTATCACCCAGGCTGGAGTACAGTGGTACAGTGGCACGATCTCGGCTTGCTACAACCTCTGCCTCCCGGGTTCAAGCAATCCTCCCACCTTAGCCTCCCCAGTAGCTTGGACTACAGGGGTACACCACCATGCCTGGTTAATTTTTGTATTTTTTGGTAGAGACAGGGTTTCGCCATGTTGGCCAGGTTTGTCTCAAACTCCTGACCTCAGGTGATCCATCCGCCTCGGCCTCCCACAGTGCTGGGATTACAGGAGTGAGCCACCGTGCCCAAGCCTGCCCTAAAATCTTGAAATAGGAAAGGTCTCATATTTGGCAATGTGACAACAAAAATGACCTTGGAGGTTTGTCTTCAAAACACACCACCATTCCCTTATAGAAAGTGTAGCCAGGCACCAAAATTTACTATATATTATTAGTAATAAAAACACACTTTTGACCCACAGGCCAGTGAAGCATTTGATAATGAATAACTGTGATTAAATTGGGGCCTAAGCCAGTGGAATTTAGTCAACTGTCCCCCTCCACTCCCTGCCCTCACCGCAACCCACCACCCAACACAGACACTGGTAATGCTGCTAGACAAATGTTCCCAGCTCCTCAAACCATGTATCACTTAATAGCCAGGAATTTACACAGAAGCAAAAGAGGCTCACATAAACAACAATCCAAGATTCCAACCCTTTCTATATGGGTTTTGATGTTATTAAAACCACTGCATAGTCCTAACTAAGGCCACATAACAGGAAAGCACAATGAGGCCATGAGGTAGCAGAGAGTGACCATTTGACTGGATTCAGCACCAAGAAGCCAGCTTGGAAGGGGACAGTCACTCAGAGTCCTCTTGGAAGCTGCCACTGGAATTTGTCCCCAGCTACAGACTGCTCTTGATTGAGTCTAGTACTGAAAAAAGAAGTCTCCTCCCTTTTTTATTCAACAAATAGTACCAAGCCAGTTAGGCACCGAGGATTCAATGGTAAACAAAACAGACCTATCCCACCTTTGTGGAACTTACAGTATAGTATAGAAGACAGATACTAAGTAAGGAAATACCCACATTAACAGTAAATACCTACACACATGAAGGGTAAAGGGAAATCTAAACAATATTGGGAATAAGAAGTTCTTAGTGCAAAGGTCATCTATAAGGGGCAGACCAGAAGAAATAGCACGTGTGAAGGCAAGGAATGGGAGATTTTAAAGGAACAAGAAAATTGGCTAAAAACCTTAACCAATGTGGCTAAGGTCAGGAGAGAGAGAAAAGGCAGGGGGAGGACTTAGAACATTGTCTGACACATAGCTACTGTGCAATAAATATCAGCTATTGAGGGACTCTTTAGAAAAGCCTTCCCTTCTTCAAATGAAACTCCAATTCAGGGTAAATCTTCACAACTCCAATATTATTCTAGAAATGCTGCTGCATACTTGATGGTCATTAACTAAATTAAAATTGTCCACTGATTTAACAGCGGATCTCAAACTTAGCTTCTCATTAGAAATACATTGGGGAACTTTTTTAAAATACTGTTTCTTGTAAAGATGAATAGCCTCAACTACCTAGACTGAATGCAAGAGTAGCTACAAGAATCTGGCTGTCTTCTATTAAGCCAAACATGAAAGAAATTTGCAGAAATATAAAATGATACCACTCTTTTCACTTTTTTGTTTTGGAGAATACATTTTATAATCAGCGTTTATGTTAACATGTTAAAAAATGCTGCTTCTTTAACATCCCCATTCCACCCAACCAGTTAAATCAGAAACCGTAGGAGATGGGGCATGAGTATTGAGAATTCCCCAGCTGCTCTTACATGTGGCCAGCTTTGAGAACCAGGACAATATTTCAACATGAACTCGTTTATTAGTGAACAGCTAGCCAGCCTGTCACTAAGCCAGGCCCCAAACGGGATACAAGAAAGGTAAATTAAAATTCAAGTCTGGGCTGGGCACGGTGGCTCAAGCCTGTAATCCCAGCACTTTGGGAGGCCGAAGTGGGAGGATCACTTGAGATCAGGAGTTCGAGACCAGCCTGACCAACATGGTGGAACCCTGTCTCTACTAAAAATACAAAAAGTTACAAAAAGTTAGCTGGGCATGGTGGCACATGTCTGTAATTCCAGCTACTCGGGAGGCTGAGGCAGGAGAATCACTTGAACCCAGGAGGCAGCAGTTGCAGTGGGTCGAGATCACACTACTGCACTCCAGCCTGGGTGACAGAGTGAGACTCCACCTCAAAAATAATAATAATAATAATAATAAAATAAAAAATAAAATTGAAGTCTGGATGAGTTGACTGAGCACCTGCTCTCAGGTAGGTACTTTTCATTCACTGTGCTATTTGGGCTCCAAAAAATTCTATAACTCATTTCATAGACAACAAACAATTGCTATCCAGAGAAGCAAGTTGCCTAGATCATACCACAAATAAATGAATAAATGGGGGAACCAGGATTCAAGAGCTAAGGCTTTTGCATTCCAAACCCTACCCTCTATGTGTTACCTCATAGAGCTTTCTAAGAAAGGGGTACATGGTTGCAGCCCTTTGGAAGTTAAAAAAAAAAAAAAGATATTAGAGACTGAAAAAGTGGTGGGATGGAGAAGGGTCCAAGGGAGAAGTATCAGAGGACATATGATAGACTTCACATAACCTACCATTTTCCCCACAGACAGAGCTGCTAGGTGTGGCAGACCTCTGGGTACCCATCCCTCACTCAGAAACTTCTCTCCACGTTGCTGAGGAGTCATCCTTGATACCTTGCTTTCTTTTCTTCCTCATATCTATTTCATCAGTAAGTCCTATTCTATGCCTCTAAACTATCTCAGGAATCCAGCCACTTCTCACTATATGCATAGCTACAACCTTCGGCTTACAGACTAAATGTTTGTTCCCGCCCCCACGTTCACATGTTGAAGCCCTTTCCCCCAACGTGTTGGTATTAGGAGGTGGGGCCTCTGGGAGGTGAGGTTTTGATGAGGTTTTGAAGGTGGGAACTTCATGATAGGATAAGTGTCCTTATAAGAAGAGGAACAGACCTCAGAGCTCTCTCCCTCTCTCTCTCCATCAGGTGAGGAGTCAATAAGAAGATGGCCATCTGCAAACCAGGAATTGCATCTGCCAGCACCTTGATCTTGGACTTCCCAGCCTCTACAACTGTGAGAAATAAACATCTATTGTTTAAGTCACCAATAATATGGTATTTTGTTATAGCAGTCCAAGTTGATGAGGACACCCAGTCCAAGTCACCACAACTCCCCATCAGGATGACTGTCTTCACCTCCCTTGTACTCTTGCTCCCAGACAGACCCTCCTTACACAGCAGCAAGAGTTATCAAGGGAAAAAGAAATCAGAGTATGCTAATCAAGCAGGCTGCTTCTCTTCAACCCCTCTAACAACTTCCCATTTTAACCAGACCAAACTCCCTACTCCTCCCTGTGACCTCCATGGCTCTCTGAACTCTGGGCCTATTTCTCCAGCTCCATCACCTGCCATGTTCCCTCTTATGCACATTGGCCTTCCCCCATCCCTCACCATTTGCTGCTATGTCAGGCATTGTGACACTCCATTCTCTCTCTAACTGGAGTGCTTTCACCCAGATCTTTGCATGGCAGCCTGCTTTTCATTTTGCTCTCAACTCCAATTTCACCTCCCCAGAGAAGCTTTGCCTGATCATCATAGCTAAAAGAGAACCCCTTCTTCTCCTTGCTAGTCATGTGCCAGACATTCAATAATGACTTGCTTACAGGTAGGCATGCTTTTCTAAAAGTTTAACTAACTGTATCTATGGCCAGAAGGACTGTGATTCTTTAGTTGGAAATTCTATTCATCACACTCTGACATGCTCTTCAGCCTTGAACTCATTGCTAGTTCTCATTTCTCTGTTTGCAAAATGAGAATAATGATTAACATGAGTCTTGAGGCAACCTTCCGACTGAGGGCTCGATGTGGGTTAGTAATTAGACTCCCAGCGCCATATCCAGAAAGAAGGAGGACCCAGAGCCAAATCCTTTTCTTACACCTTTTCCTTTGCATTTGATGTACTCTTTCCATTTAGCACATTCAGGGAGGAGGCAAATAAATATTACAGTGGCTGATACCGTGTGAATGCTCATCAAATCCAGTCAGGGCAGAAAGGCTGGGAGCAAACCACCAGGAGAAATCCTCATAGGCTTGGACCAGACTGTAAGTCCATTAATCTCCTGCCAGATAACCAAGTCTACTGTCAATAAAAAATTAACGACACCATTTCCTGAACTTGGCACTATCTAAGAGTCCAAACAGACCCAGGAAATGAAGTGTAGCTTCTACTCCAGATCCTTCATGAAAAAATGGGATACTGCTCAGGACAAATGACAGAGCTACCTCTACGGTTAGTGTCTAGTCTTTTGCCTGCCCTCCCTAATTGCAACACTGATCTGCTGTCATATAGTCCCCTCTTATCTCTTCTCTGTAGCCAGAAGCTCTAAACTTGTAGACCCTCATGAGGTGTCGGGGTAGAATTCAGGGGGGGGTCTCTAACTTGGATGGGAAAATTTTACTTTTTTTCTCTCTAACTGAAATTTGACGTTTCCTTCAAATCAACATAGGTAGCAAACTGCAGCACTATTAGCAGTGCCTGTGACTTTGTCACCAATAAAATTCACAGTTATTTTCATATCACATTTCAGTTGTTGCAGATATCTCAAAATCCTGTTAACACTCATCACTACTTCAAAATTACTGAAGTTATTAGACCTGTTGTTAGATCTTGTTATTTAACATGTTAATAAAGAAGCACCTGCATTGCTGTTTCACAAACCTGTTTTTAAAATCTATTTTGATAGCTGTACTTTGATATAATTGATTTCCTTTGTTATCCCATGTATTTTATTTTATGCTTTTAAAACCCTTTTCTGAGAGGGAATTCATTGGCTTCACCAGCCTTCCAAAGCAGTGCATGGCACCAGAAAGATGAAGAATACCTGCCCTAGCTCCCACCTTTGGTCACACATTAAAGTAACCAAGTCTTCTCACTGATGAACAGGAGAAGTTTCCGTCTTAGGCAACATGCAATACAGACAAGGTTTGTTGTCTAACCTGTCTCCACGCGACGCCCCGCTCTGTCCTTCCTCACTGTCCCGCCTCACTGTCCCTAGCAGAGTTTCTCAGCTTTTGTGGGTCACACTGCCCTTTAATAAACATTTATGCCCACCTTTAAGGCTCTCTGAAATGCAAAATAAACACTGTGATTAAAAACCACTCTATAGTTAGAAAGAATGCATAAGACCTACTATTTGATAACAACGGGGTGACTATAGTCAATAACTGTACATTTTTAAACAACTTAAAGAGTGTAATTGGATTGTTTGTAACTCAAAGGATAAATTCTTAAGGGGATGGATACCCCATTTTTCAGGATATGCTTATTTCACGTTGCACGCCTGTATCAAAACATCTCATGTACTCCATAAATATACCTACTATGTAGCCACAAAATTTTTTTTAATTTTTTTAAAAACCACTAAGTAGGGCAAAGTATTTCTTTGTGTTAAATCTCCATATGTCAACTTCACCAGAAATTTCGATTCCCTAATCGCACTAGCAACTGTGGCTGAGAATCACTTCTGAATGAATCACTTCTAAATGAATTCTACTGAGAGGACAGTAGAAACCACCCGTGTTCTTGGTTAGCTCCTAGGTATTTACCTGACTAACTGTCCCTTTTCTACCAGTATCCCAGGCTAGGGCAGGTTGACTTTGCCTATTCTTAGCCTGAGATGTAAGGATGACGGTCTCACTGGCACGGGGTGGGCAAGTTCCCTTTCTCTTTTAGTTCTGAAATAATGAGGGTGGGGTTTCTGGAAAACAAGTTTACCAGAACACTAAAGGAAAAGGCAGAAACTGCATAGAAAATACAAAAGTCTGGAATCAAGCTTGTCTTCAGAGAACAGATTTCTTATCCCAGGGTGACTCCAGTCTGGCTTAACACAGACTGGCCTGGCACTGATCATTGGGCAGTCAAGCCTCTGTTATTTTCTTTCTCTGTAACTGGGATGTGAGACTTGGCAACTCTAAACCCCACCCAGAGGGAGTTCATGGTTGGCACAGCTGCTAGGCCTGGCAGGAATCTCAGGCCCTGCCAATGTCAGCTTCCTGAATTCTCTCCAGGTGTGGGCAGGGTGAGAAGAAAAGAGGCCAATGGCAAAATCCAAGAAAAAGCTAACATATGAGAAGCAGGGAGAGGAAATGGATCCATGGAAGGGATAGAGAAAGAACGATAGTGGAGAAGAGCTACCCCAAAGAATCATGAAATGAGCACTTTGTGTGGGCCCAGCTGAGTGGCCTTCTCTTTGGCTCCCCCTTGAGGCCATCTTCTGGTACTGCACCTAGCCCTGCACACCCAGCCCAGGCCCCAAGTAACCCTGAATCCCTACGAGGCAAACATACACAAACACACATACACACACACACACGTTCCTGCCTGGTCCTCCAAACACTCATTTCCAACCTCCTTCTCCCTTATCTGAGAAGCTGAAAAAGCTAATATTTTCCCAATGTCTCTTGAGTGTAAGAGTGGCCATTAAGATATAAAAGGAAATCTACTGGAGTGGTTCTGGAGAAAATATTACTTTCCCTTATCAAAGGAACAGACACAACTTTCCCCTTCCCTCATGTCTTAAATACAGACCTTATGTGTCTAGAATTGTAACAGTTATATTTTGACAGGAGGCAATGACCATGTTGGGAAGGCCACAGAGATGGCAGGGATGCCAGCCCTGACATTTTTGAGCCATTGAACTAATACCACCAGACTTTGTTCTACATAGGAAAAAGCAATCCTTTCTTGTTAAAGCCATTCTTAGTTAGGTTTCATTACTTGCAGACAAAAGCATTCCTAACCCATATACCAGAATATTACTTTCGTGCTAATGTCTCTTCATCAACTCAAAGTAACCACACTACCCGCTTCCCACACCCATGTTCTGTGAAATACCTGTCCATAGCAACCCCTTAACACACACATACACTGATGACTCAGGTAGCACCATGTAGATAACAATACTAGCTGTCAGATTCGATGTCAAGCCCTTCTCTTCTGGCTAATTATATCTTGCTCCAACCATACTAGACCCCAAGCTTGTCTCATCACGAGAACTCCCTACAAAGAGTATCCACAATGCACAGGCAAAAAGCAGCAAGGTCTGTGAAATTTCTGACATCAACTTTCACAGTTTATCTCAAGTCCCAGTCCTCCATGAAGTCCCCCTTCATCACCCTGACATGAAGTGACCTCCCCCCTCTTTGAATATAACTTATGCCTGCACCCCTCTATTAGGGCTGAACACTCATGGCACTGGTATACATTGGTCTTAGTTATCTTCCACCTCCAGGAAGCCTCCATGTTCTCGCTCAGTCTGAGTCAGGTACCCCTAATACCAGCCCTTATAATGCCCTGTGCTTCCCTCTAGTAAAGTCTTTACCAAACTTTTGCCACCTTCTGTCAACTTCTCTACATCCTCCAGCAAACTATGACCTTCTTGAGATAAGAATGGATGACAGCTTACTTATCACATATATCAATCCTTAAGTTGGGCCTGGAACATATAAGTTGCTTTAAAAATATATCTGTGGGCCAGGTGCAGTGGCTTTCACCTATAATCCCAGGACTATGGGAGGCCAAGGCGAGCAGATCATGAGGTCAGGAGATCGAGACCATTCTGGCTAACATGGTGAAACCCTGTCTCTACTAAAAATACAACAAATTAGCCAGGCATGGTGGCATGCGCCTGTAGTCCCAGCTACTTGGGAGGCTGAGGCAGGAGAATAACTTGAACCCAGGAGACAGAGGTTTCAGTGAGCCGAGATTATGCCACTGCACTCCAGCCTGGGCGACAGAGCGAGACTCCATCACAAAATATATATATATATATATATATATATATATATATATATATATATATATTTGTTAAATGAATGAAGAATATTAACCTCCCCACCAAGATATCAGGCTCCTTGAGAACAGAAATCTAGACTCGTGCCTCCTTGCATCCCCCAAGTGATGCACACAGTGAGCTTATAATAAATATTTGGTCAGTGATGATTTATATAGAGAAAACCATGTTTTACTTCAATAACTTTCACTCGACACCTAAGGAACATGATTTTGTTTGTATATACCATATAAAAACATCTAATCATTAAATATGCATGTATAAACACATACAACACTTAGTCAAGAGTGTCAAATGGAAGCTTGGCCTGACAATTTTTTCCCACCAAATTCCCTGGTGGTTTTACTTGACCCTCCAATTGGTCCTGCATCATACAGACATAGCCTCTATTACTTTCTTAGTAAAATCTTTGCAACAAAAATCAGCAGTAAGTAAAAGGAGTCGCTTCTCAAGAAGCTATTAAATTAAGGAGAGCAAGATGGGAGTGGGTGTTGTCATAGGTAAAAGCAAGATGCCTTACAAGAATAGTTTAATACTGATACACATATCCTGTGACATTACTCCCAAAAAGGCTACAGTCTACCAGGATACTGTTGGTGATTTTCTCAAGAAAGAGAGCCTTGCAAAGTGCAATCCATCATTTACAGCAAGGGCTGATCACTCAGACATGATGGTTTTAACCTTGGTGTTTAGGATATTTAAAAGGATGACTTTGGTCTCCTTTTTTCCAAGTGGGAAACAGTAGCCAAGTGATTCTCCCAAATCCAAATACAAAGTCACGTTAGGGTAAGGATGGGATGGAGATGGGCACAGTGCTAGCCAGGCAAAAGGATGTGGCAGTTAAGCTGGGAAACTAGGGCACATGTTTTCAAAAAAAGGAGAAGGGAAGATTCTGAGAAGGCATGTGTTAGGTTAAGAAAATGAAATTCTTGCAAGGTGGGGAAAATACCTCCTAGAGGAGAGAGCAGTTTTATACAAAGTAAAAGAAAATACCTGTGGGTCTTCTGACACAAAACTTCAAGTTGGACTGGAAAATATATGAACACCCAAAGTATGAATATTATCACATTATGATCTTCAAGCTGAGAAGAGACCTAAAGTACCCTCAAAAAACTGTGAGAGTTTTGCCCAAGTTTGAGTTTCTCTTTGACCCAAATATTAAAGCAACTTTTAGTCCCAGTCCTCTGCAATGTGGAGAAGAGGCATCAGAGGGCATTAAGCAAAAACATAGAATTCTATGTTCCTGGCATACAGTTGACAGCAGATTTATAAAAAACTGGATTAGTCTTTCTACTGTGCCCTTATCTCCACCCCAAAAGATCCAATCAAATGACTTTTGCTAGAGATCACAGAGACTGCTGGGCCTCTGTGAAGGTGTTATTGATCTCTTACCAGATGTTACAGGTAGAATTACATTAAAAATTTATATTTATAAATTTAAATACCCCCCAAAAAAATTATGTATTGAACTCCTAACCTCCAGTACCTTAGAATATGACCTTATTTGGAAATATGACCTCATTTGGTTCATAGTAGATGTAATTAGTTAAGATGAGGTCATGCTGGAGTAGATGGGCCCCTAATTCAATATGACTGGTGTCCTCATAAAAAAGGTAAATTTGGACATAGACAGGCACACAGGGAACACCTCATGTGAACGTGAAGGCAGAGATCAGGGTAATGAATCTACAAGCCAAGGAAAGCCAAAGCTCACCAACAAACCACAAGAAGCCAAGCAAGTGTCAGGGAACAGATTCTTTCTCTCAGTCCTCAGAAAACACCAACCCCACCCACACCTTGATCTCAGAGTTCCAGCCTCTGGTACTGTGAGAGAGTAGATTTCTTTTTTTTTTTAAGCCACCTAGTTTTTGGTAACTTGTCATGGCAGTCCTATGAAACTAATACACCAGATTAACAATCAAGATCTCCAAGGTTTGTATTTCTGTAGATTATCTTACTACAACTGAAGACACTGCCCTGGTTTCCAGAGTTGTCTTAAGTTACCTTCTTATAACATCATGTTGGAAAGCTCAACTATGCATAATTAAATTTATTTTAACAAAAGTTGCTTTTTGCTTATAGCCCCTTCTTATGGATGTACTTCTGTTCCATGGTTGGGAAAATCTGTGTTTACTAATTTCTAAGATGAGATTAATACAAAGCCATCTGTTAAATGGGAAATATTCCTGTATATATGAGATAATCAACAAATATGGTTCCAATTAATGATTTTTTAAATTACTATTGAAATATTTACTTGGACTGTACCCATATGATGTCAATATAACCAATTTGCATGTGAGTATTTCATTCAAACAATTTGCTGTTTGTCTACATAACGCCACATAATGTGGCTGATTGCTGTTCTCTTAAAAGACTGACTGGATTGACCAGTGGTTTTTGCCATCATAAAGCATGCCCTAGATTCCTTTATGAATACCAGGAGGCCAAGCCAGAGAAATAAAAAGGCTTTTCTTTTCTTTAAACTCCCTAGGACTATTAATAATGAAATATTACAGTGGAGGGGATGTTTCACTTAGGAAGTATCACTTAATGATATTAGTTAATAGTCCTTCCTATGGGATCTTGTCACTACCTTATTTCATCTTTATTGTACCATAGGGGAGTTCATTTCTGTGGCTAAGGTGATACTAACTGCTTTATAGAGACTAAAGTGTTATCACTCCAGATGAGGCAAACTAAACAGTATGCCTACCAGACTGATAATAAATAGGGAGCAAAGAAGTAGGGGAGGGGTCATGAACACATTCTCATTTTCCTCTTTTTCCCACTCCCTACTTTTTCTCACCACTCACTGCCCACAGTGATGGAGACTGGATGGATAGATGCAGTGTGAAACCAAAGGAGTCAACTGGGAAGAGTAGTCTGAACTGGAGAAAGAGGATGACATGAATTGGACAAGCTTCTAAGAAGGTCCAAACCAGACCCATTATTGTAACTCAGACACTGGCCTTCTGCATACATCAAAGCCATAACAGTTGTCATGTTATGTCTTTGTGGTCTTCTCACAACTCTCTATGAGTCTTCCACTTCCTTTTTGTGTCCACCTCCTTTCTTTCCCCTTCTGTCTATAAAATGAGTGGTCCCTATAATCCACCTTAACTCTTTAATTAGAGATTCTACAGATTTGGGGTGCCACACAGCAAGATGTGGACATCACAATCAGAAATTCAGGATCCCTAAACAAACAGCTTCTCACACTTATCTAAGTAATACTCTGCTCTAATCCAATGCATTTTCTAGACAATCTCACTGACTCCTATTAGGATAATATGGGGATTTTCAAGTAACACTTTGAGATATTTTTAAAATATTTTTTACAAGAAGGAGAATTTAAAGATATATCAAGAATGAGATTTCAAAGTTTGTGAAACTAACATCTAGTAATCAGTAGAGAAAAACAGTATATATAATGATGTAAAAACATAGACATAGCTGGTGGGAATGTATAATGAATGATTTGGGCACTTCTGAAAACAGTTTGGCAGTTTCTTAATATGTTAAGCATGGAGTTATGAAATAACCCAGCAATTCCACTCCTAGGTATATACCCAAAAGAAATGCGGACTTATGTCCACATAAAAACTTGTACACGAATGTTCATACCAGCATCATTTGTAATAGGACTAAAAATACTTCATTACAATGGTTTCATATTTATAGTACCCTGATACAGCTGTCAATGAAAGACTGAGCGTCTACTACTATAAAATGTTGGTCCTATTTTCTTCAATGTGATTGCTAACTGAGTAAATTAAAGCAAGCAAGTGTGTGTGTGTGTGGGGTGTGTGTGTGTGTGTGTGTGTGTGTGTGTGTGTGTGTGTGAGTGTCCTAACAGAAGTATAAGCTGCCATCAGGTAATAATAGGGGTCCTGTACATAGAGTGCATGGTCTCTGGTCACTTTCAGGGATGGATTCTAGCAGGTCATCAGAAGGAAAATCCCCAATCACCAGTTCTGCATTATAAAGATAAAAAGAATTTAGATGAACCAAAGACAGGAGGCTTCCAGAGACTCTTGCCCATGAAAGCCAATCATTTCCTCCCCCTCTTCCTTCTCCTCCTTCCTCCAGATTTATCTCTTTTCCTTCTTCAAATGAAGTCGTCTCACTTAAGCAACTGGCCCTCATATCTAACTCAATTCTTTGAAAAGCAAGGACATTTATTAATCCACACGAATCTCTACATTGTGGATGGAACCGAATGGATTGCAGCCTCTACCTTGTGGACTCCTTCAGGCCACTTTCCAGGCTACTAGTCTCTGTTGTCCAGCTCTCATTCCCAAAATATCATAACCACCCCCATTTGTCATAGTCTAGAGCTTAACACAGTCCACCTTTTTTACTTCCTCACTCTGATAAGAAACTCTGTTCTTCAGTGGAATTTGGTAAAAACAAAAAGTAAACCAATACTTCTGGAGTTGGATATGGTTTGGCATGGCTATTTGAAATCATGTTGTGTGATCAGAAGCCACAATGCAGTATCTTAGCTCCATTCTTCAATCGTCCAAGTCCTGCCAATGCTATCTCCCTAAAAACATATCAGCTCTTCCCTTTCTCTCCATCCCACTGGTCCCTACCTTGCTTCAGGCCCTGATCCTTTCTTGCCATAATTATTATCATGATCTCCTAATTGGTATCTTTGCCTCTAGTCTTGTTTTCCCTTATCCACCTCCTGTGTGGCCACCAGATTTGTAAAACATAAACAAACATAAACCCAACCATAAACTCTCTTTAAAGCCCTGAAATGGCTCCCTGTCATCTCCAGAATAAATACTCAGCACTTTATTTCAGCATATAAGTTCCTTTAACCTAGTTCCAGTATACTTTTCCAACCTATTGCCTATCCATCCTGAGCTATTCATAGTTCTCAAAACAAGCTAAGCTCTGTATCCCATCCTTATAATTTGAAATGTTATTCACTGCCTAGAATATTCTTTCTCTCCATAGGTATGTTAGTTAACTCTTTTACTTAACAGCTTTACTGAAATATAGTATACATACCATTACATTTATTAGGCTTGACTAACTGCTAACCTTTGAGATTCCATTTGGATGTCATCTCCTGTCTTTGGTTGGGTTCCACCAAAGACAGATCCTGAAATAAATATGTGGAAGCAAATGGGTTATATCAGAGAAGATTCCTGGAAAGCTGAGTGAGGGAATGGAGAAGGAAGACAGAGAAGAGAGAAAAGTTTATAAAGGGTGTATTAATGAGCATGAGTGTGTTATTGCTGTGGACAACAAGGGATCCGCTCTATTGGAATTCTTTGAGAGCCTGTGAGATACACATCTTTGAGTTGTTCCGCTGCGAGGCAAAGAAGCCTGGGTATTTATCCATCTATCCTATCCCTCATTTAATTGACGGTCACTTCCGGAGGTGCTAGTTCTCCGGCATTTCCAGTATGTCCCATGGCCAGAAAATATCTCAGACAGAGAGGGGCAGGAAGACTTCAGAGTATATGGAAACTACCTAGGGTGAACTTCTGGGGGTGGGTGGAGGGGATAAGGATGGAGCACCAGATGGCATCTGTGCATACCCTCTTTAAAACTTTTCCAACTGCCACCCACCTCTGCTTTTCAGGCTAGGTTAGAGGAACCTTCTCACTGATTGCATAGCACACCGAAGTCCTTGCCACACTACACAACTTTCTTGTTTCACTTGTTGGCCTCACTCTACTGCACTCTGGCACCTTGAAGGCAAGGTCTTTACATCTCTTCATGCTCCACATTTAGCAAAGTGCCCTGGATTTAGAAGGCCCAATAATGTATGTGTTTGTTTCAAAGCGTTTTACATGTGTCATCAACCTTTACATCTGAAACCCTGCTTAGGAGGCAGAAAGCATCATCATCATCTTTATTATTCTCATTTTACAGACATAAATCTTTTGTTATTATACTTTAAGTTCTGTAGTACATGTGCAGATCATGCAGGTTTGTTACATAGGTGTACACATGCCATGGTGGTGGTTTGCTGCATCCATTGCCCCAGTGGACAGAAATCTTAACTACAGTGATGTAACAGAGTTAGATGAAGGACCTCATCTGTCGATGGCTAGGCCAGTACCCAAACTACTTTAGTTCCTGTTGCTTAGCACACTGCAGGAGGTAATGGCATTTACCTGAAACTAAACCTTTCAACCCATGGCAGAATAGAGCTTTCCATGTCCAGAATAATCCCCTTTACAATATTCAGAAGATGCCTGAAGGTGGAAGCAGGGCAGCCCTAGAAATGCCAAGTTCTGTGCTTTGTCTAAAAAACGAAGCTTTGATATTTTTTTTTGTCTTCCCTCACTTAGCCTCTCCTTGGAGCTGCCTCCTGATTGAATTTTTCTACAATTCTAATATTTGTGAATATGTAAATCAGATTTTACTATTAATTAATTCACCAACATAATGCCATTTATGAGAAGGAAGTGATCAGCCATGGGGAACAGAATGCCTTGTAGCTCTGTTATTTTTAAAAAGTCAAAGCAAGAAGTACACAGTTCTAATAACAGAAGGGATGAAGTGCTTTGTTCTTAGGTTATGCTCTACAGCACGAGTTTTAAAAGGATTAAATATATAAACATCAAAGAAAGACTGCCCCGAAGCTAAGAGTTGTATCGGGAAACACCCTGCTTTCTTATGTCCCCTATGTTCAAACATAAGACAACAGATCTGGTGATTAGAATGGTCTCTCTGTTCACTTTACACAGTAAAAGAAGAGAATTAAAGAAGATTTCCCTTAGCAATATCATGACTACTGGTGAACCGCTAAAAAATGGAAAAATTTTAACATGCATAAGGTCAGAGTCTATTCAGTTACTTTTTCTGTTATGTATTTTAGAACCACTTGACAGTTTTCCATTTTAACATTTTGAGGGATTTTTCTTGGTAGAATCCAGACAAGGACTGCATAAGTTTTGCCATCTGCAAAAAGAGTGGGTTGGATTAGATTAGCAAACACTTTTGGTTCCATACAATATTTTTGTTGGGCCACAGAACTTCTATAAAGAATACCAACATTAGAAATGAATCCAAACACTGAAAACCTGATTAATGGATAGGCCACAATATTGCCATTTTACAGCACTTTTAAATGAATAGCAAATACAGAAATAACATTAAATTGTTTATAATATTCATGGCATATTATGTTATCTGACTAGAATGTTTTAAAATCTAGTGAAGGCATTTTAGAAGTGGAATCAAGTAATATTTTGCTTAACAGCAGAATGAGTGAATGGAAAAACACGGATTTTGATATCAGATAGACCTGGGCTCTATTTATACTTCTGTTATGGTGTAACCCTGCACAAGATATTGAATCTCCTTAATCCTCAACTTTGTCTCTTTAAAGTGGGTTTGACAATGGGCTTAAGAGCCCACAGAGTGATTCTGCAAATCATATAGGCTAGATATTTGAAAGTGCCTAGGGCTAACTTTGGCACATGAAATGCATAAAAATATTATTTTCCCATTGTCTATTATTCCTGTAAATTTTTAGCACAATTACTCCTTAAATGCAAGAGATTATATTTTAGAGTCATTTCTAACAATTCCCTTTAAATGTCTCCCTTCTCAATATAAACATCATAAGGGTATAAAAGTATTGGACGCAATTTGAAATATGATCATATTGTATTGGTGGCCCATCGACTTAAATTTATTTTCATCTTAATTGGCCTGGTTTAGAAAAAGATGATCAACCCCTGGATTACATTAGCTTACAGAACTTTTTTAGCTGTAAAGTTTTTCTAAAACCAACTTACAAGTGATAGAAGCTGAAAAGGGTAGGGGGTAGCTAGGTTGTATCAGATCTGTCCCTGGTGCTGAAAGTGAAAAATGTACCTAAACTGTCCTCATTTAGATCGAGCAGAAGGGAAACTAGTGGGACTTAATGAAAATCCTGAATTGCATCTTGCTTGCTATTAAGGAAGTGACATTACTCAGGCATCTCCAGAATACAGTGATCATCCTCTTTGACCAAGTTAAAACTTTAGGACCACCCCAAGGGAAGAAAGATAAAGGAGACACTAGCCCAGCCCAGTGATCAAAAGGCTATCATAAGGTTGATGCATGCTGAAACACAATTACCTGCCCATACACTTGAGCTATAGATTAGTTTTTAAATGCACATACACTTTGCTGTCCCAAGTGCCTCAAAGTGTTCCTTGTAAAATGTGTCTGATCCAGTATCCCATTGAGCCCAGTTTAGCAAAATGATACTCATTTATAGTTAGCAACATTTCTTTGTATATTAAAATATGCACATCCAATTTAAAGAGTTTCTCTTAAGTAAGCACTTTCCATCCATCTTATTTACAGCTCAAATTTCTCACATGGAATAACAAATATTTTGAATATGTGAAATCAGAATTGTTAACTACTTTTTAAAAAAATAACTGATCATTTGTTCTAACAAAATGATTTTAAAAACCATTTGTCTGAATGTGGTGCATCCTTATCTTCCTTGAGTGATTTGTATATTTTACTCTAATAAGCCACCAACAGGCATTCACTCAAGCCTGCTCTGTGCTCAATCCTACCATTGAAGGTCTGAAGGTGAAATCAAAAGTTCTAGGTAAGGTTCTTGGTCTGTAGGAAATTAAAATCTTAAAAGAACAGGAAAAATATGTAATATATGTAATGTATATGAAACATCAGACAACAAAAAAGCTGAAAACAGCAAGCAAGATGCTAACTCTAGGGCTAAATGTATTCTAAGATCAGGGACTGGCCAGATACCATTTATGATTTCTGTGAATCCCAGACACTGATGGGACGGTACTTCTCTGAAATCTACCTCATACAGGTTCATATTTTAATCCTCTGTATTTTTATTCAACCATATTAAACTACAAATTCCTTGAGAGCAGGGAATCCTTTGCTCAATTTCTCCTGGTTACAAAGCACAGTAGAAACTTGCTCACTGAAATAATTCAAATAAAATTGCTCAGAGTTAATAGAGTTAAATTAACCAATGTTGGTTGTGGCAGTCATAGAAGGTTTATTGGATGTGTGAGCTGGGATTTTGAGACAACCTTGAAGGAAGGAAGGATTTGGAAAGGTAGAGAGAAGGCATGGCCATGCTTTTTGTTAGGAGAAAAAAGCCAAGTAAAGGTTTAGAACTGATCACATTAACTTACCAGTGGCATTGTGAGCACAGACATCCAGAGAGTGTGTGCCAAAGTGTTTTCCACTGAATCAGAACATGAAATATCTCTCATTTGGCCCTGAGTCCTGTGTCTATTCAGAAAAATAATTTTGCATGATTTTTTTGCCTTACATCTTCACAAATCATCCTTCCAAAAGACTCGTGATGATATTGAAAGCCTGCTGAGTTGGCAGAACATCCAGAAAGACCCAGACATAACAATTAGCTCACTTTTGAACAGGGAATCATCTATACACAGCAGTGTGTCTCTTTAAGTAAACAATTAAGGCTTGCCACACGTTTTCTCTCTTCAATTTCAAGTTTAAACTATCTTTAGAAATCTCTTTGGGTACCATTTCAGAGAGTACAGCGTTGCTGTGCATAAAACAGCTTCTTGGTCAAAACATGGCTGAGACCCAGTAGATACTTCATGGAGACATCCCCACTCAAGGGAGCTCTGATGTTTGCCAAAGATCTTCCCCACTTTGAAAGGATAATTCTTGTTATACTTTGACCTTCTCTGCATGTGCTTCCATTCTCCAAGAAATCTTATGTAGGTCTTTTAGGATAGCAGAAACACCCACCACTTGGCAATATGTCAGAACTATTGAGATTGGGATGGTATAAAATAATAAACACATTACAGTAACTGCTACCCTCAACTGCAGCCTCCCAAATACCCTTTGTATTATATCATCTGCTATGCATAGTGATTTCATGGTAGACATAGAACTGTTTAGATTTAAGATATATGTATGAAAACACTTTTTGTTGTTTCTCAGGCAGAAAATGGTGACATGATTAAAAGCTAATGCTTGAAACATTTGCTAGACAAGAGCAGGCCTTTGTTGTAACCTTATCAAATCAAAGAATCTTTTCTTTTGAATCCCTACTCCATATTATGATCAATCTCTCTGGCATATCTGAGCAAGACTGAGCCAAAAAACTGATTCCAAATGTAGCACATGATAGAAATCCCTGTAAAATAGGACTAATTCGGTGTTTCATCAAAGAACTTAATCCCTGTGAAGGAATGCCCTTGTCCCTTCCAATTTAAATATTATTAGAAAGGCATTTGTTGGGAGCTGTCTACTTAACATGTAGTGGCAGATATTTGATCCTAAGAAAATAGAGATACAGCCAAAGATTTATGTACAGGATGTTCATCTCAGTGTTATTTATAGTAGTAAAATTTTTAAAAACTAAGTGGCCAACAACATGGCATAATGTACAATAAGGTTCAGATGTATGATGGAATTCTATGCAGCCATAAAATCTTTTATAGCAATAATAATTGAAATGAGAAAATGTTCATGGGATATGTTTAATGAGAAAAAAATGGTTATCAATCAGAATGTTTACTATGATCCTAAATTATAGAAAAGAAAGTAAATAAACATTGTATATACATTGTCAGTGCCCTCTTGCTGAGGACCACCAAGACCACACCAAATAGTTGACCAAACTGGATTTCCTTCTCGTTGCAGCAAGGAACACCCACCATGGAGAACTAAGAGGTGTCTTAAGAAGAAGGCATTAGAAAGGACTTCTAGGATTCGAACTTGTGTTAAGTAATTTGGGGGAAGGTTGAAGTCAGTGGGGCTTGCACGGGATTGGGTACCATTAGGAAGCAGGGGTAGTTTTACGTCTGAGTGTCTTAATCTTTTTTCTAGAGGGAGAAAAGATTAGAATGACGCTAAAGTTGTAATATTTTCTTGTTTGTTTATTTATTTATTTATTTAGAGACAGAGTTTCACTCTTGTTGTCCAGGTTGGAGTGCAGTGGCATGATCTCAGATCACTGCAACTTCCGCCTTCCAGTTTCAAGTGATTCTCCTGCCTCACCCTTCCAAGAAGCTGGGATTACAGGCACCTACCACCACACCCAGCTAATTTTTGTATTTTTAGTAGACACAGGGTTTCACTATGTTGGCCAAGCTGGTCTCAAACTCCTGACCTCATGATCCGCCCACCTCGGCCTCCCAAAGTGCTGGGATTACAGGTGTGAGCCACCATGTCTGGCTGTAATTTGTTTTTAAAAGGCCACAACTGGTCCCATATCTACTAAAAATACAAAATTAGCTGGGTGTAATGGTGGGCACCTGTAATCCCAGCTACTCGAGGGTGGGGCTGAGGCAGAAGAATGGCTTGAACCTAGGAGGTGGAGGGTGCAGTGAGCCTAGATCATGACACTGCACTCCAGCCTGGGTGACAGAGTGAGACTCCGTCTCAAAAAAAAAAAACAAAAAAAAAAACCCACAACTGTCACTCATATTAGCCAGGATGACATACTTAGCCATTTTTTGTGGTTTGGACAAGGTTCATGTTTTATCTGTTTTCAGATATGATTATGGAGTGGTCCTAATTTTGTCTTAATCCATCACAGTTACAGAATACTCTTACCTGACATTAGTGTTTCAGGAAATGGTTTACGTTCAGTGACAGAACACCAAACTTAGTTGTGAGTGCCAGGCTAGCTCCTGAATGCCAGGGACTGATTTTCTTTTCACACATGTGTGTAGAATAGAATTATGACAAATATCATTTATTATATGTCAGTGATATGTCAGGCTGTAGGCACTGTTTTAAGTGCTTTACATCTCCTAATCTATTTAATCCTCACAGCAGTTCTATGGGGTTGGTATTGTTATTCCCATTTTCCAGAAGAGAAAAACTGTGCCATAAAGAAGTAAAGATACCCATTGTATTTTAGCTAGTAAATACTGGAGCAAGGATTCAACTCAGTGGCTACAGAACCAAAAGCCTCAACTTCTATATTATATTGCCTATGTGTACAATAAATTATCAACAAAGGTTGAAAGGTAGTGGGAGTACACCAATACAGGTGTTTTGGTTTCCTTCCTTTTCTTGTTCTTACCTTCCAAATTGTCTAAAATTAATATGTACTCAATTTAAACCGAAAAAGTAATAACTTATTAACGTTCCGGTGAAAGCTCTGATCACAAAGTCATTGGCCCAAATGCAAACCCAGGTCGTTGGTGGAGGCAACGCTCCCAGAACTTCTACAAAAAGAGAAGAAAAATCGGGAGGGGGCAACACCCTTCCTGCACTCCTCTGTGTGGTCTCTCTCTCTCTCTCTCTCTCTCTTTCTCTCTCTCCTCACTCTCACTCTCTCTGCTGCTCCAATTCAATTTAGACAACACTAACTGGATTGCCTGCAGTAAAAGGTGTCCCAAGGTCCACACTCACTTGGTTCTGTCTCCAAATTGAAACATACAGGGTGGAAGCGCCCCTAAAGATACGTAAGGACAGTTAGGAATAGAGTAGGGAGGACTAGAAACAAATGCCTTGGCCCTAAAGGAAAGGCCTTTTCTGTGTGGGAGGACAACACTCTCGCCCTGGCCAGCTGAGCAATGCAGTTTCTCCTGCTCTAAGATGCAGCACAGGCACTGAGGGAGGGCACTCCTTTCTTCAGCCCTTGTGAGGGCTGACATTAAAAGGCCGGAAAGTCTAGGGAAGAGGGCGAACCGAGGTTGGGAGGGAGCCATTTGGAGGGTCAAAGACTTCAGAATGAAAAGAGCTTCGTCAAAATGTTAAAGGCGTCCAAGGAGACCTGTCAGCTGGTTTACCTTCTGTTACTTTTGTCCCTGTGCTGGCATCAGGGCACCTAAAACAGCTCTGTTCATTCCCTGTGCAGAGACCGATTTTAGGCCTCCTGAGAAGTGCCCACCCACTAGCTGCTGCTGGCTCCGTTGCAAAGAGCTGGGTTCGCAGTATTTCCCACCGCCACCCCTCCTCCCCGCCCTTCCATCTTTCCGTCTGCCCGGGCTGAGAGCCACGCGGGGCATCCACCCTGTCATTTAGCACCTCGGCTACGCAATGGTGGGTGGTTTCCCAAAGCGTGTGCCCTCGCAGCCACTCACGCTCGCCTAACCGCTTGCAGGGGCACAAGTCAATGAGGTTTTTCCCTCCGCAATCATCGTGAATCAGCAAAGCGCTGCAGAACAGCGGCATCTCCGCGAGCAGAAATTAAGATGCTGGGGGAATGGCACAAGTGCGGTGTGGCATGGGGAATTTCTAGCCCCTTCCTATGTGTCCCTCCCAGGGATGGCAATACTGGGGGTGGGGAGCCTGCTGGAAGCTGCTGGACTTAGGCGTCCTGGGGAGCCTTTGGCAACAGAGCAGTGTGGGGAATAAGGAGGAAGAGCACAGAAAGTGGATGAGAAATGGGTGGAAGGATCTAGGGAACACAAGCAGGGCAGGGCAGGTGTGCCCCCTGGTCGGGCAGCGCAGCAGGTGCAGGTGTTGCTGAGGAAAGGTAGGAAGGAGGGTCTGGTATGGGGGAAGGGAGGAGATCATCAAATAGGGAGGATTTCCCAAAACGCGACTTCCTGTTTCCAACGTGCAAGTTCCCAAGTTCAGTTTGAGAAGTGAAGGGCCGCTAGGTGTAGGGGAGTCTGGAATGGGAACGTTAGGGAAATGCCTCCCGAAGACACCTTCTCCTACCCATTCTCCTCTTTCTTCCCTCACCACTCCCCTTCCTCCTCCGTCCCTATTCCATCTGCCTTCAGCTTTGATTAATATGCATGTCTAGCTCCTTAGTGCGGGCCACCGCCTCCCATTCGACCCCTAGCACTGGGAGGCTGAGCGGGAGGCTGAGCGCTCCGTGCACGGAGCCTGAGGACCCCTCGCCGTGCCCTGGACCCCACCGCCCTGGCCTGAGGGAGCCCCTCAGTGACCCAGACTCCGAGATCCCGCTCAGTCTGCGTTGCTGTGGACAGACCCAGGAGCTTGGAGCGCGAAATGAAACGCGCTAAATTGTACCTGTGCGTGGCCGTTCCCGCCGCCGCCGCAGGTCTTTCCCCGGGCCGAAGCCGGCGCCCGCCTTCTCGGGGAATTCTCCGGAGGGGGAGTGCGAGGGGAACCACGGTGACTGCCTGCTAGCTCACGGCTGGCTGGGGAACACACGCACACGCCCAACTTTGCCAAGCCATCGGCGCCCCCCGGGCTCCCCCGCGCCCCCTGCGGCTCAACACACTCCGAGACCTGTATCTCTCCTGGTCTGAGATAAGGTTCCCTCCACTCTCACACCTTCGCGGGTGGGGGAGGAGAGGGCGGAGTGAGGCAGAGAAGGGGGTTAATGCTACTGACTCCCTGGCCAGCCTTTCTCAAACACTCTATGCCCGCAGGGGCGCCCGCGCCAGCCACGCCGCACCAGGTCCCCCAGACCTGCTGGTGACGACAGAGAGAGGAGGAGGAGGAGAAGGCAGGGCGAAGAGCCGGGAGCCCGGGAGCCCCGGAGCCCTGGCGACAGACAGTTCTATCGACTGACCGGCATTATCAGCACTTTTATTACTAAAGGACTGGGTGGGGAGGTTGGGGGGTGTGCAACAGAGCTGGACAGCCTCAATCCACTCTGGAGCGACCCTAAATGAGGGCCAGAAAGATTCTCCAAGGATACCTTTTAAGTGGACGTGCTCCAGTCACACAGCCGGACCCCTTGGTCCAGCCGAAGCTACAGTGTTGGGGATATTTTAAACGGCTCTTATTTGGGAGGAGGCGTGATTTCCACCTTCGAGCGTCTTCGCTCCCCACCCCCTCTCCGCACCAGCCAGTGCGCGCCACCACCTGAGCCTGGCGAGAGCCGGGACGCACGCAGTCTTCAGCCTGCTCCTTTTCGCCTCGGGAGACTCGACTCTGAGCGGGTCTGCCCGACACCCATCCCCTCCCCCCTCCGGAGAACTCTTTACTTTTTGTTTGGAAAATCGGGGCCATTTCTTTCTTTATCTCTGGGTCTTCCCGGAGGAGGGCAGAGAAGGGGAGAGCGAGCTCCGCGGGCCGGGCCAGGCCGGGGGAGGGGAGTGCACAGAGGGGAGGGGACTGGGTGTAGCCTGGAATTCTCCGTCCTCGTGTTCCTGGGCTGGCGCGCAGAGTCTCCTGGCGCTAGCGCCGTCGCCGCTCCCCGCGCCACCCCATCGTTGGCCTTGGGGGTCGGGTGAGTGGGGTCACGACGCCCCGCGGGGGCTGCCCCGGGCTCCGCCCGCGCTGAGTGGGCACGCGGCCGGGCGACGTGGAGCCCCCCGGGCGGGGAGGCGGCGGGGGGTGGGGAGGGCGCACGCGATAGGGCGGAGTGGGTGCGGCGCAGAGGCCGCCAAGCTGGGGGGCTCTTCGGGAGGGCGCGGCCGCGGGCAGGAGGGCGTGTCTCCAGCCCGAGGGGACCCTCCCGAGGCGCGGCGCGGGACTCCCCGATGGTGGTGCCGCGGCTCCGGGAGAGCTCAGGGTCTCGCCATCGCCGTCGCCGCCGTCGCCGCCGCCGCGGGCGCCGCCGCCGCCGCCGCCGCCGCCGCCCGAACCCGAGCCGAGCGTGCGCCTCGCCCTCCTCCCGCGCCCGCTCTGCTCTAGGATGCTGCGGCAGGTTCTGCACAGGGGCTTGAGGACGTGTTTCTCCCGGCTTGGCCACTTCATTGCCAGTCACCCTGTCTTCTTCGCCTCGGCGCCGGTGCTCATCTCCATCCTGCTCGGCGCCAGCTTCAGCCGCTACCAGGTCGAGGAGAGCGTGGAGCACCTGCTGGCGCCCCAGCACAGCCTAGCCAAGATCGAGCGCAACCTCGTCAACAGCCTCTTCCCGGTCAACCGCTCCAAGCACCGTCTCTACTCGGACCTGCAGACCCCCGGGCGCTACGGCCGGGTCATCGTCACCTCCTTCCAAAAAGCCAACATGCTGGACCAGCACCACACCGACCTGATCTTAAAGGTGAGAGGGGGGCGGGTGCGGGCAGACTGTGCCAGCGCCGCGGCGGCGGTCGGGCTGGCTCTGCGCTGGGGTCCCGGCTGAGAGCGCCACCTCTCCTAGCCCAGGCGGCTGCCGCAGGGGCTCTCCTGCACCGCGCGCCCCAGGGCGGCCGCCTGGAGCCTCCCAGCCTCCTGGGCAGGGAGCGTCGGGGTCCGGGTCCAGACCTGCCCGCGTCGCCTCTGCCGCCACCCGCAGCTGCTGCAACAGTTGGGGCGGCGACGGCCACAGTGCTGTGGTCGGTGCGCTTGTTTTGGTCGCAGTGGGCTTGGGGGCAGGGAGGCTTTGGGGTAACTGGGCCAGGAAGGAGCAGAAGGAGAGAAGACATTCTGTAAAGTCCTACTACTTGAGAACAAAATACTATGCTTGGAGAGGATTCCGAGATACCCCTCTCTGTCCTCAATTTTGTTTCTCCCTTTTTCTGCACCCCCCGCCCCCGAGTGTTTGTGGAAAGGTTGTTGGTGGGAGAGGTTGGGAAAGGGCAAAAGAATGTGAAGCGGGATGGTGAGGAAAATGCCTCCTACCCGCCCAGAAAGAAATGTGGTCTCTGGCGAGGACAGGGGGCTGCCCTGCTGCTGTCTTCTCCGGAGCAGGGTAGCCATCTCTATCTTCTAGGGTACGAAATTATGTTTGTAATTCGCAGTTACTTCGTCTTTCACAGTAGCTCCTCAAGAAATGCCAAAACTTTGGGAAAAGAGGGAGCCGATCAATCCACTTTTATTTGGGTGCATCTGAGCATGGGGTTGAGGGGCAAAGCCAGAAGGGTGAGAACAGAAGTCGGGCTGTGTGGCCCCCGAGAAGAGCACGGGAAACGGAGCAGCTGGTTAGAGGGTGACACTCGCAGAAACCGGTTTTGCCATCAGCTTGAGGTGGGAATTTGGCGTGGAAAGTGAGGTTAATGGTGGTAACTTCCAGGAAGTTCCTAAGAAAAGCAGAGGAGTGAGGACTACAGATGGAAAAGTAGAGACCTCAGGAGAGAAAAGTAAAAATAGGTGAGAATGTTCCATCTGAATCCCTGACGGGGATTGTGGGGCTTGTTTACTTAAGGTTCTCCTTTGGGGAGGGCAGACAAGAACCAGTCCCAGCTGGGACTCTGGTGCAGAGGGATGGAAGGAAGGTGATGGTTTTGTGTGAGTCTTTAGTCCAGATCTGGTACTAGAAGCGGGTTAGATTTCTAGTCTACTTATCCCAAGGGGAGTCTGCCGGGAAACCTGGGGAACTCGTTCCTCTTCTTTTCCTCTACAGGTAACAGTTTATCCCTAGAGACAAGACAATTTTCATCTATTATTTCCCTCCCTCTGTTTGTTGACATGTTATCAATCAGCAATTAGTAATGAGGGGAAGCTGACTAGGGGCTCAGTGGAATTAGAATCTTCCCACACTCAGTGGCTCACAGATCACACATTTACTCATCATAGAGCCTTAATAACATTAATCCTGAGATGTTTGTTTTTCTCATGATTAGACTTCCGGCATCATTGGTTTTTTTTCTTCAATACTTTAGTGACTATATTGTGACACACAGATAAATACTGCTCCAAAAGCTTCCCCAAGAAAACATGTAGTAGATTCATCATGGGCGTAAGGAAACTATAATTTAACCAGTCTGACAGTTGGAAATGCCCCATGTTTTGATTGATGATCTACTAAATGATATTTCTCTTTCTGTGTTTTTTTCAAGGTGATGTTTCCATTGGCTTATTTCCCCCCTCACAAACTGTGACAGGCAGTTACCATTTACATTCACTCTCAAGGTTAATGAGACATCAACAAGCACATCAGATCTCTTTCAACTGGATTATTTCTTCCCTATTTGATTTTGATCAGTTCAGGACAGAAAACAGTATAATAAGAGAAGGCTGAAACTGGAGAGAGGGAGGCTTGGCTTTGCCTCCATGTCTAAAGGGCAATTTTAAAGGACAATGGTCAAGTCAGTGGATTGTTTTAAGAAGTGGGAGCGTTTTTCATCTTCTAGGTGTCTGAATAAAATCCAAACCAAGCCTAATAGTGGTCCGAACTCATTTCTAGCTGATGACTCTCTGGTTAAATGAGTGAATATAGCTTATAAAAACCCAGACTTATGAAACCAAGGGAAAGGTCTTCAATTTTAAATTATATATTCAATGTTTTCTTTCTGCATCCAGCCCTTATTTTTGGTAGGTATGGAGCCAGGGGACAGGAAAATGGACCTTCAGTAGTCATGGTAATGTAAAGTGTGGGAGTGAGCACTTTTTTTAATTTTGTTTTTCCATTTAGAGACATGATGACTTGTCCTTTACAAAAGGTGTCAGGAGTGAAAGAATCACTGCTGTTGTCGGTACTAGTGTTATTCTGATACCTCGTTACTGGCATCAAGGATAGCATTGACAGTGAACACTATACACACCACTGAAGAGTCCCTGCCTGTTTAATGGCATCGTATTTGAAATGAAGTGAAGTGGACAAAGCATAAGGAGGGTCTGAGGCTTTTTCAGACCCCGGTACAAAACACAGGAAGTAACTTGTAGGGCTGTGTAGGGTGTTGCTTCAAGCATGAAGATTAGACCCATTCTCTCCTCTTAATGTTTTGGGATTGTACCTGTTCAGTGAAGGCGGAGATCCCTCTTGGGATATTGGTCCTGCTATTTGCTGACAAAAAAATAGACTGGGAGTGATGACAGAAAACGAAAAGCCTGGCTGACGTTTTTAAATGTAATTGAGAGTATTACAGAAAAATATCTGTATTTGAAAATCCAGCTGATCTGGTTTGGAGGAGCTTTCTCGAATTTGCGCAAGTGATGTGATTATCGTACCCTGACACTATAGCCTAGAAGTTGACCCCACACCGAGAGGCAAGACTCTTCCCAGCATTGGTTTACCCGGAAGGCTACAGGGCAAAAATGTAATATTAGGCAGAAGTGGGTAGGACCTGGTGGCGCTGATAAGGGCTCAAGCATTATTAATTTCTGAACCTCTTTAAATAAATGCTGAAACATCTTCCTTTTCCTAGAAAATTAAATCTAGCTGATTAGATCTTTTAACAGAAAATCCATGATGTTCATCTCAAAGCAAATTTCAAAGTAGGCCCTCACTAGCTTTTATAGATACGTTTCTTTTCGATCACCTAAAATGAAGTGTAAGTAGGTCCCTTTGATAATTGATCCAGGCTGTTAACAAAACAATACTTGATATCCCAGAATCATCCATGTAAAGTGAAGAATCAGTACAGCCCAGTACTTATGATAATGACATCATCTTTATAGCACTTTATAGGTTATAAACATACAGTATGTTTAAATACAGTAAACTAGGAAAAATACTATATCCCATTTCACATATGAGAAAACTACTCGTTAGAAGTTAACTGACTTGACCATGGAAAAAAGACAAGGCTAGAACCAGAGCCGGACTGGATCCAGGGTTTTGGACTCCAAGCCTAGTGTTCTTTTCACCATAGTTTACTTTCATATGATACACTACTTGAATGATTTAAAATGTACATTTTTGTTATCCAAATGAAGTACAGTTGACCAAAGTTTTATATCCCACCCCATACAGTTGTTTGAATAATGGTAATTGGATCATAAGGATATTTTCTTGACTGATTCTGTCTGGTGTTAATTAAAATCCACATACAGAAACTCCAAATGCCCAAAGTAAAGCATAACGTATATGTAATTAATAATATACAAGGATAGAAAAATATCTTATTAGAAAAAATCTCTGGATGACTGAATGTAGCAGCTTCCTGACTGAGTGCTGCTCATTGGCAGGGTTCAGGTGGATTGAACTTTAGTGCTTTACACAGTCCCCAGCACATAATAAATACTTGTTGAATAGACCCTCCCTAGTATACTCAGACACCTATGTGATGAGTTAAGGAAAATTCCATAAATATGATTTTGAAATATATTTGTATAGTGAGATTTTTATTTTTCCAACTTTACAGACAGTTTCTAGAATTCTTTGTTTGCAAAATATCGTTCTTTCCTCCTTGATAACCTCTGTAGTCACATCAAAGCATATTTCAGTTTTAAAATTGAGTAGGGGCATTTCCTTCGTACAAAGTTCTCATCTTCAGAGGAAACTCATAGGATGCTTTATTCCAAACCACAGGAAGGATGCATCCTCACTTAGCAAACATTCTTCCATTTACTAGGAGATCTCATTTCGTTCAAATGTCAAGTTTCTGTTTTACTTAAACCTTTTATGTTTAAATTCATTAAACAGAATTAAGTTGCAAACAAGATTAATAAAATCTAACTTGAAGTTACTTACTTCAGGCTTTCCAAGAAGGGCAGCATAACTGCTAGCTCAGGGTCACAAAGCCTGAGTAGCTGGTTCAAGATGACAGCTTTTCCATATACTGTCTCAGTGCTTTTAATCATAATGGGAATCCCCATCATTTCTTTCTCCCTCGGTCTAAGGATCAGCAAATTTCAGCCTATTTTTGAACTTAGATTGAGTTTTTACAGTTTTAAAGGATTATAAACACAACAAAATAAAACCCAAGAAGACCATATAGCAGAGACTGTTCGTGGCTCACAAAGCCTGAAAGATTTGTTATCCTTTACGTTAAAAGTTCCTATGTTGTATTCTAAAACTTCATTACTAGAGCACTTTCAAGAAGTTAATACTGTTAACCTGTAAGGCAATAGTTCCCAAACGGGGCTGACTGTGCACCCACCCAGGGGACATCTGGCAATGTCTGGAGACATTTTTGGATGTCACAACTTGGAGAAGAGGCATGTGCTACTGGCATCTAGTGGGTAGAGGCCAGGTTTGCTCCTAAACATCCTGTGATGTGCAGCATGGCCTCCACAACAAAAAATTGTATATTCCCAAATGTTAATAGTGCCAAAGTGGAGAAACTCTCTGCCTTGCATGTTTTTTTTAAAGATTCTTTTTGGCTATATTGATTATGTAAAATGAAAAGATGGCAAAGAGAAATTCATAGAACTCTGGGGGCAAATATTATGACCTCTGAGGTGATGCTCTCTTGGGCAATTGAGCAGAGACCAGATTTTCCAATATAATCTTCCCCAAAATGCAGTTATCTTGCTCTCTTCGGTAGCTCTGTCCCCTCAGGTCTAAATCTCACCTGCTGTAGAGGAGCCCAAGAAACCAAATGCAGTATATCTGCTTGAATGACAAAGTGGCTAAACTGACACTGGCCTTTGAGACTTGTCAGTTACTAGAGTGCCCATTATTGGCATGCCTTAAGCATCAATCAGTAGCAGTTGCCCACTGAGGCCGGGCTTCTTCTGACAGTGTGTAAGACCCCACTGTGAGCAGCGACCCGAGAAGGAGGCAGGAGGCAGTGCTTTGTTGCCTATTCCAACCTCTCTGCTTTTTCAAGTATAAAATGACAATAGAAGAGCTCGCATCTAAGAAACACGGAATCAAAGAACCTTGGGTTTAGAATGCACATTAAAGGTCATCTCCACAGAGGCTGATGCTAGAATCTTCTCTTAGCATCTCAGAGTGCTTTGTCTAGTGACAGATGCTATGAAGCCTTGGGCAGTCCAGTCCCTTCTGGTGAGTTATCCAAGTGGCAGATACTCCTAGAAAAGACTGAGCCTGGGTCTGAAAGGCAGCATTTGTGCATTTGCTGGGTCAGTTGACTTTTACACTTTATGTTTGCCCTAGAGGAAAATTAAGGAGAGACTGAGATCAGTTTTCATTCTCCTTTCATTTCATAGATAGTATATCCAAATAATCTAAGCACAATCTCATCCTAGGATTGTCTGACTTTTAAGTATATTTCATTTGTGTGATTAGTATGTCAAATGCCCACTTGTCTCATTTGGATTTGGGGAGCAATCTTTTAATTCTCCATTCAGGTACACATTTGAGACAAACTTTGGTTAAACTGAAGTTTAAATAAAAACCCATAGTGGGAGAGGAAGCCCACCTCTGCAATGACTCATAGCATCTTGAAAGATGCCATATTAGAGTTAGGGAAGGATGATTATTTTTTAAATGACCACAAAAACTGAACCTCTTAGGATTCACCAGACCTATAAACCTCACAGAACTGTCAAGCATTGAACTGGTGACTCCTTATAAGTATGAGAAGGAGATATGCTAACAGAAGTGATTTGTTTTCTACCTGAGTGGTTGCAGTCCCTTGGCACAAGAGCTAGGGAAGTGTGAGATGCTGGTGAGCTGATCAATTCTGACTTTGTGGGATATGCCATCTGCTACCCGATTTGGGGGCTCAGTGTGAGCCCCAAGTGATACTTGAGATAGGCTTAAAGCAGACCTTTGAAGTCACCTGCTTCATAGCACATCACAGCAAGCAGGCCTGTCTGCAGCACTGCCTGTGTCTCCACCACATACCCGGAAGGCCACAGAACTACCGAGGAATCCTGCCAGACTGATTTAATGACCAGCAGGGGAGGTGAGTAATCTCTAACCTTTAAAAGACAAGAAAAGAAAAAAAGAGGAAATCAACACCAGTTGTTATTTCTTACGGTAAGCCCTGAATAATTTGTTATGCTTGGAACTTCTGAATTCATATTTTGAACAAAAGGAGGCAGTGAAGAAACAGAAAAAGCTATTTTTATCTTCTTGCTCTCTAAGAAATCCTCTTGAGAATATTGTTTCTGCTATTTTGAAAGATCCCCATTGTTAGTTCTTCCACTTTAACTTTAATTCATAGGCTTCAAGTATAGTTAAGATGATTTATTTAAAGTGCAGTCAGTTATCTTGGGAAGTGATATCAGAAAAGGCTGATAGGGGAGTGGGGAAGTAAAACAGTAAGTAGCAGGAAGCTAATCAAGAGAATATTATTAAGCTACTGTGGGCAACTGGGGCTTAGTCTCACCGGGGACCTCTGGGAGACAGTGTAGAATATGTGTTGGAGGAGTCTCAATTGTGGGTAGAGAAGCTGAATATTTTTTCCCCAACTCTAGCCATCATTGGTTGATTGAGTTGCATTTAGGAGCATTAAATTTCTGGCATTTTCATATGTTGTATTTCTCCCTATAATTTTTTTGCAAAGAATTGGGCACAGAGCTATTGGTGTTTGTAGCAAGCAACCTTAGCATGGAGAGGTGAGTATGAGCTGAGACTATATGGGTAGGACCCTGAGAGCATCTGCCCTAAGGGTCTTATATTCCTTTGGAGTTACACTGCTAGAGATTTAGGGCCTAGATTTCTAGGGAATGGATATTCATTCCTTTACTCAACAAGATGGCTATGACCCTGTCTCCATGAAGCTTGCAGATAAGAATGATCCAGCATAGCCATTTAGTTATTCTTCGGTTTGACAAGTGCCAGTGGATGCTGGTAAAGATGATTCCAAACAGGGCCTAGACACCAACAGAATGTGTGGTTTTAGATACCAAACCTCCACATTTGAGAGGCATATATTCAGCCATTCTAACCTTTATGAATACAGAAGTCTGCAGGCCCCCATCTTCACACATGTACTTTTGTTGTTCTCCCTAGAAGTGCCCCCCACCACTCTTTAAGGACCAGTTCACATGCTCTTACTTGATGAGGCTTTCTCAGATTCATGGCTTCTTCTCTCCCTTAAATCTATTGGGCTTTCATTCTTATCTACATTCTTTAATGCATAGCTGTAGACTCTTACATAATTTGCTGTATTGTCATGTGATAGTTTCTCTTAAGCAAGATAATGAACTCTTCAGGGGCCGGAACAATGTCTGACACTGCAAAATCCCTCCAAGAACTTAGCATAATGTGGAGTGTACAGCAGGTGCTTAATAAATTGTTACTGGTTGATGGTTTGTAAGATGGAAAATGTGTTCTCCCTCCCTATTGACTTATTTTGGTCAAATATAAATTTGCCTGGTAGCATGACCATGTGATTTCTTTTGCTCTACATTCATTTTTCATCCTTGACAAATCTTGGTTGCAAACTTGTTGATAAGCAATAAGCATCCATTCTGTTTCCAGATCTGCTGCCATTTATGTAAGGAGAAATTCTTAGAAAACCAAGTATCTCACAACGTTCTCTGGTCCGAGTACAGTTTGGGAGGGTACATACTTGACCGCAGTCCCCATTCAGCAGTCCACTTCCATGTGGGAAGGTGGAGTCCTCTGCGGTTCCCAGTGAGCACCCTGGAAATCAAGTCCCTACACTACACATTCCCTTATTTACTTGAAGAAAGTCTCAAAACATTTGCCACATCCATACTCAAATGTAAATAGGAAACACACTTTAAAAAAAAAATCAAGGACAAGTGGTTTTCCTGACCATAGCACCAGTGTTCAAAAGATCACCTTTCTAATGTTGCTCAGTCCCACTCTTCTTAAAAGTTGACCCAGAGTAACAGAAAGTATTGTTCTAAAAGGCAAACTTAAAAAAAATGATACTGGTACAAAATGCATATTTCTGTGAGTTTAATGAAAACACTGGAACTGCTAATTTTTCAGCATTGAAGAGAGATTCCTTTGCCCATTCTTCCATGAGGTTCTCCTGCTGTCACTAATACCATGGCTTTGTCAATTCTTTCTAATTGTCTCAAGAAAAAAAAATGCATCTCTGCTATAAAGCCATCATTATAAATGCTCAAAAACATTTTGTGATATTTATGTGAGGTTTGAGTTTTTGGATTTTGTTTTTGTTCTTGTGGTATAGGCAAGTAGTCATACTGAGTAAAGTTTGTTTGACTGCTCTCAGACTTTTTAACATGCACACACATCACCTAGGCATCTTGCTAAAATACAGACTGATTCAGAGGGTCTGCAGGTCTGCATTTCTAACAAGATCTCAGATGATGCTGATGCTACAGACCAGCAGAACACACTTTTAGTAGCAAGGCTCAAATTTAACTCTTGTGAACAGAAAACTGGATTTTGAATCAGGAAAGCCAACAAGCTCAAGTCCCAGTTCTCCTAAGTATGTCTTTTTGGGCAAGTCATCTAACCTCCCTGAGAAACAGGTCCCTTATTTGCACTGAGTGTAATAGCATCTCCTTCACCCACTTAAGGTAAAGATAGAATGAGATAAAGCATATGAAAGCACTATGTAACCATAGCCTTCTATAAGGTGTGTTATCATTATTACTATTTACTTTGAAAATGACTGCTATTTCCTCATATGTGCCAGCTCTTTCAAAGCCATAATTGCCAGTTGAGTAAATACACATGTAGCCATTTTTTTCTTTGATCCAACAGAAAATAATGGGTGCTTAATCTACATTCAATACTCATATTGCCAATTTGTTGGTCTTTAATGACTCCATCTGAGTCATTACAGACAATTGGATTCATCCTGCTGCTGAGCATGCAGCTCCTCTTCCCGCAGAAAGTTCTTAGGCAGGCAGAGCTGTGGATGGGGATGGGTGCATTGCATTCCAGCACACCACCATGGTTTCTCTGGGCTCAGAACCTCCTCTTCATGCTTGATGAGGCTTTGCACACAAAAGAAGCCTTCACTTCCTCCCCAGGGAAGTGCCTTTTGAAATCTGCCGGGCATGGTGGCTCACACCTGTAATCCTAGCACTTTGGGAGGCCGCGGTGGGCGGATCAGGAGGTTAGGAGTTCAAGACCAGCCTGGCCAAGATGATGAAACCCCGTCTCTACTAAAAATACAAAAATTAGCCAGGCATGGTGGTGAGTGCCTGTAATTCCAGCTACTTGGGAGGCTGAAGCAGAGAATTGCTTGAACTTGGGAGGTAGAGGCTGCAGTGAGCCAAGATCGTGCCACTGCACTCCAGCCTGGGTGACAGAGCGAGACTCTGTCTCAAAAAAAAAAAAAAAAAAAAATAGTTCTGAGAGGCTGCAGGCTGTGGTTTCATGGCTCTCTTCACCACATCTCACAGCACAGCATACCAAAGAGGGATTCTCCAGTAATTTAGGTGAGAACATTGATCATTCTCCTCTCTTACTGAATTTACAGGACTACAGTGTTTCCTTGGGAAATCTTGTCCACATAAGTAGATCTGAAAGCACTTCACAGGGAAGAGTGTCATTAGAATTGCCAGAGATTAGGAGCACCAGGCAAAGTGATAATTGTAAAGCCCTTTGAAACTGGAATGTTGCAAAATCTTGCTGACTGTGAATTTTGATCATTTAGATCAGTGTGCTTCCCCCCACCTACCCTTTACAAAATTTCTTTTTATAGGATCCTAAAATAAATCCATAATTATTCAGGCTCCACATCAAAGCCACCAAAGATTCCTCTGCCTATCTGGTTCTCTATCCCTAATCTCTTCAAACAAAATTAACCTCTGTGTAAGTGAGGGTTAGCAGTACTTCTCAAACTTTGTGCTTCTAAACTCCCTGGGAATTTCAACATGCAGATTCTGATTCAGTAGGTCTGAGGCAGTAGCCCTGACATTCTGCACTTCTAACAAGCACCCAGGGGTGTTGATGCTAGTAGTCTACAGACCATACTCTGAGTAGAGCAGTGGGTTAGTGGATCTAAGGAACCTTGCTGAACCTTTGGATATACTGACTACTCGGTTTTATTTAATTGCCTCTATAAGCTAAAGCAGTGACTCTCCAACTTGAGCGGACAGCCCTTGGAGAACTTGTTCAAAAAACTTGGTCTCTACCTCACAGAGTTTCTGAGTCTGTAGGTATGGGGTGAAGCCTGAGAATTTGCATTTCTTTTTTTCTTTTCTTCTTTTTTTTTTGTTTTTGAAACAGAGTCTCAATCTGTCACCCAGCCTGGAGTGCAGGTGGCATGATCTCAGCTCACTCCAACCTCCACCTCCCGGGTTCAAGCAATTCTCCTGCCTCAGCCTCCTGAGTAGCTGGGAGTACAGGCACATGCCACATGCCACCGTGCCTGGCTAATTTTTTTGTAATTTTTAGTAGAGACAGGGTTTCACCATATTAGCCAGAATTTGCATTTCTAACAGGTTCCCAAGGTGATGCTGTTCTTACTGGTCCAGGGACCACACTTTCAGAACCACTGCTATAAAGTATCCTAGAAATTAGCTACCAGGACTACTTCCAAAAATGCAGTCTCTCTCTCTGGAATCTGACCAACAAGATACAAGCAGGATGAAAAAGTTGTTTGTTCAGCACTTAATTCTGAGTGATGCTATATAATAGCTATTCTACTAAGGGTATCACATAAATCTGACTATTTGAAGTTTGCACTGTAAAGCAAGCATGGTGAACAGAAGGCCATACTCCACTGCCTGTCTCCTGGTGTTGGAGTTCAGGAGAAAGGGGCTGAGTAGAGGAAAGGACACCCTGAGAAGCAGGAAGAGAGATACACTCCCCCACCCCAATACACACACACACCGTGGATGTTGTTGCTACCATCTCCACATATGGGATTGTGAAAGCTTCCTTTCTTCTAAAGACTCCCCATACAGGGTCATCTGCCATTTGCCTTTTCAGGAACTTCCTTTAAAGCAAACCAGAAGGTACAGCAGGCACAAATAGGAGCTACATGCTGCATTTCTGAGACAGGGCCCCAGTACTGTGGTTGTGTTAAAGAAAAACTTACTCAAAACCCTTGTTAAAGAATGCTAAGGCACAGTTTATTCAGCAGGAGCCACTGAGATAGTATAGGGACTACTTCAGTGGGGTTTTGCAGTAGGGGAGAGATCCAACCCACTCTGAATACAACAGGAAGAGTGGGAATTTATAGCCAAGGAGCAGGATGGGGTGAGTGGATAGAAAATTATTAAGAGGAAACATCAGGGGGAAGGGGCAGATTCTGGCAAAACCAATCTGACAGGATTCTTGCTGAAAGCTGGCCAGGATGATCAGATATCATGTGAGAGATGGTCAGAGATGAAGAATTTGGAAAGATATCTAGAATGATCAGATATAAAGGGTGGGGGATTCTGGTTAAATGGATTGAGCAGAAGTCTTGCTAAAATTGGATGATGTAAAGGCAGAAAAGGAAATCTGAATGCCAAGGGTTCGTTGAGAAGAAGGTTCACAGAGTCTGAGCAGAGTTTGGTAAAGGAGAGTCATTGTCAGTTGTCAAAGTTGAAGTGTCCACAGGGAGAGCCCTGGCAGCTAGTGTTCAGAGTTGATTACTGTTTGATGTCAAGTGCTGTCAGAGGTGAGAGTTGCAACCAAAATTCAGTGGGTACCAGTTTTGGCAGAGTGGGAAAAGCATTGCTTTAGACCTCAAAGTTTTATGTTTGAGGCTGTGAACTATTAATGTGTCCTTGATCAAGTCATCTAACCTCTCTGGGGGGGGAGGGGGTTCTCAATTTCTTCATCTATAAAATGGAATCAGCAACATTATCATCCAGTCTTCTCCATTAACAAATGCTTACTCACCAGGGGAATGGACTTGCCAAAGCACGACTCTGAAACTTTATTCTAGGTTCTTTTCCACTTCAGCCCCCTTCAGCCTTCCTGCCTTACCTAAGAGTTGATGGAGGGAGAGTTAACAGGGGTCAGGGATTCAAAGAAATCAATTTGGAGCTCTACAGCCAGGGAAAGGAAGAGAAGACAGGAAAAAACTATACCACCAGAGAAATACTTGTGAAGGTCACAGGTCTACTACAAGACAGATTTCACTGAAAGATTTTATAGCAATTTCCCCTTACCACACTTTACTACCACATCAACAGAGTTCCAGTTTAATAATAGTGGATTACAGCTGAAAGAGCAAAAAGACACAGACTCTCTCTGAAGAGAAGTATGTGGGGAAGTCCAACGTCAACAGAAGAAACAAAAACAAGGACAGTAAAGGAAATTAAAGCTTCTGGTACTTATAGCTACAACAAACATTAAATATATTATGACTCCTAGATTAACATAAATCTTCCCTGTAAAGGCCTCTTATCTTAGATCCTATTAACTGATAAAAACATGTCTAGCCTTGAAGAAAAAATTATAAGGCATGCCAAAAGAAAAATAATATAGTCCGAAGAAACAAGGGAAACATCAAAACCAGACTCAGATATGGGAATTTAAATTCAATATCAGACAGGGAATTTAAAGTAACTATGATGGCCAGGCAAGGTGGCTCATGCCTATAATCCTGGCACTTTGGGAAGCTGAGATAGAAAGATAGCTTGAGGCCAGGAGTTCATAACCAGCCTGGGCAACAGAGCAAGAGCCTGTCTCTACAAAAAAAATTGTTTTAATATTAACAGGGCATGGTGGTGCATGCCTGTAGTCCTAGCTTCTTGGGAAGCTGAGACAAGAGCATCATTTGAGCCTAGGAGTTCAAGGCTGCAGTGAGCTTTGATCATGCCACTATACTCCAGCCTGGGTAATAGAGTGAGATCCTGTCTCAAAAATAAATAAATAAATAAACAATGATTAATATGTTAAGGGCTTTATTGGAAAATGTAGACATCAAAACCACATGGATAATATGAGCAGAGGAATGGAAACTCTCAGGATGATTCAAAAGGAAATGCTAGAGACAAACACTGTAACAGAAATGAAGAAAGGCTTTGATGAACTCATCAGTAGACTTAACTGCCAAGGAAAGAATCAGTGAGCTTGCATATAGGGCAATAGAAACATCACGAACTGAAACACAAAGAGTTAAAGAGAAAAAAAAAGGAACATCTAAAAATTGTGAGACAATATTATCAAAATGTATGATATACACAATTGGAATTCCAGAAGGAGAAGAATGAAGCAGGAGACATATTTGAAGTAATAATGGCCAAAAACTTTCCAAAATTAAAGACACCAAACCACAGATCCAGGTAGCTCAAAGAATACCAAGATAGATAAGTACTCATAAAACCACACTTAGGTATATCATAATCAAAGTACAGAAAACCAAAGACAAAGAGGAAATCTTGAAAGAAGGCAGGGTTGGGGGGAACAAGGATAAGAATTATATTAGAGTTATCAGGGAAAAAATCTGAAGAAGAGGATGAAGATAAATAGTTAAATGGTTGAAAGGAAA